>NW_021132152.1:0-600000 GCF_004193835.3 Ostrinia furnacalis | reverse complement strand
CAATAGCACCTTTTGTAAACATTATGGAAGCAATAAATAAATTGAGTATTGAGAGAGGGATTTCGTCTTCCTCCAGTGACTAAATAACCTGGTGATAACGTTTTAATTGATCTAAACAACTAAACTTTTCCCATTCTTTTATGTCAGTAAATTAATATAAAATGATATTTAGCTCGAACAGTCATTTCGTTTGCAAGCCCATAGAGCTGTCCCAATATAAAATGTATGATACATCAGCTGATTGTTTTCGTTACGGTCTTTAGCAAGGAGAATGTTCCCAAAACTGACATAAAGATTAATGATAAATAAAGGAATTGAGTTCAAATTGATTTTGTGCAAGGAAAAAATAGAAAAGGATCTAAAAAAAAAACAAAAGAACGTCACATTCAAATAAGTGCTGACTTTTGTTTATTATAGTTTCTTTTGTTTTGAACGCAGTGATATCTTTTAAAAATATCTTACGTGTTGCTATTTTAGATAAACTAGACTACAACCACTCTACAACTCATTAAGCAAGTAATTACAGGGGATATTGCAATAGTTAAAAGGTTTTAAATGACTTTAAAACGCTTATTCATAATAACCACTTAAAAGCAACCATTGTTTGAAAAGATCCAAAAAACAAAATAAAAAAAGAAAAGAAGGGGAGAACTGAAATTTGAACTTCGAATCCTATCAAAACTGGTAAGTAACTGTCAATTTTGTAAAAATAAAACAACCAAAAATAAGTTATGCCCTCGGCGAAGAAAGTTCTATTCACACGAAAATCAATGAAGTGACATTTCCCGCCATCTTAACGATCAAAACGTCATTATTTATGTATTAGAGGAGGCACGCATGGTTATAATATGTATTGTTATAACACATCAGGGTGTTTATTATACTTAAAATAAGTGCTGGTAAAGTAGCCATTAAAGTACCAAATATAAAAACCTTTGTAGTAAGTACCTATATTATGTTTGGATAACTTTGCTTTATACTATTCAAATGAACCAGATTGTGTTGAAAATTAAAACGGATTCCAACGGTACATTTCAATGTATGGGAGTGTCATACATAAACATACATTCTGTGCTAGTCAGTCACACAATGACACAATTTCGAATGAGAATAGAGAACAATATACAAGAGGTTGTAAAGCTAGTTGGTGATGTCAGTTGCATCCTGTAGTATTTATTTTAAGTACTCACTCAGCGTCAGCTTAACTACTTTTACTGTTAATGTTTGAAGTAGTACTTTTAAATATGAAAACTAAGGGCACTTGAGAAACCGCATATTTAATATGCACTGATCCTCTTTTCTTTATTTTGACGTCTAACAAAATAGGTCTGTACCTTTCTCGCTTCCAAAAAAAAAGAATTGGTAAACAAACCTTTTGGCTAAACGCAAACTAAGCCATCATCATAAAAAGGTTACTTGCAAACAGCTTCCACTTTTTTAACTGGCCGCAATGATCCGTGAAAATTACACGCCCAAAAAAAAATCTAAAGAAGTTCATCGTATGGCCATGAGTAGTGCAAAAAGTTTGTGTGAGTCAGCTGTGACGTAGCCCATTCATAAGTGACTGGTGGGCCATGCAGCGGAGAATGTCGGATTTTGTTCCGAGAAATATTTATTATCTTGCGGAACTACAAATAATGAGATTAGCGTGAGAATGACTCATTTCGGAACTCATCAACTTTTTTTAATTAATCGGTTCTGGTTGCTTGGTCAAGAACATTACATGATAGTTAATATAAACTAAATACACCAAACGACTGTTATATTATTTTAAGTAATTGTATCGTTTTACTCTAATTCAATCCTAAATCAATTAGATAACAGTCGGAAATATTGTCAATTAACAGACAAAATTGCTTAAAAATTCAATTAATACGTTGATTGAACCAATTCACCTTCTGATCGAAGTTCAATGTCATACAAAGTCGATAACAAACCAGTTTTTTTAATTCACTTGTGTCGATATTCCAACAACTGAATAAACTGTATGTTTGTTTACTTGAATACGTTTCCCAGATACATTTCTACTTTTGCTTCAGACATAATAATAAAAAAATAAAAATGTAGATATAGATGAACCAAGCTGAAATGTCCCACCAAACTCAGTGACAGGGGGGCGCTACCATCGTTCAACTATATGGTTTCCAACATGGCAAAAATCGGAACCAGCGATTCGGTATTGACGGTGGCGCCCCACTGTCAATGTCATCGATAGGACAGTTCAGTATTTTGGAACTATATGGGATATTGTGCATCTAAGAAACGTCAAAATGTGACAAGATAGCCAAGATAAAACTTGACATTTATTATTGTCACTACATGGCCATTATTTTAAAATCTGTAACATTACTTGTACTTTTTTTACGTTATACACGACATAGTTTCATTTCTCTATGCAAAAAAGTTAAAGACAACTTGCAAAAAAATGTAGTGCTGCCGATCGATACCAGTTCAATAGACTCAATGACGTCACAATAATGGCGCGTAACTTATGTCAACGTTATGTAACTTTTACTCCAATAGTGGATTTATTTATTGCTTTCTAACGAGCGCGATTCTCCCACGGTATAACAAATGACGGTCGCATTGTCTTCTGTTAGAAGGCCAATATTTTTGATTTAATGCTCGATTTGCTGCTTGTAAAACACTAATGAAATAAAAATTATTGCCGTGTAATGAACGATGATATAATTTATATTAGAAACTGGTTTGATGAGTGTAAGATTTTTATTAAAACAAATGAAGAATTTTTTGGTGACAAAACTCATTATTAGATATTAGTTAATTGAGCATGACATTTGGTTAAAAATGTGTGATTCCTACGTTTTTGGCGGCCGTCTAGGCTTGAACCCAGAACCATTTAGTGTTTGATAGAAACCCTGTGGGTACTGAAAGACCGCATCCTCTAGCTCCAATCTTCTCATAAAAAGCTATTACCATCGATTTGAGTTTATTAATGTCAAACTTTACCTACAACGTTATAATTATTTACTTAGTCTTCTAACGTCATTTCAGTCGCACAAAAGCCTCGGAGAGACTTTCGCCCATTAAAAAAAGTATCCCTACAGATTGTTTTGAATGCAAAACCAATTTTTATGCAACTCTAGAGACGTAATCTGTGTGGATTGTGTAGTAAATAGACTCTACAATTTATGGTACCTGAGTTTCAAGTTTCACTGCGGTATCACACGGGCAGGATGCGTTCTGTAATGAAAATAAATATGTTTTAGTCTACATTTTATGATCCAGTAGGTAAGAAGGATCAACACGAATAAAACGGGACGAATCGATGGAAGGATGTGTTGCTTTTATGATATTGATTGAATATTCAATACATAGGTACGTATAACTTATCTAGAAAAATTTTAGTCAACTTTTGCTGCATTTTATTTAACAAAATGTATGTACGATAAAGTGCACATATGAAAATAGGAGAAACTAGACCCATTTTTATCGAAGGAAAAAATTACAAAAAGTATCTGAGATTTTTTATTTTTTTCTACATTTTTACCCATTTTCATAATGTGCACTTTATCAAGACTCACACTGTATGTATGTGTAAGCTAGTATTATGGTTAACATGGAAAGTTTCTGAGTTCCTGATATTATTCCGATATTGATTATTCCTTACTCTACGTGATATTTTTTTATTTTTCTCTAGAAAAATGGCACCAGGAAACTACCACTCCCAGTTTCTTACGCCAATATGCGGAACCAGATATGAAATTGCGATTTTATACTGGGTGCAGTCTCCGGTAATCAATCCAGACTAGTATAGAACGCGATCTGTCACATAATTCACATAGGTATACCAAGTGGTTTTACCGCTCTTTCTTTTCCAGTACAAGTTAACGGAAAAATTATAGGTATTTTTCTTGTATTACTTGATTATGTCGTTGATGTCTCTTGCTTGTATGACTTTATGATAATTTTATTCAATATCTTTTTTTTTGCGCTATTGGAAAAAACATGAGTGATGTTTAAATCTTTACCCGACTATGAAAGAAGGAATATGAGTTGAACAGTTGATAGTATGTATAATTCATCTCTTCTTCGGTGAGCAATTGAAGCAATTTAACGATTTGACCGTGAAAAAATTACACCCAACCATACATATAAACGCAAATCTGCAATTATATTTAAATTATTATTTTATTAGCAGACTAAACAAAACAAATGAAAACCGCAGTCTTTATTACACGCACGATTCGCCGCTCACGCGTCACGCCGTAAATGTGGGTAGGTACAGAATGCGCGGTTACCATTGTCCTACGTTTTGCGCATTCTAATCAGGGAGCTACTGTCGAAGTAGCAGTTATTATTATATTTTTATCACACAAAACTTTGAAACACTGGCCATTGCGCAATTTTATAAAAAAGAAACATGTTTTTTTTTTCTTTGCTGCCAGTATTTTTAAGTAAATATCATATTAATGAAACGTATAGATCGACCTTTGTTAACTTAAAGAAAAATTATTCAAATAAATCCTTGTAAAACACCTCCATTTGTCTCAATATTTTACCAAATAGTATTGTAGTGTGTGTTTTAAAGGCTAAGATTGCTTATTCCAATCTCGCAGTTCCCATATCTATCTGTTTACATATTCATGAAATCGAGCAAGACATTCTTACGTTCCTAGCCCATGTTTACTGCATGTATACTTTTTGTTAGCCGTATACGCTGCCTTTAAAGTGTTAGATGTATAGAAATGTCATGAAAAAGTGCTAGTAAGTCACACGACCATGATTCAATGTCAGTTGTCGGCGGCAAAAATGGATTGGGCTATGAATTGTGATGTCTAGAACTCTCGGTTGTATGATGGACGGATTTTGATGGAGATGTTGATCCAAGAATGTTTTTTTAGCAAGGCAGCATCGGAGCACAATGAAGGATATTAGTTTGGAATTTGTCGAAATTTCGATTCTAAAATATTCGCTCACGTATCTATGTTTTGTCCCTTAATACTGCAGAATATTTTCCAAGTACTAGTTACGATCGAAAATGAAAAACATTTCGTGAGTATTTAGGCTGAGATTTCACACAGAAAAATAATTATATGAACGGCGTAGAAGTAGGTACTTAATCTTACTTAACTCAACAAGCCGTACTTAAACTTAGGTATATTAACTGTTAAATTGAGATAACGTGACTAAAACATGTGTACTCAATTATAAAAAACTAATTCACTAATCAAATTGCGGAAATACTATTACGGTGATTCTGTATAGCTGTTTATTCAAGCTTCGTTATCAGACGGGTACAGTCTGCCCCGAGTATGTATAAAAACATTCAAAATTATTATTGTTCAGTAGAGCTATCAAAAGTTCTAATAGACGTCACAGTGTAAGTTTTGCCGTACCACTGCTACTAGTGTCAAAATTGCAAACTTTCTTTAAATTACGTAAATTTTAAATTAAAATTACATTAATTAAATTACAAGTATTTCTATGTATAATATTTTAATTTTATCTATTTAATAGTAATTAATGAAATAAAGCCTTTAATTTTAGTAATATTTATCTTTTACCTCGTTTGAACCTTTTTTCTTCTAACTCCCCAACAAATAATGTATGTACGAGTACTTGTCAAATAAGTACTATTTTGCTCAAATCAACAATATCACCTCGGTCTTTATAAAGTCGGTTGTACTCGTCTTGAGGAGGCTATGTTTACTTTAAAAGCATTATGGGACAATAAAGGTGATGTATAAACGCCTTAAAGATTGAATATCTACCATCTAGCTAGAAAAAACATTTTACTTGCCTAACGAGCTCCTTACAAGGTTAGATATCTTGGAAAGTCGATTTCCTGGATTTTAGCAGCTTTTAGAAATATTTCTCAACAAGTTTGTAAAGCTAATGTTAAAATAAAGTTTTTATTACGACTTTAGAATAAGCTCATTTTTGAACTGTTTTAATCGTATTTGCAATAAATAAATACCAAAAAAAGTTTCCTCCGTTACATTCTTATTGAATTATTACAATATTATAATAATATCTTTCTTTAATAGCATTGGATTGGGTTCGTAGGCAGATTATTTATAATTAAAATCAATTTGGAGATAGATACCTTTTAGTTTGAAGTAAAGAAGAGGTCAGAGGTTAAATGCATTATTTATAGATATCTATAATTATTTTTTAATGCTACTATAATAATTTTTAATGCTAGGGGTATGTGTAATGAGAAGTGTAATTGTGGCTTATTTTTTTAAATCATTTTTTAAAATTATTGGCTGTAAGAACTGTAAAAATACTCTTGTAATAATATTATGAAGAGCTGTGGTTTTCTGAATAAAGAAAAAAAAACAGCTTTTGATGAAATGGTTATTTGCTTTCTTTAACTTTTTTATCTTAGTTTAATTCAAGATGTTGCGTATGCTTTTACAAAATTGTATGTGTTCTGTGATGGAGAAGATGAAGAGCTCTTATTTTCTTTATTATAACTACCTGTCTATATCAGCCTTTAGGGGGGGCCTTCGAACATATAGGCCTCCTCTTCAATCCTCCACCGACCTCTGTCCCTGACCTCTTGTATCCATTTCACTCCAGCCTAACCTTATAACTAACAAACTACCTTTTATTTTAGTTGGTAAGTTAGTAGGTTTTAAATTAAATTTAAATTGCTAGAAAGTCTAGTATTCTCTCGATATCTATCGGTAAATCTAGCACTATAAAAGTATTCCGCGGCTCTTAACGGTCTGTGAAATTGTTATAGGCTGCAATTTTGTGGCTACCCGCAAATATATTCATTCAGTTTACAAAGAGACGACACAATATTACTTTTAAGAGATTTTTAGAACTTCTGTAAGACCTACTTATTTAGATAAGTAAGTAATCTTTTATATCTCTCTAGTACAGTGGTTCTTAACCTTTAAGTCATGAGGGACCATTTTACCAAATTTCTGTCTTGTCAGGGACCACCTCATAATCGGTCAAAACCAGTTTGACTGCAAAAACCTGTAAAAGTGGTTTTGACCAAGGTGTGCAAGTGCACTTCGTGGACCACTTGGAATGCCTCCAGGGACCACCAGTGGTCCGCGGATCACCGGTTAAGAACAGTGGTTCTTTCTGACGCTGACTGGACTTACCTACTAGAGCAGCAACACAACCTTATTCCATCTGTAACAAGACGTGTTGCGAACTTTTTATCTACTTTAGGTGTCACGAACTATTTGACGATGACTGTACTTTTTGCTGTTTAGAATTATAAAAATATATTGAACCTATCATAGGCTTGACGTAGGCTCGAGTTTGATTATTAAGATTACGAGCTTATGACGCTGGTAGAGATTACTTTTTAACAGCACATTAAGCTAAATACTGAGACGTCTTAATATTAAGATGTAATAAGTTCTAATTTAAAGAAAAGTAAGTATAGTCTGATGTGCCGTCGACTGTACAAAGCATGTAGAGTCGTAGTACTTAAGGTCCAAAATGGAACATATTCTGACAGTCGGGATTAAGTTTTCTCTCACAACACGCCTGTGATCCATAGAATTATTGTATGCTAAGTATGGGAGTGGTGAACTGGTGACATGCCCCGGCCCTGAGTCACCGGCATGCTTGACACAGCCACTTGTTTACTTAGATTAATAATTTTAAACATGCGTATAATTATTACATTTATGTTTAATATTGGACAGACTGACAAAGCTCTATAATCTAAAACTAATGACCCTCCTTCTGGCACAGTCGGGTGAAAAGCAGTTACACAAGTAACAGTCTTATGTATAAAAGATCAAGGAATTATAGGATTAATGTATGTACCAACTGGAAGAAATGAAAAATTTTATACAATCTTGGACCAAAAGTATATTGTCAAGGACTAAATTAAAGTACCTGGTACCTGTTAGAAGGTGTAATTCTAAAATGTGTTCTTGTGTCTAATCAACCATGATGCATGCTATGAGTCACGCGACAATACTAATTGATTTGTAAATGCAAATACTTTATAGATTGTGGAAACTGACTAGTTATAGCTAGAGCTGAGAAAATATGACACGAGGATTTTTCTTTGCGTTAAGAAAAATACCAAAACATCAAATAGTATAATAGCAATATCCCAGTATAATATTTGACCAAGATTATTTTCTCTAATGAGTGAGCTTTTAGGATAGACTGCCTACCTATTAATTCTTCAGGCATTATTTTAAAAGCTACAATTCCATCTCAGAAATCTTACACGAAATCAGATAAGGATGTGGATGAACTGATTAATCAAGATAACGTATGCAATTCCAATAAGTTTGGTCAAGATCCAGTTTCCAGTGCTAGAGCCGCTAGAACATGATCTTACGACCACCCGTAATGGTTATGTCATAGCATTATCGTATTGCTTGCTTTGCTACCTAACACGCGAAATATAACACCCTTCATCCGTCGGATAAGAAGTAAGGATAATGCCGAGAACACGCATACCGAGACACAATTAAACATTAGATAGAGAAGGTAGATTAAGGGTAAGCAAATAAGAGTAAATATTTCAGAATAAATCGACAGTTATTCGATTGTTATCGATAGTCGCTTTTTGACATATTTCCCATACTGAAACTGTCAATGTGCCAAGTTATACCAAGAGTAATTCCCGGATAAGTTTGCTCGAATCGGGCCTCATTAGTTATTGTATCTGTAGAAATAGTTAAATAGGTAACTACACTTGTTGAAGGTTTCTTGAAACATCGGAACATTTATCCAAAGTTCCAAGCATTGAAGTAATATTACTACGTATAGAACAGACATCGCGAACAAAATATGTACAGTGCGGGGTGCGGGGCGGGAATTTGACGGACAGCTGTCAGTCAAATCCATGACTATCAAGTTTCATAATTTATGGCGGTAAAATCTGCACCAGAAAATGTCGTACTTCATTGATAGGATTGCACGAATAGTGACGTTCCTGCGGTCGCCTCATCATAGACATTGTGAAACGATTGTGAAAATAAACAAATCGGCTAAATTGTGTTAAATTTTCATGGTGCTCAATAGCAAAAAGGTTCAGCTACTTACATTATTTTCTTTTATTATATTGTGCGTTTCCTGTAATGTAATCTAAGCTCCCCTCCCTTAGACTAAAATTAGCCCTCCTAGACAAGTGACAAAACGTAGCAGTTGAAACATTCGAAATCACTTCGCTCTGCCGTTTTTTGGTGTTAGTTACTTCACTCTGTGATGCGATTTTAAAATTACAACTGGCGATTCCGAATTCACAACTGAGGGGACTGAGGCTAATCGTGTTACTTGTGCTACAAGTGCGTATGGGCTTCATACTGATGCTTAAGCCATTAATTATTTTTCTTCCCGATTAAAATCTAATGTAATCGATAATCGCCTTGAGAATCGTTAACTGGTATTTTCTAATTCGATAAAAAAATTACCCATCTCTAGTTTAAAACTGTCATCCAACAGCGCACGAAATATTATGAGTTATAGATAATGATACCATTACAGAGGCGACACTTCGTTTACGTTTAGTTTCTGCCTATTGAATTGGATACTGTAAGGAAACATCGTCATCATCATTTTAGCTACTGGACGTCCACTGCTGAACAAAGGCCTCCTCTAATGATTTCCACATCGCCCAGTTGATAGTGGCCTGCACCCAGCGTCTTCCTGCTATCTTCAGTCAGTCCATCTTGAGATTTTAGAAAAATTCCCACTCGTCACGGTAGGAACAAAGCTAGGGATGACCCACGCCTTCACTCCAGAACCAATAAAATAACTGAAAGTCAGAAACTTTCAGTTATTTTATTGTCTCTATTGTTAACTATCTCAGTGGTTGAGTACACGTATAATAGCTGTGAGGTAGAAGTTACGGGACTATTCCCACCTCTCCTTTTCACCGCTGCATCTCCTGTGTAGCTAGCACCTAGACTAGTTGATTTAAAGCCAAGGTATATCAGTTTTTAGGTAATGACTTAGTGCATCTAAAAATGTAAAACTTTCTAGTTTTTTGTAACATTGAAAAATCTAAAAAGAAGCATCATTTTTTTTACCAAGTGTTTCTAAGAAATTTAAATGGAAGCTTTTGATGACAACGTATTGCTTACTTTTTCAGCTGTCGAACGAATCACTTTTATACTCATAGGTCCTGTACATCGGTAGATTTGGTAAATAAATGAATCCATCCGCATTCAGAAACTAAAAAAATTAAAATAGCTGTAATTTTTTAATACTGGATTTGTCGATTAAATTGATCATATTACTGCGCCCTAACGGGTCGGACACTGGTGACCAGACACACTGTACAATTATTATAATTTTAGCCTATCTCGTGAGCTAGGTGTCAATAATTAGGGTGATTTACTAACTAACCAGTCGCATACGAACAACAGCAGTGAGATTCAAACAAGTTTGATCCATGATGCCGCACGACTATTGTGTGAGCCCACCCGTAACCCAAGCTTATTTAGCTTAACACAAGGGGCTGGACGGGACTATTAGTAATTTGTGCAATACAAAGTGCTTATAATCTTTAAAAAAATCTTTTTATTGCTGTATTTAACCTTCCTTTCGTATACTAATTTATGCGTCAGTGTCAAGTCTGCGATTTTTAATCTTTGAAATTTTCGTAAAATGTCTGCCGCCGCGGTGACGCCTTGTAATTAACAAATTAAAATTAAATTAGTGTTTTAAAGTGTATAAATGTACAACTTAATGGTAAAAAGTCATTCCTTGATTTTTACTTAATATGTATCTGGAGTTATTTGAACAGTATTTTCGTCTATAGGATGGCATATTTCAAAAAACAAAACTGCACTCAAGCGTGTTGTCACAGCAACCGCTGAGCACATACTAATTGAATTTCGGTCCGTGGACCTATTTAGGTGCCAGAAACAGTCTAGTTGACATGTCTTCTCTAGTACGTAGTACATTATAACTCAATGGTTCCAAGGCAGAATTTCAGGCAGTCTTGGTTTTAGAATTACGGTGTTTGACCTAATTTTATTTGTTTCAAATCTAGTTTCGAAAACTGTCGATTATTAGGTATATTACGCTTTGAGTGAACCAAAAACTATCTCATACTTATTGTACTTGATGACATCAAAAATATGTGGTACATTCACCATACCAATGTGCGTTCTTTTTGTTCTTGACTTATATGGAAACCATCAAAACTGGCGATGTTTACATTGAAATTGAATCTCAGCAATCACTTACTATAAAAATTATAAATATGATCTCATAACTACGCAAATAGTATTGCGTGTGGTCCAAGATTCTATTACCGAATCGTTATCCAAATTGGTGAAGTTTAAAGATGTCATGCGATGTGTTTCTATCGCTTACTAAGAAGGCTATACAATTTAGTCCGTCTATGCCTAATGCCTCCTATGCTAGATTCAATAGCCTGATTGATTGATTTAAGTATAAAATTCAATCAACCAATCAATAATCATACTAGATACAATGAAGTTTTTAGAGTTGCTTCATAATACGGGCCTATTATGGCATTTCAAAATGGACAAAAAGTATTTTACACCAATAAACCGAATTCGTCGTTTACTCAAACTATATCCACGCTAGTTTTTATAATTATGCTAGAAGCAAGACCTATGTTACAACATCGGTCCTTATTTCCTTACTACTTTAAGTAATCATAGTTTAAATTCCTTTAAAGATAATTGGCACTTGGAGCTAGTTACATGACAAAATATGGCCACACCACACGATTATCTTGTATGCTACAGTGTAGGAACTCCTTGGGTGGCTAGATTACATGAGTGTAGGCCCTAATATCGAATGTTTATGTTGCAAATACTTGCTAGAGTTGATACTGCTTCTCAAATTGCTTTGGAAAGCATAGGTTATATTAGCGATGCTTTAGATAAAGTATTGGATATAATTTTCTGAGCTGTAGATACAGGGAATGTAGTGATTTCCGAAGTTAAACAACCTTTGGGTTAGGGCATGAATAGGCTTAGCAATTACAAAGATTTCTATCAAAGATAAAACGTAAGCAATGGGCATTGTCAAAATTTTCTTGCTTTTCCGAGCTCCTTTAGATGCTTTAACCCACCGTCTAAGGACTTTTCATATTTACATGGTAACATCGGTAGCTTTCACTTCATATTATTCGCGCGGTAGAATATGAAACTATGGACTATTTTACAGGTTACCCTTACTCAAACACACTGGAGCTCCTTGCAGAAATGATAGTAATATAAAATATGATTGTAAGCAACATTTCTGCTCATTTAATCATTAACCTGATATCGATTGTTTAAATTTTCTTTGATCTTATTCAGTTATTTCAACGTCAACTTAATTAAAACTAGTTAACACCGGCTCGTTAGCATGAATACCACGCGGCTCTCACAGTAACTCTCGGTTTCGTCCGTTCATTTTACGACCCGGCACTACGGGGTTATGCAAGTTAATATCGGGCATAAGTTGTACTGACTGGACGGACCTGATCGGTGGTGAATGAGCATAACCCTAAACTGGCTAGGGTGGGTCTGGTAGACCCAGTTCGCAAGGTTTGGCACCCTATAAAAGCTACGTACCTACACTTTATACTCGTAGTCAGTAAACTTTTACAGGTTAAAAACTAATTTTTATGTTGAAATAAATGCCCAAGCTGTGAATTCTGTGATCCGAACTTTGTGTCAATAATAATAACATCAATGGTGATGTCTTGTACACCTTCAAAATGCTTTTTTTTAATAAACAGAATAGATTGAGGTACAAGGAATCACGAACGAACAATAATGAATTAAATGTATTTAACTTATATTTTAGTAAACAATGAAAACTTGAAAGTGCAACTGCACGCAGGAAGATTTATTGAATGGTAAGTACTGACAACGCGACTCTTGTAGCAGAGTTTTGAGCTGACACTGTGTAGTTGTAGTCAACAAGAATAAGAAGTTGAATGATAAAAAGAGACGCGGTAGAGTACCATTTTCGCTATGGTAGCGCATCAAAAACTCGTTTTACGGATCTAATAGTCCCCTAGTTTATTGGAGGGTTAACAACTAGTTTGATTAAAATATGTCCACTCTAAATTAATAGTTCGCGAGTAAGCCGGTGGCGAAACGATAATATACCTAATAAACGAAGCGGAGCAACGATTGTCACGATTACGATTTAATCGGTTAAATTAATCGATTATGTTACTCATATAACTTACTGATGATACTAGATTAAGATAATTAGGTAGGTACTCTATTTTATGTACTTTTGCATCCATAATATTAGCGTAGAATACATAATAATGAACTTTCATTATTACGTAATACAAAAGACATCAACGTATTAGAATTTGACGATATGCAAATTAGGTTGACGATTAGTCATGATTTGTTGTTTAATTAATAAAATGTAACAAACGTTTGTTTAATTTGTGAAATTAATTATTTTTCCGTTGATTTTGCCGTAGGTGGGACTTGAATCCACGGGCTTTCGATTGCCAGGCGACCCTCGTTTTTGTTTTTAACCAGCTCTACGGCGTAGTACCTCAATAGAAAGGTCATAAGATATTTGATTATTTAATTTAATTATCTTTTTTTTAACTAATGCATTAATTATAATATCCTTTGTGATCTCACACTAAAGTTATTATGGTTTTTCTCATAGTTTAACTCACACAAAAGTTATTTAAGGATTTTCTCACAACAATTACTTACAACTTTCTAATTCTTCTCTCAGCATTAATAAAACAGGATCAGTTAATGTCAAGATGCACTTAAATGGATTCAACAAACTATGGTACATTTATCAGTGAAATTAGATAACTAATTTCGACTAATAGTTTCTATTATCGTGTACATTTAAGGAAATATTGTATCGTAGTCCACAGATAAGCTGAGCGGCATTTTAGAGCGTGTTCCAAGTCCAACCTACACGGCAATGAACTTCACAGATCTCTAATGTAAGAGTGAGTACAATGGAACATAACATGGTAGGCCCACTTCTAGAGGCAAAAAATGTTGAAAAGATTACAAGTTAAAAAATATAGCTAATAAATTAAATTAGCTTTTCAGAAATAAACATTACGCTACAGCTCGTGCGCGTACAGTAAACCAGTAAAATAAATTTTATAACACGGAATCGCAATGCGTACATTAATATTGCTCTCATGCAGTGCGGGAGGAATCCAACTTTTTGTAAGTTTAGAAGGAATATTAAAATGAATATAAAAGATTATGTAAAAGACCGAAATCTACCTATGTAAGCAGAAGTTAAGCAGTCAATTCTTTGGTAAGATGAGATTACTGTATCCAATTTCGTAGCGTAAAAATAAGTATGGAGAACTACTTTCGACTTACGTGGCTTAAGGGCTAGGCTCTAAAATACGGTTGTGAAGTGCACATACAACTGTTACTAGGTTTGTTTATAACTACACTGCTTTTTAGAAGACGTGTGAAGATCATTTCTTTCGGTATGTTTTTCTTTGTAAGTAACTACTTAACTTTGCATTTAATTAAATTGCTAATAACGTTCTGCTGATTAAAATTTAAACGTGATTGATCAGAATTGCTTATACCAGTTAGATTGACGTGTTAACGAATTCATAAAATACATCGAACACTTTCACGAGTTCTGTTTGTGTACATTTAGGATTTTCAATGAAGGTCTATCTACTAAATTCTCCAACAATATACGAGTACAGTTTTGGGTCTGGGACAAAATTATAGCCAAATGACAGCAAAAAAAAGTTCAGGCAAAGACATAAAAATGTTGGAGCTTAGCAGATGTCAGTCATGATTCCTTTTTTGAATTGGAATTCCAAAGAGGCTAAGGCCGCGGGCATAGGTCATAAACTATGCAGCCTAGTTTTTTTTATGCACTAATTTAATGTTATTCTGCGCCAATACCTCTAAAAATAAAACTATCTCGCGCAAAGGAAAGTGCGTATTTTTAAGCACTAGAATTGATTTTCCTATCTCTTTAAAATATTAGCAGTATTTAGCAGTGATGTTTAAATTCGTAATTATAATATCGATGATCAATGGCGGTGTTGATGTCAAACCTTTTTTGGTAAGAACACGAATAAGTAAAAGTTCTGTTATTTTCTAGATTACGTTAATTTTTCAAATTGAATTTCACTATCGATGTGCATGTCGAACCATAGACAGTATAGAATTAATTGAACAAGCCTTTTAAGGGTTAAAACGGTATTTTGATGGTGTAATAAGACCATAAGAAAATTTATAACGTAAGATTACAGTCGGTCGAGCGTAATTATTATTATTACCTAAGTATTTTAACTTTAAAGCTAAGAAGCTTTTTTATCAATTCAGACCAATTGGAATCAATAGATCTGCATTTACAATTTTATTGGAAACAAATCAATGAAGTCAAAGTATATTGTTAGTGTGATTTACTAGAAGTTTCGTTTTTAATTACCTACTTGTAGATTTTGAATACTTCTTAGGCTGGGTTGCACAATCTTAATTTAACTTTGACAAACGTCAGAACTCTGTCAAACTCCATACAAAAAGCACTGGTTATCGTTTTAGTTACTGTTAAGTTAGGTGGTGCAACTCAAACTTAAAAATCCATTAGTATGTTTTTGTGATTAAGATTATCCAGAACTTTTAACGATATTTCACTAGGATATTACCTACCTTACATATTATTTGGATTGTTATTGATAAGTGCACATTGTATCAATACAAACAAACACACCTATCATAAAAAGTAGGCTACTTATTCTGATTTATCGCAGGAATGCGAGCGAATTGTTTGAACAGTAGAAAATTAATGATAAAAAGCAGTTTACCGCTACTAACCGTGTTAGTTACATCCAACATGATTTAGATTTGCGCACTCAAGCATGTTCAATTAAGTATTTGTACAATATAAATATACAAAATGTATTTAAGCGACTGCAAAATAATGTACTTAGTTGACTTACGGAACTCCGGGAAAAAATCAAAATCTTTATATCAAAGCTTACTGTTAAACAGTATGCTTTGCCATATGTAATGTTTCATGAAACTGCTACTTTTCACGTAAAAAGATTTCAGCATTTTCAGCAACATGTTATCCTTCCAAAAGTTTACTTACAATATGAGAAAGAAACTGTTCAAAGCAAGATACGATTTTCAGTATAATGATTTTCTAATACCCAAGTCCGGATGTGACATTATGAAAATATGAAAAAAATGCGAATACCTTCACGTTTTAATAAGCATTTAGAGTTGCTCATGGTTCAATATCAAGTAGCTCAGATGGAAGAGCAGTCGCCCGGCAATCAAAAGGTCGTGGGTTCGATTCCCGCATTAGGCAGTTCGATTTTTTCAAGTTATTTTTATAACCTTTACGTTTGTCGTAAAATAATAATATTGCACTTGCTTTATTAGTCATTACTCATCAGAATCACATGGTAAAAAACGTAAAACGTGTCCTAACCGACTTATGCAGGAAATCTGCATGTTTCACCGATTGTAGGGCTTCTGTAGCGCAGTATCAGTGTACATGCACCACTAATAGCATTATCTGAAACCCTACAAAATAAACTTGGTATTGCAACTTGCTAATAATTGTAGGATTTACTGCTAACAGAATAGAGTCGAGTTTATCCTTGTTTCTGTTCGAGGTTTGCGGTATCGATTTCAAATGGGATCTAAAAGAATGATCTAGTAGAATGGATAAACTTCACTTTTTACTGCTGGCACTCATGCGAATAGCATGTCAGTTGCAATAAAATATTGCAGTGTGACATTGCACGAGACACTTGAGATTTATTTTTGATATTAATCTTTATTAAATTCTTATTTATCGTAAATTTCTAAACTGGAGTGAATATTTTTTATACTGACACAATAATAAGTATAATAATATCTGTATAATTAATAAATAAAAGAAACTCAATTTATTTATTTGCTCACTGTGTACAACAGCTGAGGCTGAGTTGCACCACCTTTAGCCATTTTAATCGTGACTGACTATAACCGGTGTTTCTGTTGGAGTTTCAGACTTTTAACTTTTGTTAAAGTAAGATGGCATATACACGGTGTATCTGTACCTAATCTAGCAAGTCGTTGTGAGACATGTGTAGAAAGGTTTTATTTTACTAATTTTGAGCTAAGAGCTAAGCGATTTTATTCATAAGATCACGGAATAAACAATACAGTGTTACATTGTACCTGTATAAAGTTAGCGGATGGATACCAAGTTACCCGGTTAATCCTAAACGGACCACCATGACACAATTAGACATACCTATAACTGCGCAGGAAGTCATGACATGTCGGCCACTCAACGGTTTGGCCGATTAACGTTAGCGCCAGAACCGTAACGATTAAAAAGTAACCTGAACCTGACCATAGATTGGATAAGGCGGGAAATCTTTGTGAAGTTACTGGCGGAAAATCTGATCTAAATTATAAAATTAAATCAAAAAAGAAAATATTAATTTAGAAAAACCAGCAGACATAAAATTTATTAAGATGAAAACCAAATTGAAATGCCGTACAGTAATGCCCGCGCAGAGAACAATTTCCCTTACAGTGATTAACATCCGTCGTTGACCGGTTGTTTATTTGTCTATCTATGGTATTGGTATGGCTACTGTGCAGAATTAGTGTTTTTTTTATTAATTACTAGTAAAGTTTGACTTTTATCTCTTGATTTTAATTGAGGTTTTAATTAAGGTCAAATAGTTATTGATTTGATAAATAAACGAATAGATAGTGTAGAGTTGTAACTTGTAGCTGTCTGAATTAATAAGATAAATACTATCAGAAATTATGTATGTTACCTGTATGTAATCTACTAGATATCATACCTTCATTCTTGATGCCCTTGTTGACCCTACTAAGATTCAATTAGGCTGGGTTGCACCATCTTACTTTGACTGTAACAAACGTCAAAAATCTGTCAAAGTACATACAAATCACTAGTTAACGTTATAGTTACGGTCAAAGTTTGGTGTTGCAACTCAGCCGTCTCTTCAATGTCGTTGCTCGTTTAAAGTAAGATTTTCAAATAAATAACCGAAGGAAAAACGGAATTTAAATGGGATTCTCCCAATGGGGATGAATGTTCCTTTGAAACTTCCTATTCACAGAACATTGACCCCGCAGAAGATTTACCCAGTGGGTGATTCATGACCTTTGTTTTGCTATAAGTATGTAAGGGGTAATTACACGTGGTTAAATCGGTTTAAATAAACAAATCAAATGGATTTTACATAATATGTCATACGAACTAATGTCACATAAACAATGAAACAAAAAAAAAACATAGAAATAAGGACAATGACAATGTAAACACTTTTAATTTTCAAGTGAAAGTGGAGTAAACTAAAATAAACAAAATATAAGTTATATAATAAATAACCCTGACTGATTTCACTGAACGAGTCAAATTTGTACTTAAAAAGTATAAATAATATTTGAGTCATTTATTTATGTTAATTTTATGCTGATTTATTGTGAAATGATGCGGTAAATAGCTGGTTACATGAATTAATTAATACATATTTCGTAACATCCGATCTATGATCATAAAATTCGCTAATTAATAAGTAAACAACTTATTTCGCCGCTTTTGCTTGCATAATTAACTAAATGTACCTATTTATTTGCTAAATTTACAGCATGTTATGTGTAGGTTATTGCATTAGAACCATAAAAGTATAATTTAAACTTTCTCGTTGATCGCAACTATGAAAACAAAGTTTATTTGTTTTGTTTTAAAAGAATAAGTGAAGTTTTTCAGGAACAATCAATGTCGTTTTCAGTTTAGTTGGTAAAATGTATTTCCACCAGTATTTCCAAACTTGCTTTTAAGTAAGTAAGTATTAATTGAGTTGTAATGACGACTTTAAAGTTTATTTTTTTTACAAAACCAATCATGATTGTTTTCTATTGCAATAATTTAAAAACATGTCCATAAGCAAATAAAAATGAAATAAATGTATCAAATGTAATAAATTGAACAGTTTTTTTTTATTTCTTGCACAAAAACAATAAATGTTTGCTTCGATTTCAGTGGTGAAATAATTATTTGAATATTAAATAAATTATAGAATTTATTTATTTCGAGATTTTTATACTCGATAGAAATAAACTAATTTTAGACGGGAATATAAAATTGCGATATTTTAGACGTTATTGAGTTTGTTTGCGAATAAGATTTTGTTTACAAGAGTCCTAGTTAATAAAAAATAATTTTTTTCCTGTTTAGGGCGACCACTCACGAGAGGTGGTTAAGAAGTTGACCACATTCCTACATGAATCATTTAGTATTTTTTGTGACGCACCGCGTCTACTTGTTTAGTTAGATCATACAAAAAGCGTCATAATAAAAACCCTTCGCTTTGTTGAAATTTTTTTGTTTTTGATTATTTAATAAATATATTTTTTTATTAAGTATTGGAGTGATACCAATTTAAAATAGAAGCGGAGACTTTTTAATTTAACAATTCAATAAATTAACACAATACAATTTATTGTTTACTAATAAATAAATAAAGTAAGGTAGATTTTTTTAAACTAAAGTCAAAATATTCACTTACCTACCTTCAAAACTCTGAACAATAATTCAAAACTCAAAAATCCAGTCGAACTATTCAAACACGAAACTTTGTTCATTACATAAACAATTTGAATGCACAAATTTCTCCTCTCAACAACTTTGTTTCACACTGTTTTGTCCAAGTTCTAACACAGTCGCGGGAATGTTGGCGTTTTCGCGGTGCATTGTAAGCGTGCGCTACCGTCGCGCATACCGCACGACTCTTCACCGACGATTACGTACCAAGAATACAAAACATACGCACGCACGCGAGCGCTTGCCGGTTGAGTCATCACCGTACGAGATAAACGCAACCTAAGGAACAGGAGACAGCGACATCTAGTTTTGAATAGAATAATTTATGTAACTTTGATAAGAACCACTAGTACTTAGTACCTCTACTCGTCGCTAGATGTCGCAATACAAGTTGTAAGATAAGCGAAGTTAACATTTCATTAGATGATTATTTTATTGAACAATGTTAATTAAAAATTATTGTCATTCAAATAAAAAGTTTTTTTTAAATAACAAGAATGATAATGTTTTGTTATTAAATGACGATGAATGATTATTTTTTACGTAAATGTATCGGTTTTCACATCTCTATTTATACTCATTCGTTCTTTGTGTCAAGAATTCATCACTCATTCACTTGTTCATTCTTTTCTGTCAAAATGGCTGCCCCACAGGAGGTGCGTGTGCAATTTCTTTTTGAAAAAATTAAATCTAAAATGTTTTTACTTGTTCAAACATTGCATTAGTTTCAGTGTATAAATTGTTTATTTTAATATTTCAGACGAGACGAGAACCTATTCAGGCTGTCCAAGTATTCGGACGCAAGGTGAGTGGTTAGCGGTAGTCCACGTGTTTGTGACTAGTTTTCTTGGTTTATGGCATTTGTTTATTGCAGAATTATTCTAAATTTGTTGTAAATGGAACATTATGAAGATCAAATTAATGATTATGACCGATTTTGAGCATAATCCTTTCCTATCTTGGTCATTGTAACCTATTTGTTGTGGCGGCCCTAAAGATTTACATCGTACCAACTGTCTTAGAAAGCCACCCTTAGCCTGTCTAAATAATATTGTAAGATGTTTTATTACTCAAATAATATCATGTTGATTTTTGGCGAGACGAATATTTACACCCCAAAACTTGACATAACCTCAAAACAACTGTACTAAACATTCTTGAGACCTAAATTTTACTCTAACTTTATCATAATAGTTATGAACGCTTAGCTAAACCCCTGTATAACCACATAATGACTGTATTACATAGATAAAAGATTTGGCTTTGTTATTTAGCACCGATCTGTCACCAAAGATTTCTGAGGTTGGACAAAAATCAAAATAAAAGACATGCCACTCTTGTCGTTTCTAATAGCCTCCAAAACGGATTATATTAGCCCCCTAATTGTATTTAATTTCAGCACAATTATGTTCATGTACCTGATTTTTATGATATTATCTATTATTTTAGAAAACCGCCACCGCTGTAGCTTACTGCAAGCGCGGCCATGGCGTGCTCCGAGTGAACGGTCGTCCCCTCGACCTGGTGGAGCCCCGTCTGCTCCAGTACAAACTCCAGGAACCAATCCTTTTGCTGGGCAAGGTATGTTTTCATCTATGTTTACCTTTCTTGTAAACAATTTGTTTTTCAGCATGGTGTTTTTAGCAACTGAAGTTTTGTAGTATGCTACCTTTCTTGTAGACAATTTGTTTTACAGCATGTTGTTTTTAGCAACTGAAGTTTTGTAGTATGCATGATGTATGCAATATTTTACATAGTAGTGGTATTTTTTTCACTGAGACAGCATGTTAATTAAATATTTTTTGTCGAGACATCTCAATAAAATCATGTTTTCTTATATTTACAACCATTACCATTGATGTTTATAACGCCAAACCACTTACCACTAATTTTTATTCATCATTGTATTATTAACATGTAGTAGGTATGTTGTTTACAATAAACCCACTCCATTTAACAAACCTAACTTCAGCATATTCAGTCTTCTAACTTAGTGTGTAAAGCATGCGGTTTACTATACTGCCGCACAATTTATAAACGCAGTAAGTACCACTTACTGCATTTATGATTGTTTTGAATATTCTGAATCCTGACATCGCGATCTATAAGAATCAAAGACCCGTTTTTTTCTATCTATCTTAGAACGGAAGATACATATTATCATAAACGCAGTAAAGAGCAGATTGTAGGTTTCTTCACATACTATGTTAGCAGTAAGAGCACATAATAACTTAATATTATGTGAATACTCGCGCTTACTTAATTTGCTACACAGTAATAGTGCAGTATGTGCCAATTACATCATTCTTATTATGTTTCTACAATTGTTAAGTTCATCTTGCACATAGTATATGTGCAGTAATTCCACTTAAACACACACTGATATTATGTTTCCATAGAAAAAACAGATGACTTGTACTTAATATTAATGCAGTAATTACAATTATACTGCGTACATACTAAGGATTGTCAGAGTGCTGCCTAGGTGTTAACATGTTATGAACGCAGTGGCTGACTCTTACGTTATTGGAAGAAGTTGAAAACCTGTCCAAATGACAAATCTAGCCGAAGACCCAAGAGCTAGATTGACCCGACACTATACCGAAGATATCCCGGACGTGTCTGTACGAGATTAGAATGGCTCTCAAACAGCTGAAAAACAACAAGGCACCGGGCGATGATGGAATCACGGCTGAGCTTCTGAAATCAGGCGGAACGCCGGTACTAAAGGCTCTTTAGAAGCTATTCGATTCCGTCATCCTTGAGGGAAAAACGCCTACGGCATGGCACAGAAGTGTGGTGATACTCTTCTTCAAAAAAGGCAACAAAACCTTGTTGAAGAATTTATTTTATACCCATCTCACTTCTGATTCTGTTTTTGAGAGTCATCATGAATGGTTTCACGCGACATCTAGCCTCCCGAACAAATCGGTTTCCGATAAGGCTTTAGTATGATAGACCACATACTTATCTATGGCAGAAAACTGAGGAGAATAATCAGCAACTTTGTCTGGCATTTGTGGTCTATGAGAAAGACTTCTCTCTTCAAGCTACAGTCTCTCCAACGGTGCCAAATTTACTATAGATATAATCGTTGAAGGGCTTGTACGAATAGGCCACAATGTCAGTCCGTCTCCGGGATCAGGACTTCAGTTGCAGCGAGGGGTCAGACAGGGAGATGTCATATTTCTAAAACTGTTCACTACCACTCTGGAAGATGTTTTCAAGCTTCTGGACTGGAGCGGATTGGGCATAAATATCATCAGCGAGTACATCACCCATCTTTGATTCGCGGACGATATCGTAGTCATGGCTGAGAACGTGGAAGATCTAAGCTCAATCCTCGATTGCCTCAATAGAGCCTCTCAACAAATCGGTCTTTAATTGACAAGACAAAAATCATGTCAAATGCCGTTCTGTACCCACTTCTCTGAAGGTTGGAGACACTATGAGTTGTATGATGGCCGCTGGGGCAGGAAAGTTCTTGAGTGGCGACCATGAGCTGGAAGACGCAGCTTGGGCAAGCCTCACACTAGGTGGACCGATGATCTGGTGAAGGTCGTATGCGAGCGGCACAGGACCGGTCTTTGTGGAAATCCTTGGGGGAGGCCGTTGTCCAGCAGTGGACATCTTTCGGCTGAAACGAACAACCTAGTCTTTATTTTATTAGATTGGTATATTTAAGATCTAAAAGTGGGTGCCATATCTTAATTTTTGATTGAATAACAAGCGATCTCAGCAATTATTTTGTAATACTTGTTTCATTTACCCCTTGGTCATTTGGGAAAGTTCAACATCAAAGCGTTATTGGCTTATGATAAGCGCAGTATAATTGTATTATTACTGCGCATTTAAAGTTTTGATAAATTATTTTGATTCACACTCCCACTCATAAATGCAGTAAGTTGTAAAGATACGGCGCATATATTACGTTGTAAGAACTAAAATTTAAATCAATCATTTAACACATGTACCGTAAGTAACGAAAACTACTGATAAACGCAGTAAGGAACAATCATACTGCATTCATGGGTAGTAAGTATCGAACGAAATCTTAGTTAATCCATAACATAAACAGTTTTTTAATAATTTTAAATACAAAATATTAATTAAAATACAAAAACCTCATATCAAAATAAACTTTGAGTTTAGCTCTATAAGCCCATATATTTTTTTTTACAAATATTTGCGTAACTAATTGTAGACACCCCAAAATAAAATTTCAACTTTGATCGCGTTTTTCTCGAAACTGTTCACGTGTTACTTACTGCGTTTATAAATTGTGCGGCAGTATACATCTGTAGAATGTTTTGTGTCGCAATGATGTTTGACCATACATATTTATGTAATATTTCACTAAGGGCCGATTTTTCAATCGTCAGATATCTTTTAACTGATGAATAAACTTGTCATTTTGACATATTTTCCATACCGAAACTGTCAATGTGCCAAATTATTCTTCAGTTAAAAGTTATCCGACGATTGAAAAATCAGCCCTAAATTGAAAAAATAAAATTAATTTGAAGCTTTTGACGTTTGATTTGCATGTATAATTTCACAAATCATATCAATGGTCAAATATCTTATTTTGTTTGGTAGATAAGTTCAATCATGTAGTATTTGTTTGTAGTTTTTGTAGTCTGAATGTATTTTGTGTGCATTTTTGATATATACTAACATTTTTGCATTTGTTTTAAAAACTATGCTATGATGATCAAACTTATTCCGAACCTGAGCATCTATAGATGTGAAGTAAACGAAAGTTCTGAGTGTAATCTAAGCTATGACTTAAATTAGTTAACGTAAGAACAGTGAAGTAAACATTAAATTGTAAATTTCCAGGAAAAGTTCTCCGGTGTTGATATCAGAGTGACCGTCAAGGGTGGTGGTCACGTCGCACAGGTCTACGCCATCAGGCAGGCTATCTCCAAAGCACTCATTGCTTTCTACCAGAAATGTAAGTAAATTTTTAGTTTTCAACAGTGTATAGGCCATCCATTGTGATCGGGTTAAGCTATAGAACCATGCCGCCTGTCCGTGTCCCTTACATATTTCATCCAAAGCTACGGATGACTGAACAGGCATCCTCATTCACAATGGATGGTCTCTGTAACTCAACCACTAAGATTAGAGCTCTTAAGAAATTACTAACCAAAATAAGTTTCATTGTGTTCTTGCAGTGGCTCTAATAATACTGGTCTTACGAACCCTTTCTTTCCAAAGCTGTCTACCTCCCATGGTTTTCAGTCATTTCAGGGAAAGGAGATTATTGTGACATTTACCAAACGGCATCAGCTCTCAATACTATGCTTGTTTGAAGTGTACACAACAAATGTTTTACTAACCCAGTTTTTTATACACCATCTATAAAATAGCATGAAAAGGTCATAACTTCAGTGTAACATGGTAATTGATCCATTTTTAAATAAAAAAACTTTACTCTTTGAACATTACACATTTAGGCGGGTTTTAGAATCGCGCTGACCGCTCGCTGATCGTCGGCGCTGACAGATCAATATGTATGTAATTGAAGGGAACGTTCCTGAGTGACGCTGATCGCTCGGCGCCGACGCTTCATACATTTCGGCTGTCAGCGCTGACAGTCAGCGTGCGTCAGCGTGACTCTAAAACCAGCCTTAGTGCATTGGGCAGTATCCAATTTCTTGTAATGCTTGCCAATCATATAAATTGATTTAGCTATGCTGATAATAAAAATGTAGTCTTCTACCCCTAACGTGCCCTAACTTTTGAGAGTACAGTGTTTACCTTGCTGTCTACATAGATAATGATAAGTGAATTAAAGAATATTGATATTTTGATAAATGTTAAATCAAATAATTTAGCATCACATCAGAAGTTGTTGTTGTTGTCATGATTCATTTAAATTCAAAATCCACCTTCGGCCTGATCATCACTTACCATCAGGTGAGATACAGGCCAAGAGCTTCCTCGTTGTGGATAAAAAAAAACTGATTTGTAACTTTATTTTCAGATGTAGACGAGGCCTCAAAGAAGGAAATCAAGGACATCCTTGTCCAATACGACAGGAGTTTACTAGTGGCGGACCCGCGTCGCTGCGAGCCGAAGAAGTTCGGCGGTCCAGGCGCGCGCGCTCGCTACCAGAAGTCGTACCGTTAAGATCACCATCGTCCCGTCGGGTGGTATCGCTTTGGTGCGGGTTCGTCATTGCGATAGCATTGGGCGTGATTACAATAAAAAACTAAAAAAATATTTGCTTGTTTTGGTTTTCTGGATTCCTCTAGTTGTTTAGGTGTGAATGTGCGTTGCCAGTGGTCCTACTTCTAAGTCCTTCCTCATGTTTTGTAAAAAATGATTTGCAGTCCCACCAATAGATCTATGGTCTATGGTGATTATTATTTTAGTGATAACAGTAGAACTCAGCAGTAGTATACCAGGGGCAACATATTGTTGACAAAAAAGTTTTGCATTAATTTGAGACATTGGAATTATAATTTTATAATTTTCCAAAAAATACGTTTTATGTAATGACATAAATGTAACTTTATTAGCGGAATTAATTTGTTTTTAAAATTTGGAAAGTATAGCCTGACCAGGAACATAAAAACCCTCGCCATGTTGCGGAAAACTAATGGTACTAATTTCTTTTAATGGCAACAGTAACTGAAAACTTCATTGACATGTCACCTTGCATGTCAGTCTATTGCTGTCAAAGTGTAAACAAACTTTATTTTAAATGTGCGCAATTGATTTTGTGAATTAAATTGCTAAAATCTTTTTATAGTCGTGAAAGAAAAGTGGTTCACAATGTGTTAAAGTATTTGTCAAAGAGAAATACTAAGGGTTCGGACAATATTTTCATTGAATAATGTTTCCGACAAAGGTTGTCAATTTGACTGACATGTTTATCGTATAGTACAGTCCACTATGAAAATTAGCTGCAGTTTGTTTCAACTACCTATTTTAAAGTTTTTTGTCACTTTCTAAGTGTTGAATTTTATGGAATTGGGAAAGAAGTACCGAGTTTGAAGCGTTCATGAGCAGACATTGCAATTGAATATTCAAGTTCTGAATTTGATTATTGATGAATAATAAAATAAATCCAACTAGCTGATTGATGGTTTCATTTAATTTATTTAAACCAGTTTACTGATAATAATATTTTTTCGTTAATTTATGAAAATATCAAAATAGCCCGTAATCCTGAATCCTGATACATAAAGTTGGTCTATTAATTTAACACAGGTACGACTGTACTCAGTGTTGCACTATCAAATGCAATTGACGCGCCTCTATGCCAGGGTTTTTATGTTCCTGGTCAGGCTATACCTACATAATTAAAAATGCAATTTATTGATTTTTTTAAAACTATTGCACAAAAATTGATACAAAAGGACGATTTAATGCTAAAAGCATTCTCCGCCAGTCGACCTTAAAATCACTGTCTCTGGTCTACATAGAATAAATAATTAAGTACCTTTGCATTCGCCAGTTGGCGCCACTGTACACTATTGGTATTTGGGTGACAAGGTCCTAACTCGCTGATGGCACGATAGACATTCAATTCGTACGGATTATCATATTTAATTTGGAGAAAGTGGAAGGGCAATTAAAACAAATTAAGAAATAATTAACCACAATTTATTTCATGAACATAAGTCTGTCTTTAGAGTCATTTACACAACAAAAATAAATGCAATTCACGCAGTACGACATTCAAACATTGTAACAAACGTACTTAAATATTTTAATTGGAGAATCTTGGAAGTTAACAACATTAGTAAATTGTTATTATTAATAAAACACAATCAGAAATAGAAGTTGCCTCATTGTTTCGCGTTTCAAATAAGTTCTTCCTAGCTCGATTGCTAATAATTTTCATCGTTAAATCAGAAGTTTTTAAACTACAATAAAAAGTTCAAAATTGCACCGTTAATAAAATAATATTCCCTTATTTGAAACGCTTGTTTTGACGTATACCTAATTAACTTAAAACTAATGAAACTTGCAAATCTTAAATTATTTATTAGCAGTTAATGTCTTTATTAAAATTCATCTAAAAATATTAATTAAATTTACAATCAGTATCCTAATATACAGATCTATTCGAGATTACTTCATTAAATAGCAACAATACTTGTGCGATTTTGGCACCAAAATAATAAAACTTAAATCTATCAAAACCTTAATTGAAAAGTTAAAAACAAATGGCACCAAAAATAATGCCATTTTCTTTTAAAATAATAAAAAAAATGGAGTTTATGATCGTCATGGGTGTTGTCCCGGATATAAAGGTATATTCACATTGCTACAAGGTGGCTGATGCGATGCATAGAGCTGTGAATATACCTTGGCTGTGCGTATGCCTTGCTGTGTGATTTTTTGGTGCTTCACTTTATTTTTCAGCATGTAAAGCGATACTCATATAAGTTTTTTTTAACCCGTATGTGGGTGAAATACAGGGTGTAATGAACAGATCGGTGTTTTTAGCAGCGAGTTGAAAAGAAATCTAACTTTTAGCCAAACTGTCCCCTACTGGCCCCTACACCCTATATTAATTTAAAAGATCAAAAACCGAAGAATACTGGGAATGAAGCCTCTATTGGCATTACAAATATTACAATAATTATGTTTTTATGGACCTAGCATCCAGTGCCGTATTATCCATAAGGCACTTTAGGCCAGTGCCTAGGGGCCCATTATAGCCAGGGGCCCAGCACTCCGGATTAAAAAATGGAAAAAAANGACGCGTGATGGTCGCTAGAACAGACGGAAGGTACCGACGAGCGCTTGTGTCCGCTGGTATTGAGAGCCCCACGTCAATAGTCCTGGACCCGCAAATGGGAAGGATGTTCTGGGCCGACGCCGGATCCGCGCCGAAGATCGAAATCGCCTGGATGGACGGCTCGAAGCGGCGACCGATCGTGACCGAGAACATCCGACACCCGACCGGTTTATCGATCGACCAGGCGATGGATCACTCGATATACTGGGCCGACACGAAACTCAACACCATCGAGATGATGCGCCACGACGGCTCGCACCGTAAGATCATCCTGCAGGGAGACATCTTGAAGCACCCGTTGTCTTTGGACGTGTTCGAGTCGTCGCTGTACTGGGTGACCAGAGACACTGGAGACTTGGTGCGGCAGGACAAGTTCGGCAGAGGCGTGCCGTTTGTGATCTCGAAGGACCTGGATAATCCGTCGGCTGTGAAAGGTGAGAAAACAATTTGGTTTTAGTTGTTGTGTGCTGACAGGGTTTTGAACTAGGCTTGTCTAAAAATTTACTATAGATTAATCGATATCTCCTACCTGAATACCTCTATCTCGATATTATTGGTCAACATATAATCGATATTATTGATAGTATTGTAAACATATGATATTTCACTATCAATAATATCTATCGAATATGCGTGTGAACTGAGTAATCACATTGATATTACATTGTGCAGTCAGCGTCAAATAGTTGACACCCAAAGTAGCCAAAAAGTTCGCAACACGTCTTTATTACAATTGAAATCAGGTTGTGTTATCAACTTTCTGGCCACTTTGGGTGTCACGAATTATTTGACGTTGACTGTACTATAGATGACCCACGCTGAACTGCCCCACCAAACTCAATGACAGGGGGGCACTACCATCGTTCGACTATATGGTTTCCAACATGGCAAAAATCGGAACCAGCGATCCGGTATTGACGGTGGCGCCCCACTGTCAATGTCATGCATAGGACAGTTCACTATTTTGGAACTATATCAGAGTAAATACAAATGAGTAGGTCATCTTCATAGAAACGCACTGAGCGCGGTTTGTATGTGAGCGCGCCAATACGTATGAAGTGCGCACGCATACACTGACAAAATTTAGCGGAGATTAGCGGGGAGTTGCCCCGAATTTTGTCAGTGTGTGCGTGCGCGCCGCATACGTATTGGCGCGCTCACATACAAACCGCGCTCGGTTCGTTTCTATGAAGATGACCTACTCATTTGTATTTACTCTGGTACTATCGAGAGATTTGATTGGAGCTCATCGATAGGCTATCGACACTTTCAAAATAAGCAAATCTATTTTAAATGAGACTGTTTCCACACCAATGCCTCTTAACCCCGATACGTTATACGTTACATTCCAGTGTACCACCCGCGGCGCTACAACACGTCTGCGGGCGGCGGCGCGTGCGCGCGCGCGGTGTGCTCGCACCTGTGCCTGGCCGTGCCGGGCGGCCGGCGCTGCTCCTGCCCCGACGCCGCGCCGCAGCCCAAGCGCGCCGCGCAGGACGTAGCCTGCGACGCCGGTCAGTATTCTACATACAAGTCTATTGCTATAAAGGCCTCTTTTGATGAATTGTGTCGTAAAACATCATAGAACATAGGTTTTTGGTATTAGTACCTACTTAGTCATTAGTGACCAAGAATTCAGAAATTTTAATGTGATCGAGCACCGATTTTGCTATCGGACTGTCGATTCGAAAGAAAACATTCGATTTCCATCAATACTCGATATAAGCGCCTTCCGTAAATGTTAATCACAAACCAGTGTAAAAAGCCTTTTTTTGTATAGAATTTTGACAGATTCGATTTTCGATTCGATCAAAAAGTGCATTTTGTCTAGGGAGGCTGTAATAGAAAAGTTGACGTCAATAATGAGATACAATTTTTTTTAAGTGCCTCACTTTTCTTGCACTCACTCACTCACTTACCTTCACGATTTCTAGGCGTTATTTTTATGTAAGAATAATATAAAATAAAAAGTTACGTCTTGAATTTATGAATTGTGGTGTCAATTATTATCCAATGATCTCATCGAGATAATTCATCTGAATGGATTATTGTCCGATCACTGTTCTAACCTTTTCCTCCCCCAACAGCTGTTGAACCCGAGCGCCCCCTCCCCCGAGTATGCCCATGCGAAAATGGCGGCACCTGCGTCGAAGAAGAAGGCGAACTCCGCTGCGCCTGCCGCGCCGGGTTACAGCCGCCGACCTGTGCCGCCGCCGCGCCCGTCACTGCCGCGCGCGCCGCCGCCGCCGCCGCCGTCATAGTGCCCGTGTTATTGGTGCTGGTTCTGGTGCTAGGAGCGGCGGCCGCGTGGTTCGTGATAAGGAAGAGACCATTGTGAGTGTTTATTTAGTGTATCTCACTCCCCCGAGTATACTTTTACGAGAACGGCAGCACAAAAGGAAAGGGCCGCGCGAGCCGCCGTCATCATGCCGGTATTACTAGTGCTTGTGTTGGTGTTAGGAGCGGCAACTGCGTGGTTTGTCATTAGAAAGAGGCCCTTGTGAGTGTTATTTTTGTTGTTTATCTCTCTCCCCAAGTATGTCCGCGTGTAGCGGCATATGAAGACTCTCCGCTACTCTTATCGCGCCGGACTACAGCCGTCGACGTGGGTGGCTTTGGTTGGTAGTCGGTTTTCGTGAAGCCTTATTCGTAAGGTTTTGACACATACCCATGTTTTATTCATTTATTTATTTTAAACTTGTATGCACATAAAACAGTGTACATAAGACGGTGTACATAAAACAGTGTTTTATGATACCTATTAAACTCTGCAAATAATAATATTCATCCTCCAAACATCTTACCATCTTCTTCTTTTTAACTGTTTAATCGGGCTAACTTGTCAGAGTGGTCGTTGCGCTGACGAGGTACACGGTGGGGTGTTCGATATCATCTCCGAGGGTAGCTCTCCTGGCTTCCATTTTTGTCGGTTCGAGGCGACCATCATATCCCTCCAATGAACTCGCTAACTCCTGAGAAATGAAAATGAATAAACGTTTTTCCCCACAGTGGCAAAGGCGGCGGCCTCGGCAGTTTGGCGTCCTCGCAGAGCGTGTCGTTCCGGCAGGGCTCCAACGTGGAGTTCGGCGGCGTGGCCGAGCCCGCCTACTCGCTGGAGGACACGCGCAAGGGCCGCGACTTCAGCAACCCCATGTACGACGCCGTCACGCGCGCCCGCGCCCAAGGCGACCCCGAGCCGCCATTGCGTAAGTTCATCATTTCATTTTGTTCTTAACCTGTTCAACGTCGGGGGTCACTGGGCCCCCCAAATAATTTGTGTTTAACAATCCAAAAATTAATAAACTCTGGAATAGAAAGCTTGGCTTATTTATGTATGATAAAAGAACGTAAAAGTTATGGGTCAATCAACAGTAGGTTGTTATTGTGTCAGACGTCATCTAGCCATGACGTATAATTATAATCATAACGATGATTTTAGACTTCAATGGGAAAAACCCGATGAAATGGCGTGATAACCGCTTTATATCCACATTTTAGGCCTATAGGTTTTAACAAAGTTTTGGTAAAAAAATATGTACTTTTACTTACTACATTATACAAGCAAATACATTATTACAATATGTTCATTCACTTCTTTGAAGATTGCTTCGGTTAAACTGTTGAAATTGCACTGTCTATTTTCTAATTTGAGAGAGACGTCACGGACGTTGACAGCTGCGTGTACGTTAGCGTTCGCTGCGCGAATTTTAAAATAATAGTACTGTTTAGAATTAAATAAATCTAGCAATTTCTTGCCTGGAGGGACTCCTAAAGTGTGTGCATTGATTGGCAAATTCAGTGACTATTTAACCCTTAAGTAACACCGTGGGGTAATTTTTTACCCCAGGCGCATAAAAATTGACATATCTTTTTTCCTAGCGTAGCTGGTGCAATGTCGTTTTGTGTATTCTCAATGCAGAATGTGCGCTTTAAGCTCGTAGATGCGGGATGTGAAAAAATTCATTCGTTTGGCTTATACAGGTAGGTGGGGCAGAAATTTACCCCAGGGTGTTAGTTACGCATACTTTAATTTGTCATCGCCTAACATGTTATTAATAGGTTTTTACAACATTGAAACAAAATGAGTAAATATTTATATGACGATTAACTAGCACGTTGTCTCTAGAATGCAGAGAGATAATTAGAGCTTGATTTACATGATACTTTTCGAACTTTGAAGACATCCCCTCAGAACAGAGCGTTCATAAATTCGACACAGAAATAGGGCTCAAAAGTGATAATTACCTAGTAAGTCAGCGTGTCTGATGTGTTTTGAAAAAAATAAATAGGAATAAAGTTTAAAATAAAAAATTATTAAATAATTTTTCATAATTTCATAAAAAAAAAGTTTTTTATTATTTTGCTTTATTATAAAGCCAGAAATTTTCGTTTTATTTCATTTTGTGTTTAAAATCTGCATAAAACATATATTTAATGTCCGATTATTGTAGGTTTTTGGTTCCCACAATAACTTTCCAAGATTTTTCTAGAAGACCATTGTGGAGACTATTAGTTGCCAATGACAAATTATTTGTTTTTTGTTATGATTGATTTAGGTCTTTCTTTACGCTAGATAGACGTTCTTTTAAAGCAATCGTATAATTCAGTGAGTCCATTAATACATTTTAAATCACAAAATTAAATTGATTTTAAATATTTACTTAAAATTTTTTCAATTTCCGTTTGGGGTAATTTTTTGCCCCAGGGTGTTCAAAGTGTAACCAAAAATAAGGATGTTACTTAAGGGTTAAAACAAATATTTAGTGCATCATAATAATTTAATCTACACACGTACCCACACGTCTGAAATAAACGAGGGCAGNAAGGTGAGTTTGCATTCTGATTTTAGTGATATTAATGTGACGATGAAGTTTTAAATGAGACACGTTTAAATAAATACCTGTTTGAAGACATCTAAGTACGGAAAAGCTTTGGAAACGAGTTCCAGTCCTTAGCAGTTAGCATGATAAATGTGCTAGCTTATTTTTATTTTATTTTATTTTCTTTATTAGGAAAACATACAGCTTATATTATGATACATGTAGAATAAAAATAATAAGTCTTACACAATTATCATTGAATTCAAACGATTGTTTGGAAATAAATATGAGGTCAACATCAACATGTAGGTCAAACACTTAATTTACCTCTGGTAATTCGGAGAGTCGTGTTCCTGCAGCATCCGAAGATCATGATGATGAAATATGATTCCTGCTTTCGAAGGAATGAGTGGTTTTCGGTCAGTTTGTTACGCTACAGTGTAGGACGGAGTTTTATACATAGAAATACTGACCGCATCGAGTTGATGTGTAGTTCGTCCTTAATAACGTATAATCAGTGCCGTATTATCCATAAGGCACTTTAGGCCAGTGCCTAGGGGCCCACTATGGCCAGGGGCCCAGCACTCCGGATTAAAAAATGGAAAAAAATGTTAAAGATTATTTTTATGAAACAAAACTCAAACCACCTCAAAACTTCGCCTTATTTTGGTTTACACATTCAATCGTCACATTTCGATATTGTGGAACCTAATTCATTTTCATAACGTTCTCATTACTGCTTTGGTTTACATGACAGGTCGACCGTCGACGCCCTTCAGAGGCTAAAAAGCCTCACTGCGGAGGCTAGGGAGAGGGGTGAGGGTGTGTTGGCAATATCATTCGATATAGCCAACGCTTTCAATACCATCCTCATTCCACCATACTCTAGGCACTTCAACATCACAGAGTGCCTCAGTACCTTCGAGCGCTGCTGGCCGATGACTTACGGGACCGCGAAGTCCCTATGTTAACAAAGACGGCCAGCGGGGTTCCGCAGGGTTCGGTGCTCGGTCCACTCTCGTGGAACCTAGGCTTCAACTGGCTCCTCCGGGGCGTCCTTCTCGCTGGCATGAGTGTCATATGCGATGCGGATGACACTCTGGTCACTGCCTGGGGAAGACATTTGGGGCCGCGGCACGGTTGGCGTCGGCGGGCGGCACATTAGTCGCTCGCAGAATTTCTTTCCGGGGCCTCGCCAGCGCGCCCCTTCCGACGCCCACATTGTGGTTGAGGACGTTAGGATTGACGTCAAAGGCCAGATGAAATATCTGGGCCTCACGCTTGAAGGGAGGTGGCATTTTAGCCTGCACTTTAACGGGCTAGCGCCACGCCTCCTCAAGGCAGCCGGCGCACTGAGTTGGCTCCTCCCGAATTTGGGAGGGCCACAAACGAGGTGTCGTCGACTTTATGCCGGCGTTCTGAGGAGCATGGCGTTGTATGGCGCCCCAATCTGGGCGGACGCACTCAACAAGAGGGAGAATGCTGCCCTTCTGCGCAGGCCCCAGCGGGCCATAGCGCAAAAAGTCGCGAGGACCTACCGCACGGTAGGGCACTGCTGCGGCGTGCGTCCTCGCTGGTACTCCTCCTTGGGAGGTAGAAGCTGGGGTCTTGTCTGTCATCTATCACTGGATGGCAGTCCAGAAGGCGCGTGAAAAGCGCCCGGCCCCGGAGCGGCGCGGCGCCGTCAGGCAGGAAGCGCGCGAGATCATGATCGACCGCTGGAAGGAAGACATGACTCGCGCGCAGTTTGGCCGCCATTGTGCATTGGTCCTGTTCTGGACCAATGGTTGGAACGACCGCACGGGTTCCTCACGTTCTGTCTGGCGCAGGTGCTGACCGGGCATGGCTGCTTCGGTTCGTATATGCATAGGATCGGGCGAGAGGAATCCCCACTGTGCCACAAATGCGGCGCGGCGGATGACACGGTGCAGCACACCCTCGCGGTTTGCACAGGCTAGGAGGAGCAGCGCCGTGTCCTCACCGTGTGGGCCGGGATCTTTCGCTTCCGAGCCTGGTCAACGCCATGCTGGGAACTGGAGGATGCTGGATGGCGGTCGCCTCCTTTTGCGAAGAGGTCATCCTTCAGAAGGAGGCAACGGAGCGCGAGCGGGAGAACAATCCTCTCGCCTCATCACTCCGCAGATGGAGAAGGTGGTTGTATGACCGTTTTACTCTGCCCCCCGGTGGCGGCCAGCAGGCCGGGGGTGCGGGGGCACCCTTGTCACCTCCGTCTGACGGGAACGGCTTGGCGTTTCGGGCCATTCCCGTCGGACCCCCACAAGGGGGGCGTGTAGGGTCCGCCGTGAAGGCGAGCTGTCACCGGTGGTGTCGCGGCAGTCTAAGGCTAAGACCGGATACCCCCACTTGGGCGATCACGGAACGCCGCGGAGATTTTAGTGGGTATACCCCGTCCTTTTTAGGACGGAGCACACACCACCCTGTCCCCGGCAGTGGTGACGGTGCGCAAGCACACGACAAAAAAAAAGGGGGGCCCGAAACAAGCTGTGCCTAGGGGCCCCGAGATGGTTAATCCGGCCCTGCGTATAATGACGCATTCAGGATGCTGAGGGGGCTGCGACGATACTGCAGTGCATTAGGAATGCTGGCAGAAGCTGGAGTACTTAGCTTTGCTGCTATTTTAAGAAAGCGCACGACGTCCCTGATCCACCATGTTCGTGGCAGCTCCAACAGCCTCCTGCAGAGTGCCGCGGCGAGGTTGGACATGCTATTATGCAGCACTGGACACGCGTCCATCTTACTAAAGACACCAAATTGACGTTTTTTAATTATGTGTAAAAATTGTGTGATTGCGGGAAGAGCCTGGATGCGGGCAGCGCAGGACCGTGCATTGTGGAAAACTTTGGAGGAGGCCTTCGTCCAGCAGTGGACGTCATTTGGCTGAAACGAACGAACGAACGAATTGTGTGATTTACTAACCTAGTTTCACAAAACACGCACGATGGCCCACCTACAGGATACTATTCAACAAGGCCTCACATACGAGCGAACATTGACTCACGCACGCGTATTCTTGTGTATGATGGAAGAAAATAAAGAAAATGGTGTACTAAATACTGTGCAGTATTTAACTGCCTAAATAATAATAAAAACACAGAATGTACTTTTTTAAGTTGCCTCAAGACACTGAGGGGTAAATAAGTAGTTAATATTATTCATGATAATCCATGCTAAATCATGTATTTCCTCCGCCTTTTTCCGCAGTTTGGCACCTCACGTCACATCATTTTACCGAAGTCAGCCCTGTAGCTTCGGCGCAGTGCCGATCACTGACGTTTGTCAACAAAATGGTGCTTGACTCTTGAGACAGGCTAAATTACACCATATTGTTATTGACATTGAGCATACATTTTTTTAAATACCTTCGCGAAGTTAAACTTCTGTACGTAGTACTTATTATTATTCTGTGCTAACACTTAGGTATATGCGTGAATCAAATACCTTTTATTTTATTGATTGAATATTGTTTCTCGTGTTCCAGTGTACCACCCGCGGCGCTACAACACGTCTGCGGGCGGCGGCGCGTGCGCGCGCGCGGTGTGCTCGCACCTGTGCCTGGCCGTGCCGGGCGGCCGCCGCTGCGCCTGCCCCGACGCCGCGCCGCAGCCCAAGCGCGCCGCGCAGGACGTAGCCTGCGACGCCGGTCAGTATAGCTTCTACAAATAAGTACTGTTGAAAATGGCTACGTCTACAGCTAAAGCCTGGTCCGTGAGCACGTAGAATCCCGTCCAATGACCCCAAGCTACCCATCCTTATCGCTCGCGCGTAATTATATTGCTGTCGTGACTGTGTGACGCGCGCCCGCAGTGAGTGTGCGAGCGCGACAGCAACATAATTACTTGCGAGCGATAAGGATGGGTAGCTTGGGGTCATTGGACGGGATTCTAACATAATTACGTGCGAGCGACAAGGATGGGCAGTTTGGGGTCATTGGACAAAATTCTACGTGCTCACGGACCAGGCTTTAGATAAGTCTACCGCTGGATAAGTCTACCGCTGAATAAGTCTATGCTGGATAAGTCTACAGCTGGATAAATCTACCGCTGGACAAGTCTAGTGCTGGATAAGTCCACCGCTGGATGAGTCCACCGCTGGATAAGTCCACCGCTGGATAAGTCTACCGCTGGACAAGTCTACCGCTGGATAAGTCTACCGCTGGACAAGTCTACCGCTGGACAAGTCTACCGCTGGACAAGTCTACCGCTGGACAAGTCTACCGCTGGATAAGCCTATCGCTGGATAAGTCTACCGCTGGATAAGTCTACCGTTGGATAAGTCTACCGCTGGATAAGTCTACCGTTGGATAAGTCTACCGCTGGATGAGTCCACCGCTGGATGAGTCCACCGCTAAATGAGTCCACCGCTGTATGAGTCCACCGCTGGATGAGTCCACCGCTAGATGAGTCCACCGATGGATGAGTCCACCGCTGGATGAGTCCACCGCTGGATGAGTCCACCGCTGGATGAGTCCACCGCTGGATGAGTCCACCGCTGGATGAGTCCACCGCTGGATGAGTCCACCGCTGTATGAGTCCACCGCTGTATGAGTCCACTGCTTAATGAGTCCACCGCTGGATGAGTCCACCGCTGGATGAGTCCACCGCTGTATGAGTCCACAGCTGGATGAGTCCACCGCTGTATGAGTCCACAGCTGGATAAGTCTACCGCTGGACATTTCTACTGCTGGATAAAGGCCTCTTTAGAGGACTTAATTATGTTCGTTTTAGTGCATGCTGTTACAAATGACGAAGATAAATTGCATTGTAGAATATCACAGAATAAGGACATAGGTGGCACTATTAACCTTTCACTACTAACCGGCTAATCTATAAATCATAGGATAGGGATGAGATCAGCAGTGGACGTCCTGTGGCTGCTGATGATGATGATGGATGTCATAAAAGCTCAATGATTTTGATATCAGACTGCTGACTTGAGATTATGAATGAATCATGAATCATTTTACCTCTTAAATACGATTCCTGCTGATTGTCGACAGAAGCATCACCTGTAAATAATTTTGTACTGCGAGTTACCAATTCAACCTCTCTAGACAAAGACGCTTTACAAAGTTAATTACTAGCAACAAATAAATATGTATAATATTAAAAACTTAAACAGAAGTAGAATGATTGTGTTTTTACAACAGTTATTTGAAAAAAATAATTAATGGTGTCATCCAACTTTTATCACCGTTACCTTTTCTTCCCCCAACAGCTGTCGAACCCGAGCGTCCCCTCCCCCGAGTATGCCCATGTGAGAACGGCGGCACCTGCGTCGAAGAAGAAGGCGAACTCAGCTGCGCCTGCCGCGCCGGGTTACAGCCGCCGACTTGTGCCGCCGCCGCGCCTGTGACCGCCGCTCGTGCCGCTGCCGCCGCTGCCGTCATCGTGCCCGTGTTATTGGTGCTGGTTCTGGTGCTAGGAGCGGCGGCCGCGTGGTTCGTGATAAGGAAGAGACCATTGTGAGTGTTATTTCTCTCTATGCCCTATGCCTCTAGCCCATGGGCTAGAGGCATCCTTACATGTAAGGAGAACAACAGTACAAAAGGAAGGCTCGCTCCGCTGCGCCTACAACCGCCGACCTGCGCCGCCGCCGCGCCTGTGACCGCCGCGCGCGCCGCTGCCGCTGCTGCCGTCATAGTGCCAGTGTTATTGGTGCTGGTACTGGTGCTAGGAGCAGCGGCCGCGTGGTTCGTGATAAGGAAGAGACCATTGTGAGTGTTTATTTAGTGTATCTCACTCCCTCAAGTATGTCCGCGTGTAGCGGCATATGAAGACTACGCTACTCTTATCGCGCCGAACTACAGCCGTCGACGTGCGCGGCGTTGGCTGTGGTCAGTAGTCGGTTTTCGTGAAACCTTATTCGTATAGTTCTGACACTTATCTATGTTTTATGATGACTACTGAACTCTGCAAATAATAATATTCATCCTCCAAGCATTTTACCATCTTCTTCTTTTTAACTGTTTAATCGGGCTAACTTGTCAGAGTGGTCATTGCGCTGACGAGGAACACGGTGGGGTGTTCGATATCATCTCCGAGGGTAGCTCTCCTGGCTTCCATTTTTGTCGGTTCGAGGCGACCATCTTATCCCTCCAATGAACTCGCCAACTCCTAAGAAATGAAAATGAATAAACGTTTCTCCCACAGCGGCAAAGGCGGCGGCCTGGGCAGCTTAGCGTCCTCGCAGAGCGTGTCGTTCCGGCAGGGCTCCAACGTGGAGTTCGGCGGCGTGGCCGAGCCCGCCTACTCGCTGGAGGACACGCGCAAGGGCCGCGACTTCAGCAACCCCATGTACGACGCCGTCACGCGCGCGCGCGCCCAAGGCGACCCCGAGCCGCCATTGCGTAAGTTCATCATTTCATTTTGTTCTTAACCTGTTCAACGTCGGGGGTCACTGGGCCCCCCAAATAATTTAAGTGTTTAACAATCCAAAAATTAATAAACTCTGGAATAGAAAGCTTGGCTTATTTATGTATGATAAAAGAACGTAAAAGTTGTGGGTCAATTAACAGTAGGTTGTTATTGTGTCAGACGTCATCTAGCCATGACGTATAATTATAATCATTTATTTATTTATTTATTTGAACACCAACAAGGTTACATTGAGGCTTCACAAAAGTAACTATAAAAAATGACACTTGTTAAATGCAAATCATAACGATGATTTTAGACTTCAATGGGAAAAACCCGATGAAATGGCGTGATAACCGCTTTATATCCACATTCTAGGCCTATAGGTTTTATACAAAGTTTTGGTAAAAAAATATGTACTTTTATTTACTACATTATGCAAGCAAATGCATTATTACAAAATGTTCATTCACTTTTTTGAAGATTGCTTCGGTTAAACTGTTGAAAGTGCACTGTCTATTTTCTAAATGCACCGGGAACAAAAATAGATGACCCTGTCTAAATTAAGGCGGCAATGACATTCAAAAGTTCGCATAGTTGATCTGTCACTTTGATCTTTTTTTATAATGTTGGTAGTCTTGAAATTAACTTTTTTTTTTTTCAAAACTGGATGTAGGTTACAACGCCAGTATTTTGCGTTTTATTGATTGCAGGGGCGGATTACAAAAATTCTAGAAAAGAAAAAATAAAACAAAAACTAAGCAAAGGTTTTGTTCCAACACCATAAATAATATGATACGCAACATAACTTTCTATCATCAATGTTTCTTTTCCTCCAGCCGGCATATACGAAGTGCCCGACGAGCTCAAGGACAAAGTGGTGTCGGCGGTGATCTCACCGTCATCAACGGAGACCCGCAGCGCAGGCCTGAAGCGAGGCTCGGCGGGCGCGGCGGGCGCGGGCGCGGCGCGCGCGCTGGACCCGGCGGCGGACACGGGCGCGGACACGGCGGCGCTGGTGCGCGAGGACCGCGAGTGCTAGCGCGGCGCGGGGCCGCTGGAGCCCCGCCGCCTGCGCGCCCGCGCCCCGCGTTACCTACGCCTGCCCCCGTTCCGAGCCGACTGGCCGGCCGCCCGAGCCGACTGCGACGTTCCTCGCTTTAGCTGGATGTAGTGTAGCCGTAACCAGAGTAAATTCCCAATGAGTAGGTCATGTTCATAGAAACGCACCGAGCGCGATTTGTATGAGAGCGCGCGCCAATACGTATGCGGCGCGCACGGACACACTGACAATTCAGCGCAACGCCCCGCTAATCCACGCTAAATTTTGTCAGTGTGTGCGTGCGCGCCGCATACGTATTGGCGCGCTCACATACAAACCGCGTTCAGGCGTTTCTATAAAGATGACCTACTCATTTGTATTTACTCTGCCGTAACCTTACATTCATTTTTGTTCTTTTATCCGCATTGTATACACGGCCACAGTGTTAACTATCCATTACCGTTTTTGCTCTCGCTCTAATCAAAAGGTGATTCTTTGCGATAGAACGAGACGACATGACCGGCAGTGGGAAGTTAACGCTTGCCGATAGTACGTTAACACCGTGAGAATATAATTTCTAACGATAGCACTGATTTTTTAAATAACAATAAAATTATCAGATGGTAAAATTGTAAATTCGCTGCTTTGATCCGTCAACGTTCGACTCGTTGACTCGTCACGGGAGTTTGAATTCGGGACCTCGCTTCTGATCGGTCCCGAAACGAACGGATCTTTAGTATGCGCGGTTTGACAGAGGCGCAGCATTAAAAGCACACTGAAGGCGACAGCTCTGTCTCGTCGGCACGCCGACTCGAATTACGTAATTGATAAGTTCGTTTGGACGGCACTGTCTTCGTTTAGACTAGTTATGCTCAAATCGAATCATTCCATTCGGATCGGTGCCGTGTAAACGGAGATAAATCTTATATGGGCAGCGCCCTTGATAACATTCTCTGGAATCGCGTGTCGCTGTTTTTGAGCCTTTCTTACTTTTATTTTCACTTTAACCTTTAACGTTTCGAGGATGTGTCTATAGATGGCAAGTACTCTACAAGAGTGTTAAGGTGTTAAATGAGGTCTTTTCAACTATGGACACAACTTGAAATCTTTTGTAACGTCTTTTACACATTTTTCCTCTTCGTTTTCCGATAATTTTCAAGTTTATTGTCACTCAAAGCCGACGACACTCCTTTCCAGAGAACATTGTCATTTTGGACCGAAGTAATCATATCAGCACGTGATATTGTTCATAATCGAACGTTATGTATATAGAGAGATTTATAAATTTGTAACTTAGACTAAAACATGCATTCCGACTTTGTCCGAGACTATAGACATATGATTTATATTTACGTGTTATACATTTTTATCGTTTTACAAAGCTCGCCGTACCAATTTCTGTTGCGTGGTTAGGTAAGCCCATACATTCCTAAGATCTGTATAGGACGTTGATCTAGGTATAGAGACTAGTACATAATTGAGTAATAAAGGAATTGTTGTTCGGCGCCGGAGCGCTCGCCGCGAACGCTCGGCGCTCGCTCGGGACGCTCCGGCGATCTTCCGTAGGGTTTTAAATTTGTTCGACAATAAGCAATATACTATATAGAAAAATAATTTATTTATTTCGGTTAAGACTATGTAAAATATAGCCGTGTTGTGTTTTATAATTGTCTATTAAATGGTAAAATTTATTAGTAACTCATTGACGATTTGCCATAAATGTGTGAGATAATGTTTCTGTTGTTAATTTTTAATTATTGATAATCTCATCAGTTGATATCGAGCCTCTTACGAGATGTAAATAATGATATTGCGTTCATCTTATCTTGTGATGTATATTGTAAACGAAATTATTATGATCATTCGATACGAATATAAATATGTATTATAACTATAATAGAAACAAAGATGTCTTTGTGAATATTACATCACATTAATTAACGAAAAATTACATAATCTACAAAAATACTTGTATGAGAATTGATATAATGTAAAAAGGTATAAATCTGTCAATATTAAGAATAATATATGAGAGTAAGAAGATGAAATATTTTTGTATTGGGATTATTATAGTTATTAGACAGTCGTCTGACATTAGTTGAAAAATATTGTGTAAAAATAAATGAATGATGAAAACAAAATGTTGATTTTATTACTTATCCCAACTAATATTATAAATGCGAAAGTAACTCTGTCTGTCTGTCTGTCTGTCTGTCTGTCTGTCTGTTACGCTTTCCCGCTTAAACCTCGCAACCGATTTTGATGAAATTTGGCATAGAGATAGTTTGAGTCCCGGGAAAGAACATAGGATAGTTTTTATCCCGGTTTTTGAAACAGGGACGCGCGCGATAAAGTTTTTCTGTGACAGACAAAAATCCACGCGGGCGAAGCCGCGGGCGGAAAGCTAGTAACCTATAAACCTTGCTATAAAGTTATATAAAACCCTTAATCCGGCTCTACCTCACCCTCTCCTCAGTCACTTTCTCTCCCTCCCTCCGTCTTTTCCCTCTCTCTTTTATTAAAAAAAACTGATGCCGGGCCTGGTTTAGAAAGCGAGATTAAATAAGACCGAAGTGATACAGCGATAATTTGTGCCGATCCCTGTCTCATCTGTGGATTAAACCGTAGCATCAAACCGTAACAACAGGGTAGTGTACGCGTAGCCGCCTCCCTCTCGCCTCTGCCTCGTCAATAAGAGAGAATCACCAGAAACCGGCAACCGCTCTGTTATCGCGCGAGTCTTCCAACCAACCAAATTTGGTTGGTTGGCTGATATATCAGTGAATATTCAATTAATGGTAGGAGGATCTCACAAGGTAGGACTTTGGACATTCTCTCTAATCTGTGGTAGGTGTAGTGGGTTCACCACCGAAGTGACTGCGACTTTGTTAAGAAAACCTGAACTAATCAATACAAAAGAAACCTTATGTCCACCCTCTAAAGATAGTTTTATTTTGATAAAAGTTAACTGAGCTCTATTTTGTTGGACTTCACTGGAATGAAGTACGCCAAAATGTCACATCACATACTTGGCACATTTGACATTTAAGACATTGTTGCCAACATTCCGGCGTTTTTAAATACCTAAAAAAACAGAAATGTCAAACAACTGCCAAGTAAATTAATTTTGAATTCAAAGTATTTACGTAACAAGTTAAAATCATTTTATTTGTTAAATATGTGTGTTTCGTGTGTGTTAGTGTGATAAACTTATCTAAATAGATAAAATAATAAGCGGTGTGTGTAGTACTTACGTATATAATCAGATAACCCCTTGGGGTCAGATATCGTTCTTTGATCAACATCATCATCATTCGTTTCATAACTTCTCTAAAGTAAATACCTACTGTATTATCAAGTGATGTCGTGAATCTTTGTTTACAAAGTGGCGAGACAATACCGATCGATTGTAGCAAGCAGTCAGCGGCTGCCGCAAGTCTCATTTACAAGACAGTAATTCCAATATTGTGCGCGATCGGTTGAATAAATCAAAGTTTATGAAGAAGTGTATGTGATATATTTTTTGCCTTATTTAAATCGTTACGAATTTGTATTTTCTTGTAGTGTTTTTGTAAAGTGTTGTTAATAAAGTAGTGCAACTGATTTGATCATGTCACCACAAATGAGAATGTTATCGCGCGTCAGTCGTTTGTTGTCTGGCGTCGCGGCACGTTCTGGTGCCGTCGAAATTGTTGTGGACCCCTTGAGAAGCCTTGGAACAGCTCGGACCATGGCCAGCAAAGTTTTAAATGCCGATAATTTGAACCCAAATGTGCTAAAATTGGAATATGCGGTGCGCGGCCCTTTGGTGATTCGCGCTGCCGAGATCGAAAAAGAACTACAAAAGGTAATTTATTTATTCACATCTTATTTAATTTGACTAATATTATAATGCATAGCTTTAATAAAGAATAATGAAAACCATTTACTTCATTATGATAATGATCTGTCATTAGGTAAAAGTACACCATATTTTAAACTCACGAAATATTAGTAAATTGGTAACCAGTTTTAGCATATCTTCCAATCACTTCCATTTGGCAATATTGTTTCAGTCAGTCATAAACGAAATTAAGTATGATTGTGTGTATGAATTTAGGTTATAATTTTATTGATTTCACCCCAGCATGAGTTTCAGGAAGCCAGCAATGAAGCTCACTTACCATGCCTATTAACTTTTTAATTCACATTCTAATGTGCAAAACATTGAACTAGATTTCAACAAGTTTTAAAAGGAACTTGTGGGTAGAATAAATATTTTTTAGCACAAGTCAGAATCTTTGAATAATAAATTCATAGATACCCACATGAATGTGATTTAAGTAATTTTTATTTAAACATTTAGATATTGTTTAAATTCTATTTAAAAAATACTTGAATGCAATTTTTTTTAGACATTACTGCAAAATAATATTAAAATGTTACTATTTTCTATAATAAGTTTAATAACTTTATTAAAATAACAATGACATTGTATTGTTACTGGGTCAGCTGAAACATATGCTGCCTTTGTTATGTAACCCGAGCCACAACCTGCTCTGATGCAACGTTGCGTTAACCACAATGTGAAGGTCATGGTTTTATCTTAAACCTGTTATCCATTAATTAACTTTCATGTTAAACACTTTCATACGTACACACTAAAGTGATTCTTATCAGCATGGTTTAGGAAATTGAATGTGTATTGTTCTATACACCATTGTTATAATAGTTTTGATATTGACTTTAAATGAATAATGTTGCCAAAATTTACCAAAAATCAATCATGCAGAAGAAACTATAAAATAAACAATGAAAAACGCAAGTTAAATGTTACATACATACTTAATTAAGTGGGAGTTTAAAAATCAGTCAAAGTCCTTAATCTTATCAACATCACTGGTCTAGCTGGATTGTTATGAATATTATTAAATATTGCAAATGTAGGTAATTATTCATTATTGCTAGGCAATACACTGTCATCAGTTGAAATGTGCCGATACTGATAATAAAAATATTACACAAACATTTACTTACTATCTAATCCATTATCTCTTCTATTGATTAGGTGATTACTTATTATTACACTGGTTAGTTACGCTAATAATGTATGTAATTTGATATTTCTCTAACATGGTCCTTTTTATTATGATGAAATGATTCTGATCAAAAAATTATTTATAAACATGAAAATAATTACGAAAAGCTATTATATTCATATTCTTTGTTATTAAAGAATTGAAAATATAATAGTTTATTTATGAAACCTTATTTTTCCTACAGGGTGCTCAAAAACCATTTAAAAAGGTGATCAGAGCCAACATTGGAGATGCCCATGCCATGGGACAGCAGCCCATTACTTTCATCAGACAGGTAAACACTTCCTTATCTTACTTTACCCTTTAATATTAGGTTTGTGTCATAAAATTAGTAAATTGATTTAAATATAGCCAAAGTATATATGCAAAATAAAACAAGATTCCGAGATGATTGGAAAATTCAACAGACTGAATAATGCATATTAACAATTAGAACCCACATTTTAGAATTTATTCACTAAAAAGTCCCTTATTTTTTATGACCCTTGTCTTTAGGCGCACACCACTGATTTTTAGTTGGCCGATAGTTGGGCCCGATTTTATTTGTATGAAGAATCGGCCAAATCCTATCGGCGTATTGTGCGCACTTCCATACATGCCTATACTGATCAACTGCCCGACTAAACTATCGGCCGACGAAAAATCGATGGTCTGCGCATAGGCTTAGAGACAGTGATAACTTTCGAAGAATAGTATTTTGTAGTCATAGTCAAGTCCTTGTCACTAATACCACTAGTTTCAAGTCATGTGTCGTTTTGTAGGTGTTAGCATGTGTGACGTTACCCGAAATTATCGATAAGGGCGGCTACCCGGAAGACGTCAAACAGAGGGCAAGAGAAATCCTGAATGCATGCGGGTAAGTCCTTTAAAAACTCATAAAACTCATTTATTTCTGCAATTAGGCTTTAAAAAGCACTTTTACATGTCCCAGTATTAACTCTACCACTGCTTCAGGACAATAAATGGGCCAGTGCTTAGAAGAAGCAGCGCAAGAAACTCAGTCTCTATTGTCAGCCTCTTTTTCAAAGGTTTTTTTTCTAAAAATATAACTTTCTTGTTTATACTACGCGTATAAAAGACGTTGTGTGCAAAGGCGCTTTATTGTTTCGTCAGGGATGTGAAATCTTTGTTTGGCCTTTGTCGCGTATTTATATCGCAGACATTTACGATAAACCGTTGCCCCCGTTATAACGATGAAGCTCGTACGTCATATAACATAATATTCAAAACTGACATGTTTTAAACTGAGCTGAAACCCCCAATCTTTTCAGGTCTCTTTTTTTGTCCCTGATAGGAACAGAACACTAACGAGAATAATTCTTATCAAAGTGTAGGCATAAACTAGACTTCGCGCTAACCCCACCAGCTAAGCTAAGCATTTGCTCGTTTGGAGTGACCATAATAGTCATACGACCGAAGGGGAACTAGCGAGCTCTCGACAGCTCGATGCCGAAACTGTCGGGTCATTGAACAGCTGTTTAAACATTTAAACTATGACTACACAATTTAAACATTTGGCATGACTGAAAGGAATCCAACTAGCATCGAATCGGCATTCCTATGCTACCGTAGGGTTATTGAACTGCTGTTTAAACTTGCCTCTGTTCCAGGGGCAAGTCCGTGGGCTCGTACACGATGTCTCGCGGCACAGCAGAATGCGTCTAACTATCTTTCAAATCGCTATGCGATGCTATAATTGTCAGTTTAGTAAACAGCTATTTTAGACTGACTTGCATTACCTTAACTTTTTGTACGGAATTTGACAGACTTTTGACTTAATTATAGTTATTAGAAGATGTTTTTTGTCGCGGATGAAATGCTTTGCGCACAGTCACCTCTGCCGGGGGACAGGGTGATGTGTGGGACTCCCGGCGCCCTAAAAAGGGCGCTGCTCCGTCCTGAAAAGGACTGGGTATACCCACTAAAACCTCCGCGGCGTTCCGTCATCGCCCGAGTGGGGGTGTCGCGAGTATCCGGCCGTAGCCTTAGATTTCCGCGACATAGTTATTGTAAGATGGTGTTCGTTCGTTTCAGCCAAATGACGTCCACTGCTGGACAAAGGCCTCCCCCAAGGTTTTCCACGATGAACGGTCCTGCGCTGCCCGCATCCAGGCTCTTCCCGCGACATTTACCAGATCGTCGGTCCACCTAGTAGGAGGCCTGCCCACGCTACGTCTTCCAGCCCGTGGTCGCCACTCGAGAACTTTCCTGCCCTAAAGGCCATCGTCTCTACGAGCTATGTGCCCCGCCCACTGCCACTTGATTTTAGCAATTCTGCGAGCTATGTCGGTTACTTTGGTTCTCCTGCGGATAAGATGGTGCAACCCCGGCTAAACCTGCCTCTGTTCCAGGGGCAAGTCGGTGGGCTCGTACACGATGTCGCACGGCATCGAGCTGATCCGGCGGCACGTGGCCGAGTACATCGAGCGGCGCGACGGCCACCCGGCCAACTGGCAGGACATTTGCCTGTCCGCCGGCGCCTCCAACGCCATCAAGAACGTTCTGCAGCTGTTCTGCAACACCATCGATGGGAAGCCTTCAGGTGAGACCCAGTCAATAACCATCTGTTTAGAGTCGAGCGACGCGACGGCCACCCGGCCAACTGGCAGGACATCTGCCTGTCCGCCGGCGCCTCCAACGCCATCAAGAACGTTCTGCAGCTGTTCTGCAACACCATCGATGGGAAGCCTTCAGGTAAGGTCTACTCAACAGTCTGTTTATTGAGACATGACAGCTAATATCGCCTGTAATGCTTCCAAGGATGTGCTGCAGCTCTTCTTTTGCACCATCAATGGGAAGCCTTCAGGTAGGGCCAGTCGATACCATCACAGATCTGTATAGCTTCGGAGTTTGAGGCCAACTGATATGACGCCTCCAATGCTTCCAAGGATGTGTTGCTGTTCTGTAACACCATCGATGGGAAGCCTTCAGGTAAAGCCCAGTCAACAAACATCTTGTATTTGTTTAGTTAGAGTCAGTTCGTAGCGCTTGTAATGCTTCTATTTAAAGATGTGCTGTAGCTGTTATCTATACCACCCTTCGCGATCTTTAAGTGAGTAATGAAGACAACAGTCGTCCGGTACTTACGGTATTGGTCAACGAAAAGTAATATGTACATTGTGAATGTAGGATTGTAGGTATTACAGCGCATTATTAACTTGTCCTTGTTCATTGTCTATCATAATACGTAATTAATATGACTAGGCAGTAAAAACATTCATTGTGAAGTTGAACAATTACATTTTCTGATAAATAACCTTTTTTTTTTTTTTTTCGTCGGGAAATGCTTTGCGCATACCCACTGGAAAAAAAAAAAAAAAAAAAAAGGTCCAGTCAACAACCATCTTGTATCTGTTTCGTGAGAGTCAGCTCCTAGCACTTGTAATGCTTCCAATGATGTTCTGCAACACTATCGTTGGTAAGCCTTTAGGTAAGACCAACCAATACCATCTTTGGTCGCTAGTGGAGTCTTAAGAGGCTCAGGAAGGCTTCCATGCAAAAATTTATCAGAACAGCAATAATAGACAAAAAAATCTTGGGACCGATATATTATTTGATAAACATAATATCAGTAGAAGAGTCCATGTTAAAGAATGGAAAAATACATCATCGTGTAGAAGACTATAAATCCAATGGATGTCATTCGTTGTTAGCGTCTGCTGAACCCTTCGCGATTCTTAAGTGAGTAATGGTGACAACAGTCGTCCGGTACTAACGGTGTTGGTCAACGAAAAGAAATATGTACATTGTGAATGTAGGTATTACAGCGCATTATTAACTTGTCCTTGTTCATTGCCTATTATCATACGTAATTACTATGACTATGCAGTAAAAACATTGATTGTTAAGTTAAAAAATTTGCTGACAATGACCTACCCCACCTTATTCTTTACGAATAAAACGTAAACGTAACATTGCAATCGAATCTTAATATTAAGGCATGCCATAAAGCCGTCAGAATCAAGAGCCAGGTAATGCAGTATTGATTTCAAGCACCCACACTGCGGTTTGCGGACGACAGGCCATTAGCTGCGGCCTTGCCGCGTATTGACGAGCGAAACGTTTTATTATTTACCACACACTGCCTCGAGTCGCAAGTGTGGCGAAAGTAGTGCGGTTATCCAATCAAAATTATTTTCGCTAGGGTTATCTTTCTTATCTTGTTAGGGGCCAGTCTTAGCACTTCGACCAAAGGGGATTTTTTTGAGTGTACGATTAAGCGTACTAATGTTTACCTTGAACTTCTATGTTGAACTATAAAGTCACGTCCTTAGACGAGGTCTTCTGCCCCATTTCATTAATTCAAAACTTAGCAAGTAGCCCACACTGATGTGTGTAGCAACACAATGTATTTCACTGGCTCTGTATGTTCGCCACTCGCTCCGCCTTGGTGATTGCTATCAGGATTTTGTGGAGTATGGTTTGCGCGTGCGCCTTGAAAGTGCTCGAGACTTTCTGTTTGGTTAATATTTAGTGGCAATGAATCACCTATTCTGCAGCTATAACATGATTACATGATTCAAGAAGATTCGAAAGAACTTGCCGCACATTTAGAGCTCTTTTATTTTATAACTGCATTATGCTCTGTTTAGTAATTGGACCAGTTTCTGTATAAAGAGATTAAAATCAGAAATTGAAGTATTACCTTCGTAAAACTGTTTTAAAGCTGGTCCATAAATAAAATATTGGCATGTTACGTCATGTGCAATGAATCACGATAGTGTACAAAACGTGAACTACAATGATTGATGGTGCACGCTTCTACCGAGCACATACATCATGTGGACATAGTTGAGAGGAATTTTACGACATTCTACGTGGCAACAACCGCGCCAATTGTTGGCGGATAAAAAATAAACAATGCGCCTTATCTCGCTCGACAATAACTGATATCTTCGTGCGATTTCAATTGCTACGCAAACATTTCAATCTTGTATTATTTTATCATTATTTTTGCATAAGAATTTTAAGTAATATGTTTTGACACTAAAGTATTACCTAATGTATACTCATACACCACGGTTTTTTTCATCCTTTTGGCGTGAAAGTTAAAGAACGTAAAAATGAAATGCCTTTAATTTGTCATCTTATACAGTCGCATGCACTAAGGGCCTTACAAGTTTTTTTTTATTCTTTATTTGATTTGGGGCTTTTATCCACATGGATATGTCAGCCCCATTGTATCTTCACTTACAAACAACATAATAATATACTTAACTTAGAAACAAGGGCCTTACAAGTTATAATAGCGCATTTACAAGAACATAAGATTCTACACATTAAATTCTGATTTTTGTCTGTAAATTTTGGTAGGAACAAGATAATTATTTCAGCTAGAAGCGAATACTAAACGCTTCATTAATTACACTAACTGACATATTCCGACAGGTGTACATGCCTCAGTTAAACCACAGTAAAAGGGAACAGTATGTTCGACGCGGTTGAATGTATTTCTCAAGTAGTAATTGGAATAAGTTGAATTTATTTATGAAACCCTAAAAACGCTAATTCGAGTGGTTTAAAAATTAAATTGTAAAATGGTTTGTCATCAAAATCATTTCGCACTTAATTATCTCCGTACAAGAAAACTTGTCGAGAAAATTCAAATTCTTCAAAATACGTCAAACTTGTTAGCACAATAAGAATTCATGTTAATGAGTTGTATTTTGTTTGTGTAAGCGCAAATTTTGAGTAGCACGAAGATGTTATTCTAACTACCTTTTACTATAATATGCTAAATACACGCTGTTGCTACGTTAATACTGTCATGTGAGAACCGTTCGGCCTTGACTGCTATAATTGCTACTAACCATACAATGGCTAGGTAAATTACTCGAACTATCGTGACTATTTGAATTCATTTAATTCCGGGGTTGTTAATTGTGTGTAAAACAAACATTTTCGTCTGCTAACGCTAAAGCAAACTGTCTCCTTCAAGAAAGATTAAATGCAAATCAAATTGCTTCCTATTGCTATTATCTTAAGACAGTAAATTGTTTGCTTCAAAACTGGCCTAGGAGAAAATTCTTATAAAATTAAAGCCAAAAACTGTTGGATTTTTATACAAAGTTATGTGTTATGACTTGAAATGTCGCTCTTAACGCAACTCGTTCTGCCTGCGAATCACTTACAAATTCACCTTTTTTTAGGTCATCTCACTGCTATGTACAACATTGACATTTGTATGGGACGTGAGACATTTGTATGAGATGACATTGAAGGGCGTAAGCCCGACTCTTCAGGTTTTAAACAATCGCCGCACGCGCATGCCACGTGACAATGCGTTAATACCTTTATAGTTAGAGCTTGCTAATGAGCACCCGGCTTAAGATATACTTTGTGTATGGACACAGTTGGCCTGTTGGTCCAACCTTGAAAATATAGACTGTTTTCGCGTCACACGTGACCGAATGACTGGACATGTAATAATTATTCATCTAGGTTTTTGGCGAGTTTTGAGGCAACTCATTTTTATTGCAATAATGATATTAATTTTATTGAATACTCTACTAAACCATGACCGCTTTTAGAGAGTAAATAATAATGGTTTTGATGTTAGGTATATTATCTGAAAGGGCCNTAGCGGGTTACGGTCTGCTCTATGCCGCGGAGCAGAGCTAGAGCTAGAGCGGCCCTCCAAAGAATGGGCCCGGGCAAACGCCCCGCCAGCCCCCACCTGTGGGGGTTTTTAAAGATGTCCCCTGCATCGTGGCCCGGGCAAATGCCTCGACGGCCCCCGGCCCACTCAATTGTGGGTTACGGGTTGCCCGACAGACCCGCCGAGTTGACGAGACCTGCCGCGCAGGTGAGAAGTTAGCCGCCCGCGTGAACAGACCACGCGGACGTTGCCCAGGGTGCACCACGAGGAGGTCGCTCACCATCGCACCCCTCTGATAAATAACCTACCCCACCTTATTCTTTACGAATAAAACGTAAACGTAACATTGCAATCGAATCTTAATATTAAGGCATGGCATAAAGCCGTCAGAATCAAGAGCCAGGTAATGCAGTATTGATTTCAAGCACCCACACTGCGGTTTGCGGACGACAGGCCATTAGCCGCGGCCTTGCCGCGTATTGACGAGCGAAACAGTTTATTATTTACCACACACTGCCTCGAGTCGCAAGTGTGACGAAAGTGGTGCAGTTACCTAATCAAAAGGTTTTTATTATGGTTATCTTTTCTTATCATGTTAGGAGCCAGTCTTAAAGCACTTCAAGCCAGTTTTTTTGAGTGTAGATTAGGCGTACTAATGTTTACCTTGAACTTCTATGTTGATCTTTGAATTCACGTTCTTGGGTAAGGTCCCTTGCCCCATTTCATTAATTCAAAACTTAGCAAGTAGCCCACATTTACTATGTATTTCACTGGCTCTGTATGTTCGCCACTCGCTCGGCGTTGCAGACTGCTATCAGGATTTTGTGGAGCATTGGTTTGCGCGTGCGCCTTGAAAGTGCTTGAGTAATTAGACTTTCTGTTTGGTTAATATTTAGTAGCAATGAATCACCTATTCTGCAACTATAACGCGTACCTACAAGATTCAAGAAACCTCGATAAAACTTGCCGCTCATTTACAGCTCATCTATAGGTACCTACTTATATTATAAAGCTGAAAAGTTTGGATGTTTGTTTACTTGAACGCGCTAATCTCCGGAACTACTGGTCCGATTTGAAAAATTCTTTCAGTTTTAGATAGCCCATTTATCGAGGAAGGCTATAGGTTATACAACATCACGCTACGATCAATAGGAGCAGAGCAACAATGAAAAATGTTGCGAAAACGGGTTTTCACGCGTACGAAGTCGTGGGCACAGCTAGTTTATTTTATAACTGCATTATGCTCTGTTTAGTAATTGGACCAGTTTCTGTATAAAGAGATTAAAATCAGAAATTGAAGTATTACCTTCGTAAAACTGTTTTAAAGCTGGTCCATAAATAAAATATTGGCACGTCACGTCATGTGCAATGAATCACGATAGTGTACGAAACATGAACTACAATGATTGATGGTGCACGCTTCTACCGAGCACATACATCATGTGGACATAGTTAAGAGGAATTTTACGGCATTCTACGTGGCAACAACCGCGCCAGTTGTTGGCGGATAAAATAAACAATGCGCCTTATCTCGCTCGACAATAACTGATATCTTCGTGCGATTTCAATTGCTACGCAAACATTTCAATCTTGTATTATTTTATCATTACATTTGCATAAGAATTTTAAGTAATATGTTTTGACACATACTGAAAGTTAAAGAGCGAAAAAATTAAACGCCTTTAATTTGTCATCTCATATGCACTATCTTTGCATGCACTAACGATCTTACAAGTTACAATAGCGCATTTACAAGAACATAAGATTCTACACATTAAACTTTGGACTGTAATTTTTGGTAGTAACAAGATAATTATTTCAGCCAGAAGCGACTACTAAACGCTTCATTAATTACACTACTGACATATTCCGACAGGTGTACATGCCTCAGTTAAACCACAGTAAAAGGGAACAGTAACGTGCAGAACAGTATGTTTGACGCGGTTGAATGTATTTCTCAAGTAGTAATTGGAATAAGTTTTTAATTGGAATTTATTTATGAAACCCTGAAAACGCTAATTCGAGTGGTTTAAAAATTAAATTGTAAAATCGTTCGTCTTTAATAATCATTTTGCACTTAATTATCCCCCTACAAGAATTTCCACTTGTCGAAAAAATTCAAATTCTTCAAAATACGTCAAACCTGTTAGCGCGATAAGAATTCATGTAAATGAGTTGTATTTTGTTTGTGTAAGCGCAACTTTTGAGTAGCACGATGATATTCTTCTAATTCCTTTTTACTATATGCTAAATACACGCTGTTGCTACGTTAATACTGTCATGTGAGAACCGTTCGGCCTTGACTGCTATAATTGCTCTAACCATACAATGGCTAGGTAAATGACTCGAACTATCGTGACTATTTGAATACACTTAATTCCGGGGTTGTTAATTGTGTTTAAAACAAACATTCTCGTCTGCTAACGCTAATGCAAACTGTCTCCTTCAAGAAAGATTAAATGCAAATCAAATTGCTTCCTATTGCTATTATCTTAAGACAGTAAATTGTTTTGCTTCAAAAGTGGCCAAGGAGAAAATTCTTATAAAATTAAAGCTGTTGGATTTTTATCCAAAGTTATGTGTTATGACTTAAAATGTCGCTCTTAACGCAACTCGTTCTGCCTGCGAATCACAAGCATATTTTATCTTTGCTTTTTGGTCAGTTTTTTTTGGTTGGCAGTTACGTACAGCATTCACGTTTGCATGAAGCATGAGACATTTGTATGAGATGACACTGAAGGACGTAAGCCCGGCTCTTCAGGTTTCAAACAATCGCCGCACGCGCATACCACGTGAAATGCGTTAATACCTTTATAGTTAGAGCTCGCTAATGAGCACCCGGCTTAAGATATACTTTGTGTATGGACACAGTTGGCCTGTTGGTCCAACCTTGAAAATATAGACTGTTTTCGCGTCACACGTGAGCGAATGACTGGACATGTAATAATTATTCATCTAGGTTTTTGGCGAGTTTTGAGGCAACTCATTTTTATTGCAATAATGATATTAATTTTATTGAATACTCTAAACCATGTCCGCTTTTAGAGAGTAAATAATATTGATTTTGATGTTAGGTATATTTGAAAGGGCGTAAGTGTATGAAATAAATACTGAAAACGCGTTTACAGACAATAAACAAGAAATAGGGAAGAATTATGAATAGAAAATGCTTTTACTTGCTTACCTTTTTTACTTAGTTGAAAAAGCAAATACAATGGCAACAAAAGGTCACGTTTTTTTTAATTCTTTACAATGCAGAAAGCATACGTAAGTACAGCTATTTGCGTTATTGTGACGTTACCTACTGCTCATTATGTAGTTTTTCCTAGCATGTAATGTTAAATAATAATGTCGTATTCAGAAGAACATGACCTTAAATCTTAATTTCACAAGGTTTACTTTGTAATTTGAAAAATGTTTTGAGCTCAATTATTAAAAATGTATTTGCTCTTTTACATGTCCCAGTAATACTTTAACTCTACCACTGTTTCGGGACAATAAATGAGCCAGTGCTGAGAAGAAGCAGCGTAAGAATATTCGTTTTATATTCAACTAGCGACCCGCCCCGGCTTGGCATGGGTGCTAATTACCTACATATAAACTTTCCTCTTGAATAGCTTTATCCAATACAAAAACCGCATTAAAAAAAACCGTTGCGTAGTTTTAAAGATCAAAGCATACCAGCGCAAAGCGACTTTGTTTTATACTATGTAGTGATAGTGATGGAGCATGCATTCCGCTCATGTTAGCTCCACAGTATCTTGATTAGCTATCTAACAACAGTAACTAGTTTGTTTGTAAACTGTTTTATTGTTTGATGGTTGCAAGCGCGACATTATTAGCGTCCTGATAACGGGTTCTTTATCACATATTAAGTGGAATCTCGCAAGTAGGTACTTGAGTACTCCTTGGATAATTTTAAAGCAAATAGAAGATCTTGTCTAATAAATTCAAGTGTACTTTACATTTTTTAAGCCACTTATCTGAATTCAGGGAGACAATCTTCGGAGTTAAGCGCCGTGTCAAGGTTTTCGTATTCAATTACGGACGAATTCATATCTTACATGTGATCAAGTAATCCAGTATTCAAACAACTTCATTTGTAACCCGTTCACTTAGGAATGCGTTTCAATTTAGAAATTATTATGCTAGCAACATCATCTAGCGTACAGTAACAATGACTAACGTAGCTTCACGATGATAAACATTCGAGAATAATGGGATGGATGTGAAGTTTGAAATCCCATCCATTATTTATTACTTGCTAGCGGCCGCCCGCGACTTCGTAAGCGTGGATCCCGTTTTACCATCGTTGGGGCTGAATTTTGCAAAATCCCGTCTTAGTGAGCACCTACGTTCTAAAAGGAACCCCCATTGCAAAATTTGAGACTCCTAGCACTTGTTTCTGAGATTTCATAATGAGTGAGTGAGTCAGTGGCCTTTCGCTTTTATACATAGATGAGTTTACTTGATAAATAAATGAATTGTCTTTCCAGGTGTGATGATCCCGATCCCGCAGTACCCACTGTACTCGGCTTCCCTAGCGGAGTATGGCCTGTGTCAGTGCGGCTACTACCTTAACGAGGAGACCAACTGGGGCCTCGACATCTCCGAGCTGGAGCGCGCTAGAGAAGAGTGCTTGAAGCGCTGCGCTGTGAGAGCGCTGGTGGTCATCAACCCTGGCAACCCTACGGGGCAGGTGAGCGTCTATAATGACTAGTATACTCTGCCTCCTTGGCTTAATGGGCTGTGCCAGTGCGGGTAATATCTCAACGAGGAGACCAACTGGGGCCTCGACATCTCCGAGCTGGAGCGCGCTAGAGAAGAGTGCTTGAAGCGCTGCGCTGTGAGAGCGCTGGTGGTCATCAACCCTGGAAACCCTACGGGGCAGGTGAGAACTTAGCACCATCATCATTCCATGTCCCAAGTGTAAGAAATAATACGTAGACATGGAGAGAAATGCAGACAAGATTATGAGGCCTCTCATCAACGACCTTCCAGTTTTAAAGAAAACGACCACAAAAAAAAATCCAGCATGATATAATAAGATAGATAGGTAGTGAAGATCGTGTAGGTATCTGATAATATAACTTGACGGTTGACGATTTTAAATGACGTACCCTCTTACTCTTTGATCAATGAATCTTACATCAATGGTACCTACCATTTATTAAAGTTAAAGAGTAAAACCATTTGTCATGGTTGATACTGATAGGCAAGAAACCCAACGCTCGCCACACTGACCACAATTCATTAACTGGCTGACTTATCAATTAAGATCAGTTGCACGTGTTTATTTATAGTTCAGTTGACAGTCAACGAGTTTTCGCTAATAAGGTTGCAGAAATAACTATCACCTATGCTATCATCAAATGATTAAGAGTAAAGAACTATAGACTTTAAACTCGGTCTTATCTCCTGTAATTCTTTATAGTACAATACGCTACAATTTTTAAGTATTTATTTTCCATTAACCCATTAACGCCCGCCGTACAATAAATAGTACACAACTTTAAGTTACGATAAATCTGGTTTATTGAGTATTTTTACCGTGGAAATAATTACAATCGGTAAACAAAGGTCTATGCATTATATCCTGAGATGAAACAGACCATAATTATACAATCTTAAGGGGGTATTTTTCGATTTCGTTTCAGTGATTTTTTCATGTCTTCTAGTGGGTACTTGATAATTTTTTATGCAAGGTTTAAGTTACACAAAATACCAAATAAGTTGTTTGTGTATTAGCTAACAACATATCCTAATAAAAAATACATAGAAAAGTTCATTTCATTGAAAGTTTTTCATGCTATAACTCCCAAAGTGATGCTGTACAAACTTTAGTACAATGGGCGCTTGACACGTTACGTAAAATAGTACAGTAACGACATCATTATTAGAGTGTTTACTTATTTCTTCATAGTTTTTATATGTAATCATTGTTTTCTTTTTCCAATAACATGGCTCTTTATTTATGGGGTTACAGACAACAAAAAAAGAAACATTTTGTTTTCCCAATTACGACCTATTTGTCGACCTAAAGAGACTTAGACATAGTTTTTGGAACCACACGTAAAAAGAGAACCAAAAGGTATCCTTTGATTACTTATAAAGATTTTCACAAAAAGCCTAGAGACATTCGACAAGGCAAACGTAATTTTATTAGCATTGATTGAAAGATAATAATGTGCGTACCATTGAAACAAATGTTGACGCTTTAGAACCATTGGGAAAGGTCATTATATGGGGTCTCTTGATAAAAAAAAAGTAAAGTTAGGCGCCACAGGGTGTCCAGCTCTAGTATAATAAGAAGATCAGATTAGATGACTAGTCTATAGAACTTTACCAAATTGAGGAAAAAGGAAAAAAAGCGGTGGATGGGTCTTTTTAGCTTATGTGGTGGACATGAGAATTTCAAATGCATGCAGACTGCACTGCATAGTAAACCCATATAGTCGCTTAGATCAGCTAGCATTCCGCAAATATATAGTACGCACATATTATAAAAGATAAATAAAAGTAGGTAGTCTTGCTCTAGTTGATGAAGAAGAAATATGAAATAATGGTTATAATCAAAATAAACCAGCAAACAAGCTGATTTGATAGCTTGAAATTACTGTGTGTTTCCATAGAGTCAAAACAGCTTATGGCAAGTGCCTGAAAACACTGTGCCAAGATGAAGAAGGCTTTGCTCAATATGACTCATAAGCGCCCATTGTACTAAACTTAGTACACCCCTGAAAACCTAACTTCTGATTTTGATTTTGGTCTTTGTGTTTAGTATTATTTCTGAAGTATTTTTATAAAGAAAATAAACATTGGCTATGGGAAATTGACCGTAGTTTTCATTTGGGCGTTAATGGGTTAATTAACTAAGGAAAACCTGAATTACTTTTATTATAATAATAAATCTGTATCGGGATGTGTCTTGACCTTACTGACGCCACAATAAAGGAACCAAAGTCCGAAGTTGAAGCTATGTCCAATTATGTTTCGAATAAACAACGCGATACGAACTGTATCGCGTTGTTTACGTTGAAGTAATAGTTAAATTAATCACTGAAACGATCAACGGGACTACTCTGTGACATAGTTTCCATAATTTACGGATATATTTATCGTTGCCGCCCATTCTGACTGACGTCTCGTTGTGATTGAAATGCAATTGTAAAATATGTATTTCGATTAATTTGCCATAGAACTATTGTTCTAACGGCCTACTAAACCATTTGAAGTAAAAAAGAGCCAGTTCGTGGCATCTTTAATATGTAGATTAAAACATACGTCTTTGTATGATGTCAGTTCCTTATTATCTCTAGTTTATTTATGAAGATAAAACAGGTAAAATATGCAAAAAAACTTCGTGCGTAAACCAATATCTATTCATAAATATTATAGCCTAGTTCAGATTTACGGCTTCTCTAAAATAGTTTATGAACTACACTCGACCTTGGGTTCAGCGCAGGGCACCATGCCAAACCCGGCTGCTAACTTTTATGGAAAATTTCATGTTTTCCGACACTAATTACCGATGATTTATTGATTGCCATGAAAAATAAAGCATTTTTATATTCGCGCACCTGGCCTAGGATGCGAGCCACGATAAACTTTTATCGAGGCATTATAATATCGATTTTGCACGATAAGCCCATACCTTTGTCGTTTACAATAGTCGATAAGACTATCATTGCGCAAATTTTAACCCAGACTGATGTGAATTAATCTAAAAATAATGCAATTGCGTCCTTGAGAGGATGATTTCCTGCGGCGGCGAATAAAATCTCATATCCCAGAGGCGACGACTCGTAACAAAAGTCAGGTCAACCTTCTGTAATCAAAACTATTAGGCTGGTTTTAGTGTCACGCGGACCGTCCGGTGCGGACCCGCTCCGCGCGGCCAATTTGTATGAACTTCTAGGGAGCGTTTTAGAGTAATGCGGGGTCCGGAGGAACCTCTCCGCTCCCTACCAGTTCATGCAAATCGGCTGTGCGGAGCGATCCGCACTGACAGTCCGCGTGACACTAAAACCAGCCTCATAGTCTTCACGCAACGATGAATATCATTTAAATGATATTTACTTTACAGGTGCTGACGCGCGAGAACATCGAGTCCATCATTAAGTTCGCGCACAAGCACAAGCTGTTCATCTTCGCCGACGAGGTCTACCAGGACAACGTCTACGCGGAGGGAAGCAAGTTCTTCTCTTTCAAGAAGGTCAGTTTCATAATGTGACCCCAAAAAAAGAAGGAAGCGGCAGCTACAGATGACAACTTTCATAAAGGAAGCATGACAAGCTCCGGATAAAGATATTTTTTGCTGCTGCTTATAAGCATTTGACGACAAATGTCACAAATAAAGATAATTTACGAATTAAAAGAGTTCTCATGTCTTCTTAGATTGTAGGATTGCTTTCTACTGTGCATCTTTTTGCATGACTTGATATTTCGGTGCAGTTGTTTTCACTATGATCACGGATGAATTGTGGGCTGAGTGTGAGTATGAAAATTTCAGTTTTTGAACGTTTCTCGCTAGGGGCGCTGTACAATCCGTCATACATTTAATGACATTTTTTGACGCGTTCACTAGTGAGCGCGTTTGATGAAAACTCACACTAGGCCCTCTGAAATGACTTGTGCTCCTTTCTATTATTGTTATGTTAACTTTCATGCTTTCGAACTCTTCCTATGTTCTTCTGATTAATTTCGTTGCGGGTCTTATAATAGTTTAACTTTCCCCGGGACAAAATTGACTTTCACTGGCAGGGTTTTTATTGGCGGTCAAGCTGTAGATCCTGGCTACAAAAGAGATGCAGCGGTGGGAACGAGAGGCGGGAATAGTCTCGTTCACTCTCATGCCTTTTTTGCTGTTTTATTTATCATCATATGTTTATTTCAGGTGTTGAGAGAGATGGGCGGGCCCTACGACAAAGAAGTGGAGCTGGCCTCATTCATGTCAGTCAGCAAGGGTTACGTGGGCGAGTGCGGCCTGCGCGGCGGCTGGATGGAGCTCGTCAACATGGAGCCCGTGGTGCAGGCCAACCTTTACAAGGCCATCTCTGCCATGCTGTGCCCCACCACGCTGGGGCAGACCACCGTCGATTGTGTGGTGAGTGTCACGTGCCACGTGCCACGAGGCTGCCACGTGACACAAGGCTGCCACGTGTCACAAGGCAGCCACATGGTACGAGGTTTATACGTGCCACAAGAATGCCAATGGTACGAGGTCTCTACGTGCTACGAGAATGCCACATGGCACGAGGTTTCCAGGTGCCACGAGGCAGCCACATGTCACAAGGATGCCCACTGACAACGAAATTGTCACATGGTACGAGGTTTCCACGTGCCACGAGAATGCCAATGGCACGAGGTTTCCACCTGTCACGAGGCAGCCACATGTCATAAGGCTGCCACTGATCACGAGGTTTCCACGTGTCACGAGGCTACCACGTGTCACAAGGCTGCCACTTACCATGAAAATGCCACTTGGTACGAGGCTTCCACGCGACATGAGATTGCCATGTGCCACGTTGCGCACTGGCTATGTCGCGTACCACGTGGCATGTCGCTCGTGTCAGTCAGCAATGGCTACACGGGCTATATTGTTGGAGGATTTTTATGGATTTGACATTTTGCGCCTAAACCTGTTGGAGCGGTCCCTCCAGATCGCAAACATATGGGTAATAGTTCATTCGTTCGTTTCAGCCAATGGACGTTCATTGCTGAAAAAAGGATTTCCACAACGTCCGTTACTACGCTGCCCCCTGGATGTTTCCCGATCATTAAATCGTCACTCAGTGAGTAGACAGCGTGTGACCAGCCACACGACGTTTTCCAGTTCATGGTGGCTCTCAAAAACTTTTGCCCAAATGGCCATCAGCTCTAAAAGCTATATTCCGCATCCAGGAAACAGTTTAATGAACAATTTTTCAGTAAATAATGAATCTTGTTTGTCTTTTCCAGGCTAAGCCGCCGCAGCAAGGCGAGCCGTCGTACGACTTGTGGCTGAAGGAGAAGACAGCGGTACTGGACTCGCTGAACAAGCGCGCCAAGATGATCGCAGATACCTTCAACAAGATGGAAGGCTTCTCTTGCCAGGTCGTGCAGGTCGGTGCATGCGTTCTAGTCTTTAAGGTGTCGGCATAAGATAGCTGATTTTTAGCTTGATCTCTGTCGACTATAGGACCTGTGATGAGCGGTATGTTGGACTCATTTGACATGCAAATCGCGCGTCAGATTAATAAAGCATTAAAGTAGTCTTGAAGTTCATAACCCATATATGCCCAGAGGCACGAAAACGATTAAATGGTACAAGTTCTATAAAATAAACTGTAAATATGCCAAATTACATAAAAATCTGAGATTTAAATAATTTTGGGCATATATGGGATAAGGGCGTGTTTGAACCAAAAACAAATGCAAAAATGTGACTGAATTTCTCGCGCTACTTCTCAGCACTGGCCCATTAATTGTCTAAAAGCAGAGGAAGGGGTAATTTTGCGTCAGCTTTCCTCGTTCTAAGACGCCAAGACGAGTTGTTTGATCATTAATCTCTGCTCCTTTGAAACGATTGTCCACCACGTGATTTGCAAGCGTCCTCCATCCTTCGGGAACAGCTAGGGATTGTTTTTGATTACTATTATGATTGAAAAGCAAGCGTTACGTTCCGCAGGGCGCCATGTACGCGTTCCCGCAATTCCAGCTGCCGGCGCGCGCGGTGGAGGCGGCCAAGAAGGCGGGCAAGGCGCCCGACGTCTACTACGCCTTCAAGCTGCTCGAGGAGACCGGTCAGTTCACAACCTTACGCTATTTCTTATGTTCCGGCCACAATCACGGGAAATGCCATAAATTATTGACAATGCAGGTTAACCGTAGGTCTAGCCATGATTTGACGTGATAATAGGGATGATGACTGGGTAATGAAATCGAAATTCTATTTAGTCCGTCAGATAATATCAAATAAGACTCATATTTTTTATTTTTTCCATGATCGAATAATTACAGTATTATTGAGTTGAAATGTCGCGTGACGTCACTTTTGAGTAAAAATGAGTATTTATTGGTGGAATTTGTGAAGAAAATATCCTTTTTACTATTTTTAAAATAGTTTTTCTGGGGAGCTGATGTGTACGTGTTTGCCGACTACCGCCGAAAAAAAGACGGACAAATAATTGAAATTTAGTCATATAGCCTATTATCGCGATAATGGGCATCGACTTTAGCCATTAGTGTGGCCCTAGCATTTGAACTCATTATTTACCACTAGCGGCCGCCCGCGACTTCGTGCGCGTGGATCCCGTTTTACCCCCTTCATCTATCTTACGCGGTTTAGATTTTTTCAAACAAATGTTTTTTTCCCGCTAATTCCCGTTCCCGTGGGAATATCGGGAATTCCTTTCTTAGTGCACCTGTACGGTACCTAAGCTACGTCCCTTCAAAATTTCAAGTGCCTACGTTTAGCCGTTTAGGCTGTGCGTTGATATGTCAGTCAGTCAGTCAGTTTTTCCTTTTATATATTTAGATTGAAGCCTTACTTCTTCTTCTTCTTTTCAGCCAAATGACGTCCACTGCTGGACAAAGGCCTCCCCCAAGGTTTTCCACAATGAACGGTCCTGAGCTGCCCGTATCCAGGCTCTTCCCGCGACTTTTACCAGATCGTCGGTCCACCTAGTAGGAGGCCTGCCCACGCTACGTCTTCCAGCCCGCGGTCGCCACTCGAGAACTTTCCTGCCCCAACGGCCATCGTCTCTACGAGCTATGTGCCCCGCCCACTGCCACTTGATAAATAATACTAATAAATAATAATGCTTGTCGCCAGGCATCTGCGTTGTGCCGGGCAGCGGCTTCGGGCAGCGGCCTGGCACGTACCACTTCCGCACCACCATCCTGCCGCAGCCCGCGCTGCTGCAAGAAATGCTCGACGTGTTCCAGGCCTTCCACAAGAAGTTCACCGCCGAGTACTCCAAGTAGACCACCACCCAACACCACCACCGGTAGCCTAGGATGCCGCGATGAGCTTTTATCGCGCTGTGTTATCGATTTTACGCGATATATCCGTACGTTTGTCGACTAATACAGTGTTCCGCAAACTTTTTGCGTTTAAGGTACATCTAAAGCCTGGCACATAGAATTTTGTCCAATGACCCCAAGCTACCCATCCTTATCGCTCGCGCGTAATTATGTTGCTGTCGCGCTCGCACACTCACTGCGACTGCCCGTCGCACAGTCGCGACAGCAACATTGCATCAGGGTCATTGCACAAAATTCTACGTGCTCACGGTCCAGTCTTTAGAAAACTAAATTTTTTGGAGTTTATTAAGGTTACCTTTATTAAGGTTCGGCCAAACCAACGCGATCACAAGTGATCAGCTGGTGTGCAGCGCTGGCGACCAGACTTATGCATTAATCGCCATCGCTGCACGCCCTTAATTACTCACTAAAAATAAGTTTGTAAGATAACCTTATTTTTCTGAGGCACACCATCTAATGACCACGGTACACCGTTTGCGGAACACTGATCTAATCGGTAAGATTGTCACGGGGCGCATCCTAGCCCGGCTGGATCAAGGAACACACGTGCGGTAACGCTGCGAACTACATCTATATGCCCGTACTATGTTTGTTACGAGAAATCCCGCTGTTTTATTGGAACTAACTTAACACGGCTATGGAACTGCAGGGATACTCCGAAGAACGTTATCCGATGTTTTAAATGTTTCCATCCCTCTCACGCAGAATGAGACGCCAGCATGAGTGACGGTGACAGATAAACCCGAAAACGTTTCAGAGTAGGACCTGCTGTTCCCAATTATTTCATTTGGTTTTCAAAAGACGGAATCTCTGTCCAAACGAAAGTGTTAAATGTGACAGACAATGTCAATTAATTTTAAATAGTGTAACAGTTACAAACAAGGGGATTAAAATAAATAAACAACATTAGAAAATAATACGTTTTTGAATGAAGTAATCTTAGTAATTTTTGGGAAGAAATAAAGGATGATCTAATCTAAATTCTTCAATCGACCAATGCTAAGCGGTGCGATATTACTACTTATTTTTATTATAAATAACCTATTTAGGTATTTTACACTTGTAAATGCTCTACTTATGTTTGCTCTAAATGTTTAAAACAGCGGGTGTCCATCGAAATGACTTACCAGTGTTATCAAGGCTATGCACAGAGGACCCAATGCAATAAATAATTTGAATTTGACCCCAGTGTTACTATGTAGTTGGTATAAAATAATTAGTGTGTTAAAACTACTCATTAATTAAATAGTTATCATGTAGGTAGGTAATTATTACAGGGACTGGCATCTCTTTTAAAGGTTTTAAGGAAAACCTGTAATATGAGAGGCACACTCTTTCAGTCGATAGTTACTACAATAACATAAAAAAATAGCAAAAGTATTAAAAATAACACTAAAAAGACAACTTAGTTTACTACAAGCTGAAGTCGTAATACCGTTTAGTTTATCTGCTTGATAGAAAAAGGGCATTAAAACCATAATTTAAGGACACGTGTGCACTAACAAATAAATAAACGCAATCCAAGAGCAAGAAAATGTATTTGCAAGAACATCTTGAAAAATTTGGCTAAATCGACTTGTATGTAGGAGTTTATAGAGTATTGATTAAAGTAGTTGTAACTACATAAAATAATGTCATCTAGTTGAGAAAATATTAGAGGCAAGAGTAACGCAGTGATTTGATTACGATATATAAATTGAGTAGTTTTCGTAATTATTTTTAAGTCTTCATTGAAGTTTTTGTTTGAATTTATCGGAGTCCAAAAATAATTACAAGATTTTGTAAATCCAGAGATATTATTTGTAAATTGTATGTTATTATTTTGTATATTATGTTATAAAATTGATGAAATCTTGATTGGTTTCTAGTCTTGGCTGTGCCATTATTTGCACAATTCGTTATTGTTTATCCAAAATGTGTTTCACCATTCTTGAGTCGTGTTGTGGTGATGTATTTTGTGTAAGTTTTTATAAGTTTGGCATTTTTAGTATTACCAACTGCCTCTCACATTTAAAGTTGTTCACAAATGTGACAATAATGATATTATTATATAAATATATTATCGGAAACTTTATACGCTTCGTAGTTTCTCTGAATCTGCCATATTTAGGAGAATAAACATTTACTTATTTTCCAAAACTCAGTCATTTGCGACACATTTATTTTGTATTTTTTTCTTCACTAATTTATCATTTTAAATTGTGTAATTTAAGTCGCAGGGATATTGACTTGCACGTGAATATCGTTTGAAAGGTGCTACCAAGCTCAGGTTGAATTATTTTATAAGTATTTATTACTTATTGTTTGTATAGAGCGTGCAAGTGTAAGCAAGCGAAGGCTCGAACATTCCTCGACCGCAGAGATTAGAAGCGTTGTTAAGCATTGTTATTGATTAAATAAAGTGAGTATTCAAGGATTCTGGACTTTTATTTTGTATAAAACAATATTTGTTCCCAATAAAATTTATCTGTGTTGTATCAACCCGATTGTTCGAAAAGAAGCAATGAAAATTCATAAAGATTAAAGATGAAAAATATCAATTTTGTTCGTATCTCTTACCAAATCAGAATAACTTTAGAACTGGCTGGACCGATTCTAATGATCTCCGATTCGTTATACTCGTCTACCCTGAATAGCAGCATAACTATAAATATCGAAAAATTTTACGGAAAAATCACATGGAAAATGATTTATTATTGATGGTTTTTTAAATTAAATGAAGTGGATGTCATTTGGCTGTAAATGAACGGATAGGGATAAGCCCTTCTGACCCACCGCACTACCAAACCACACTACCAGTAGTGTCGTGGGGAATATTTTTTCCCTTCTGCACTACCAAGCCAGTAGTGTCGTGGGTATCATACATCTTCATTCCCATCGACACTACTACCATAACTAAATGTAAAATTTGTAAAATTTTGGATGGTTTTGTAATAAATTATGTTTATATGCAACCCTAACCTCTGTACAAATTTGCAGTTTGACGGAATTTACTGAAAATAAAATATTACCTAAAAAGGCTTAGGTATACCTATATAACATTGCATGAAAGAAAAACAAAAATTTAATTATTTTTACCCGACTACGGCAAAGCAAAAGGAGGGTTATGATTTTGACAGGCTATGTAATTGTATGTATGTTCATCTGTTCCCTCGTAACTTCTAAACTACTTATCAGAATTCGACAAATGACATATCAATAGAAGCGTCTTAATTGTCCGCTGGTTATAGGCTATATGGGGTTTCACAAAATCTAATGTGGCGCCCTCTAGCGGACAAACCATACAGAGTAAAAAAATAAAGTTAAGATAAATATGCCGTGTTTGGTATCATTTGAAAACGCTTTACTTGTACATTTACCGTAACATGTATAAGCCCTTTTAGGTAACATTTTATTTTCAGTAAATTCCGTCAAACTGCAAAATTGCACAGAGGTTAGGGTTGCATATAGACGTAATTTAATACAAAACAATCCAAAATTTTACAAATTTTACATTTAGTTATGGTAGTAGTGTCGATGGGAATGAAGATGTAAGGCCATTAAAAATTACCCACGACACTACTGGCTTGGTAGTGTAGAAGGGAAAAAATATTCCCCACGACACTACTGGTAGTGTGGTTTAGTAGTGCGGTGGGTCAGAAGGGATAATAACCCTGTGGGGGAAAATTTATAATAGCACTACTACTAACCTTGGCAGTTAGCCGGGTCACCAACCCGGGGTCAAGCTAGGTAAGTAATCTACCTAGCTTGTTTTCATAAAATTCTAGTATTTTCTTCAAAAACGATTAAGGTAAACGGCTACTAGTTCGTGATAGTACGTAAGTTCGTAAGTTTTTTTTCTAGCTCAAATAATAAGCAAATGGAATATTATTTATAAAAAATCTTCATCACTACAAATACTCTATACTTTAAGCTATCTAAAAAACCAAGTACCAACATTGTGGCGCCAAAAATGAGAGCAATACGAAGCTTCAAACTCTCAGAGAGCCAAAATCAGCCGTGCGGCGTGAAAAGGTTGCTCTCACCGTAAGGTTAGCGCTCCAACTTCTTAAGCTTATAGAAAGGCAAAGGAACGTCCATTTGAATAAAACTTATAATAGTGGTTTCATCTGTTCCTTGACAATTGATTTGGCTAAGAAAAAAGTTATAAGAAAACGTAGAATTCCTTTAAAATTGCGATTAATTGACTCACGAAATAGCGTACATATTTTTTCTCGGGTGTCCCCTATTTCGTGACACTACCGAATCAAGGATATTATGGATAACATTTTGATGCTTGGTTTTTAAATAATTATTTATGATAATTTAAATGTAAGTTACGAAACAAATAATACAATTATTTAAGTTTCTCATGACCTAAATTCGGTATATGTTTCGTTCACTAGAATCTATATGACACGAGTTTGAAGTTCACATAAATGACCTATTTTAAGAGAAATTAGCGTAAGTACTACCAACGTAATTTTGGTTTTATCTCGATATGTTTTATTTATATTTGTTTATTTGTATTGTATATGAGATAGATAATAGTTAATTGACACAATTTGACAATAATCCATGAATTTTACTTGGGGAATTTGGAATAATCAGTATCACGAAACAAGAAACCGTATTATTGTTACTTTTTTCCAAGTTCGTGATGTATAAATGTATAGTGTTAGGTACTTTTATGACACATACCATCAAAGACATCGACATATTTTTTAGTTTTTAATACTTACCTACCTAAGAAATTAATTAATTACTTACTTTTTATTATGAGTCATTGGCGTATCTGGGGTTGTTTTCAGGGGGGGGGGGGGCTACCCTCACTTGAAGCAGCTCCAGGGGTGGGATTAGGGGNCGATGCAGAAAATCCACTTTCTATTTTTATTTTCATATTGCGTAACTATAACTTGTCACTTAAAGGGCTTACTTGATAGGTTGTAGGTACCTACCTACTTCTGTTTCGTCATTTCGAATAACCAATGTTGACAAGCAATGCCATGAATGCCACGTGTTCATATACCTACCTTTATAATTAAGTAGCTTTCCGCCCGCGGCTTCGCTCGCGTGGAATTTTGTCTGTCACAGAAAAACTAACGCGCGTGTCCCTGTTTCAAATATCGGGATAAAATTCTATGTCCTTTCCCGGGACTTAAACTATCTCTATGCCAAATTTCATCAAAATCGGTTCAGTGGTTTAGGCGTGAAAGCAAGACAGACAGAGTTACTTTCGCATTTATATTATTAGTATAGATAGATAGTAGGTGTAGATTGTTGATTATAAAATTAATAAATTGTAAAAGAGGATGACAATATTATTGTCAGCCCCTTTTTAATTTATTAATGACTGAGTTTGTTGCGCTGGCCGCTGCTTCTTCTCAGCAATGACCCATTTATTGTCCCGAAGCTGTGATAGGGGTAGGGGGATACTGGGACGTGTAAAAAAAAATCCTTTTAAAAACTTGCAAAAATAAAATGAATTTTAATGAATAATATTGTTTAAGTAATTTTAAATATTAAGGGATACTCCTCATTCCCTTTATTGCAACTGCAAATAACTTTAGCAATATCTGTTTACTTTCGCTTACTTGGAACTGTTTTATTAGATGGTAATTCAATAATAATGATTCAGATGTTGTTTTGTTTTTTCCGATGATGTAATAAAAAAGTTTAAAAAATACCTTGAACAACATCAGTATTGGCGTAGCTGTTGCGTGGCGCACTGCAACTGTATGCATTGATGATGTACTAAAGAGCATTAAGTAATTAGAATTTTATTACTGAAATCTTCATCAAAAAGCTTAAGGTTAAACTGCCACTTATAGTATAAAATGTACTATGCCGGGTTTCCACCATGGCGGAGCGGAGCGGAGCATAGCGGAGAAGTGCGGAGCGGAGAGGAGAAATAAAAATAAATCTGATTGGTTATTCAAAACACTTCATCCTGCATCCCATATAACATCAGATGCGATTGCGGTCAAATACCTTCCTGCCTTGTAATGCATTAAAAAAAACTTCTCCGCTCGGCTACACTCCCTTGGTGGAAACCGGACCCTTATTGTCTAAAGACAATGTTTTCACTTTGACAACAGGAAAAATACTCATTAGAAATACGTACGTAGGTACCTACTTAGCCAAAATCACAGACTGAAAAAGTAATGTACCTACGACCGTAGATTATACCAGGAAATTCGATGCATCAATCATCTTACAATTTCGGTGCTGTGACTTAGGGGATTCACTATCTTAATTATACTAAACGTGAGTACACTAACAAGTAGGTAGGTACTATCTTAGGCGCAAATTGTCTGCAAGTATTGGCAGACATCTTTGACCCGCGCTATCGGCAGGAAAAATATCGATCGCGAGGGTATATCCCCCTACCCTGATCAGATGTAAACAATACCAAAGATGTGGTAGGAATGATGGCGGTTATCAAATGTTGGGACAATTTTTGGAACGGGACAATTAATTTTATTTAACTTATGACTTGCATTAATCAGGATATAGGGCTATGGTGATCTTCTTACGAGTTCATTATAAGTTAATCGTAAGAAGTCATGATTTATGGATATTTAAATTTACGTTGAACTTTTACAGTTTTTTTACTTAATTAATTTCAAACTAATTTTTTTTTTAATAAAAATGATCTAGGTACGTACGTACGTATATTATCCTACTTGTCTCATGCTTATTTAAATAAGTTTATTAGATAAATATAAAGAAGAACGGTCATCTGTGACCCAGGCCCGACAGAAACGACACATACCTCAGTTTTTTTGTCATGTCTTAATAAGTTAAATTATATATTTTTTATTTTCGAAATCTATGTATAACACCAAAATATTACCCTTTGTTTTTGTTTAGGCGTTATACAAAAACGAATACAAAATGCCTATTTATCACCAAAATTGGTAAATGTATGTACCTAAATGTCTATTACAGCTGCTATGGAATGTATCTAGGTGACCTGGAGATATAGCCGGATTATACAGGGTGGAAAAAATAATAAGTTACAAAATCCAAAAATTCTATGTTACCAGCTTCCATAATCTGTACCCTATTAATGGTACCATTTGAAAGAGCTCGTGAAGCACTTTCAGAATCAGTAACTAGTTTTTCGATATCTTGTATAGTTTAGAAATAATCGAGTGAGATCACTTATCGTTCCATATGTATAACCACCCTGTATAATCCGGCTGTATCTCCAGGTCACCTAAATACATTCCATAGCAGCTATAATAGACATTTAGATCATACATTTACCGATTTTGGTGATAAATAAGCATTTTGTATTAGTTTTTGTATAACGCCTAAACAAAAACAAAGGGTAATATTTTGGTGTTATACATAGATTTCGAATATAAAAAATATATAATTTAACTAATTAAGACATGACAAAAAAACTGAGGTATGTCTCGTTTCTGTCGGGTCTGGGTTTTTTTTGTATGGGGCGTGACCGTTCTTTTTTATAGAAAACCATGTTTTAAAAAATATAAACATATTAAGGTGCCTACCTACTATAATTACAATTCTTTACGTTTTTGAACTTGTGTCACGTTTTTTGTTACCAAAGTCAAGTTATTTCCCTGTCACTGTCCCAGTATGAAAAGATATTGATAAAAATCGGGACAACGGTCACAAGCGACGTCACTAAGTTGCAGCGAAATAAAAACTAACCGCAGCCTGTTTGGGAACGCATATCAATAGGCGCGCGCGCACTGCATACCGTGTCGATCGGTTTCTGCATCGATAAGCAGTTACTTAAGTAACTCAAGATTCCGAACTTTGATTTATCGCGCAGTTGTTTTAATTTGTCATCACAATGAAGCTGGAAAACACCATCACTTCTGAAAACATCAACCAAAATTTGCTGAATGTGCGGTACGCGGTGCGAGGGCCCATAGTGGACCGGGCTGCTCAGATCGAGAGGGAACTGGTGAAGGTTAGTCAGTCAGGTTTAATTTGATACTAGATAAGTAATAGTTACTCAATAAAGTACGTTCGACATTGATCGTAAGTAGCTACGTTCGACATTGATAGGATGCTGGGTTCGAATCCCAGGCGACACTTCTAAGAATTTATCAGAAAAGTACTTATTTGGATTTTTCGAGTAAACAAAGGTTACGTTGGGCCTGTTTACTGCCTCTGGTAGGTATTGGTCATTGCATGTGCAATTTTTCCGTCCGTTGGTTTCGAGTCAACACTCAGGAAGGTATAAATAACATTTTAAGGTTGTATAGGTAGGTACTTAAGGCTGCGTCAGTAGTAATTAGTCAATCATAACAAGTTGCAAACTTAATTTTAAAAATCATCAATCATCATCATCAACAGCCCTTTTTTGGGGGGTTTTGCCATAATCTCCACGCTTGGCAGGCGGGTTGGAGATCGCAGTTTAAAGGATTGATGTTTTTCAGAGAGCGCTGCTGCCCATTCTCTGTTTGATGTGTAGTCCCTAAGTCGCCTCTTACGACACCCGCGGGAAGAGTAGGGGTTGGTGACAAATGTATTCTACTCTGCCGTCACCACACGGCTAGTAATTTTAAAAATATTTTAAACTTTCGCGTTTTTACACAAAACGTCCGGCAAATACAGGTAATTTATTTCATTAACCTAACCGCCTATCGCGTTATAACCTGTTAAAATTAATCAAATTAATTTTAATAATTTTGTTTGGTATCCTATGATCCTAAAATAAACCAGTTCAACCAATGCCAGGGAATCTAACACATTCAATCAAGTTCACAGATAGGTAGATATCGATTGTATCAATATCAAAGCTTGGTAACTGTAGCTGTGCGTGGGAGCAGAGTCACGTAGGGTAGCAAAGGGTTTCACCCGAACTTAAGTATTATAGGTATTGCGGCATTTTCAAAAAAGATTCACAATAAGCCCGATTCTCGATCGGCCAATAACGCTTGTCACACAGTTCACAAACCAATAAATAAGCGGTCCGTCGCGTCAATACCGTTGATATTACAGCCCTTGAAGGATAACAAATATCGCGACCGATGAGAAAGCCCATGCAGAGGATGTTTTATAGGGCATAATAAAAAGAATCTCACAAGGACATAGTTCTGGGGAAGTAACAAAAGACATTGTCTACGAGTAAGTAGTGATGGGATACGCGGGGTGTGGCCTGCCGCCTGTCAGATAATTTTATAATAGGAAGATGTAGGCACCAACATTTGATAAGAAAATTCATAATAATCTACTGAGATTAGAAAAGCTTCCGTATTATTTCCTCTCAGAAAGTTCAAAAGAACGATGATAGCTGAAAGTCAATTAATACAGCATATGAAAATGGTAAAAAGTAGTTCTCGTGTGGTCACCACCACTCACTATAAGAAATAATAAAAAAGTCAAGCATGCCCATCGCGAGTATCCCGACACGCACAGGGTTCCATAGTTCCATATTACTTTAAATTAAATAATTAATGAAATAACTAGCAATCTGGTAGTAAAAGGTCACAAGTGCAACATTAATAGAACTTAGAAGTTTAGGTTTTATATTTTGCAAGCTAAAGAAAAAACTATTACTTGTCATGAACTGAACATTTCAATTACAGAGCTTTGAATCACTTCGATTCAATGCCAGGGTTGTAGGGTAGGCTTCCCTAACATCCCTAGGCCATGTCGCGGGCGCGTCACGCGCGACGCGACACGCGCGCGACTCGCAAACAGCGCGATAAATCTGGGGGCACGGCNATGAAGGGTTAAGTGAAATGATCTTAAAATAAACAAGTTCAACCAATGCCATTCTAGCACATTCAAATAAGTTCACAGATAGGTAGATATTTATTCCCTTATATCACGTTGGTAACTAGGTACCTACTTATTGATTGTATCAATATCAAAGCTTGGTAACTGTAGCTGTGCGTGGGAGCAGAGTCACGTAGGGTAGCAAAGGGTTTCACCCGAACTTAAGTATTATATTGCGGCATCTTCCAAAGATTCACAATAAGCCCGACTCTCGATCGGCAAATAAAGCTTGTCACACAGTTCACAAACCAATAAATAAGTAAGCGGTCCGTCGCGTCAATACCGCTGATATTACAGCCCATGAAGGATAACAAATATCGCGACCGATGAGAAAGCCCATGCAGAGGATGTTTTATAGGGCATAATAAAAAGAATCTCACAAGGACATAGTTCTGGGGAAGCAACAAAAGACATTGTCTACGAGTAGTGATGGGATGAGTACCTAGTAGAACGCGGGGTCAGATAATACTATAATAGGAAGATGTAGGCACCAACATTTGATAAGAAAATGTATGATAATTCTACTGAGATTAGAAAAGCTCTCAGGAAGTTCAAAGGAAGATAGCTGAAAGTCAATTAAATAGCAATGAAAATGGTAAAACGTAGTTCTTGTGTGGTCTTCACTCACTATAACTAATAAAAAAGACAAGCATGCCCATCGCGAGTATCCTGCCTTAATATGACACGCTTATAGTTCCATATTCTTCAAATTTAAATAAGTAATTACCTAAATAACTACCAATAATACCGTAAATAATAATGTACATAATAGGTAGTAGGTATAGAAAAAGCATTCTAACTTTTTAGGTTTTATCAGTTAATGTGTGGTCACAGGTGCAACATTAATAGAACTTAGAAGTAAGTAAGTTTTATATTTTGCAAGCTAAAAATCTAAAAACTATTACTTGTAATGAACTGAACATTTCAATTAAAGAGCTTTGAATCACTTCGATTCAATGCCAGGGTTGTAGGGTAGGCTTCCCTAACATCCCTAGGCCATGTCGCGGGCGCGTCACGCGCGACGCGACACGCGCGCGACTCGCAAACAGCGCGATAAATCTCGCTTATTGCGAAACTAACATAACTCGGCCCGCGAAAATATGTTTTTATTGCCGCAACTCCGCAAGGGAGCGGGATACGCACAAATAATGCGCCGCTACGCGTGTTTTGATTCAACTTCACTTCCTGAAAGTAGGTTATCTAGTCTAATAACGATAATGTTATTGTTTATGGAATAAATGACTATGACTATGACTATGACTAAACAGGAAGACGATTCTAAACTACCTACTTATTTCCCCGATCGCTTCGTGATCTGATAGTCCTTTTTAGAGAGAAAGAGTTCAATTTCAAAATATCTCGTCAAGTAGGTAACACAAAACCTACTGAAATTACCCACGTAATTAGGTAGATAATTTATTTTGACGGGCCGACGGCATAATCAAGGAAACCTTTGGTATCTGAAATGCTACAGTAATCGTAATACCTAAGTAAATAATGTGTTATTTTGCAACAAAATTGTATAAATCTATGTGTTACCAACTGTATTACCCACATTCTTGGAAAAGGATTTCACCTCATCCAATCAGTATTTCAAAGGAATAGCGTTTTCCTCGTATTGTTGCCGTTGCACAGATTTTTCATAATAAAGTAACACGTAATAAAACGTGCATTGGCTCGGAGTCGATGCCACTGATAAACAACTATTATGTTACTTATATGTTCAGTTGGCACATAATGTAAAGCACTATGTAATAATATGTTGCATTGCTTTAAGGAACTACGTGATTAACTATCTGTAATAATGGGCTGGTACTGCTGCTGCATCAGCGGAATCCCTCAAGAAGCGCAAATATGTAGGTAGGTCTTAGTAGTATACCTACATGTTTGAGCCATCTGGGGTCGAGACGCTAGGTCCGTGGGGACCAAGTGCTCATCGTCTGTACAGGGAATTAGCCAAGCGGCTGATTGACTGTACAGGTGATAGAAGAGCTGGCGCATTTCTTGGCCAAAGAATCAGTTTGGCCATTCAGCGCGGAAATGCAGCCAGCATTCTGGGCACCATGTCGCGTTGCTTGGACAGCGATTTGGGACACATTTTTTATTTGTAAATATTTGTCCTAAATATGTAGTAGGTGTAGGTATACCTAATATTTTAACTTTATCTATTTTCCAAATAAAATATTAATTAATAGAGTTGGGTTTTTATTAAAATAATTATTAGTCCAGTCAATAAAGCATTATAGATGGAAAACTGTAGAACACAATTTCTGACTTCAGGACTTTATTTAGACTAGTTAGGAGGTGAACATAGCAAAAGTCCCCGCCCTTAGCCCTTGAGCCGGCGAGGAGTTAAAGGTGCCACTTTTCGGTTTTGGGCTTAATCCTCGGAAACTATGCGTCCTAGTGACATGACTACTATGAACCAAAAAAAGCTTATTCAATTTGCTAAAGATTAGAAAGACAAGTTTTTCTATAAATTGTATAGTTTTCGCGGCATCTGCTCTAGAAGGTCTGTAATATTGGAAATTTTATTTTTGTCTTACATGTTCCCATCAGGAGAAAATCGACTAAATCAACATTGAGCAAACACTATAGACATGCGGGAGCATGTTAAGCCTAGTTCCAGCGAGGGGACTACACCGTGCGTATATTTAGACGAATCACTTTGAGCCACTTTTGACTCCTCATCACTCAAAAACTACTGTGCATTAACACTTCAAATTTGGCTCATGTGTTGAGACTTGCAAGATATACATCAGTTTCAAATTTCATAAATATGCCTCAAACGGTTCTTTAGATATTGACGTCCAAAAATCTACATGTCTGACCTATAGACCAAATTCTAACCACTTCCAGATGACCTCGAAGGTTCAAATTTGGCATCCAGAAAGGTAGTTATGTAAATACAAAGGAACAAATAAAAAACCAGTAAATTTTAACATTTCACATGTGATAGATAGATAGTAGTGCTCTAAATATCGATTTTTGAACGTCAATACCTAAATAACCGTTTGAGGTATATTTATGAAATTTGAAGCTGATGTATATCTTGCAAGTCTCAATACATGAGCCAAATTTGAAGTGTTAATGCACAGTAGTTTTTGAATGATGAGGAGTCAAAAGTGGCTCTAATTGGTTCGTCTAAATATACGCACGGTGCAGTCCCCTCCATGGAACTAGGCTTAACATGCTCCCGCATGTCTATAGTGTTTGCTCAATGTTGATTTAGTCGATTTTCTCCTGAAAGGAACATGTAAGACAACAATAAAATTTCCAATTTTACAGACCTTCTAGAGCAGATGCCGCAAAAACTATACAAGATATAGAAAAACTTGACGGTCTCACCTGTAGCAAATTGAATAAGCTTTTTTTGGTTCATAGTAGTCATGTCACTAGGACGCATAGTTTCCGAGGATTAAGCGAAAAACCGAAAAGTGGTACCTTTAAACCCCCCTCTCCCCGCCGGCTCAAGGGCTAAGGGCGGGGACTTTTGCTATGTTCACCACCTAACTAGGCTAAATAAAGTCCCGAGGTCAGAAATTGTGTTCCACGGATTTCTCTCTACACCGTCGTTAAGGCATTCATTGACTGGACTATATGCACAGTTAGGTACATACTTTACTAGAAATACCCGTAATATGTAAAGATAGTAGTAAAATAATCCGTGGTGTGTGTGAATTTCAGCTTATGCCAAAAGCTCTATACATGGCTTATTTAGATAGGTATTTAACTCTACCATTGCTTCGGGTCAACAATGAGGGCCAAATATTGCAAATAAAAAGCAGATTTTGTAATAATAAAGTAATGCGTAACTTACAGCATCGCGAGATAAATCTCTGGGTCGATCTCTATCAAGAGTTCAGGAGCCCTTCAGATAGTCGAGGGTAGAGCCATTATACTCGTACAGATGCCAATCAGTCATCGATTTGCTCTCAGTTATCGCGGTACCTACCGATCACATTCAAAGTTTAAATCAAATGTAGCATGTTTATTGATTAAAAGATTCTAAAACAATGGGACTTCAGTTAGAAAATTCTCCCTTTAACCATTTAAATTTCAAATAAAATTATTTGAATTGAAATGTCAAAAAAAAACCAAGACCCAAATCCGAAGACTCAATACCTAAAATTCAGCTTCCGGGAAAAAGAGTGATGTTTCTATTCTGCATTAGATAACACAAACGTCCCAAAGCTGCGATAGGGGGGATCTGGGGTGGAAAATAAACGTCATTTACGATTTATTTTACGTCACCAATACATCTGTGTGCGTGACCGAATTCGCGTTATGTGGGCCCACTGATTCTTGGTCCACTGGGACATAACACGGGTTGTCGATGTGTGGGGACGGAGAGCCGGTAGTAAAATGCATTCCTGTCCTGTATTTACATTTGATTGTGACCGATGCCGGCTTTAACGATTCCGCACTTCAAAAGAATTGGGGACAGGGCTGAAGTCAGGGGGTGGCAGGGGCGCCCTATTATTGCTTGAAAAAAGATCGTATTGTAGTGGTCTATTATTGGCGCGGAATAGGTTTTGGCAATGCTACAAACCTTACTTGACAAATTGACACTATAAGTAATCTTTCTGTGCCCTAGTAATTTCAGTAAACCTATTTCAGATAAGTAGTTCATTCTTTAAGTCTTACTAACTTTTGCCCGCGGCTTCACTCGCGTGAAAATAAGTTTGTCACAGATCGGCATAAATTATAGTTATAAACAATAATACTGTTGTTTCATTAAAATCCCTTCAGTAGTTTTTGCGTGAAAGAGTAACAAACATCCAGACATCCATACAAACTTGCGCATTTATAATATTAGTAGGAAGTAGAATTAAGACGTACCTAGTCTTGCAATCCTTTCTGTCAATTCTATGTTGGACTTATGTACCTACAATGATCCAGCACATCAAACTAAATTCTGTAATAACTATCTTTTTCATCTTATATTTAGAGCTGTAATAGGTGCTTCATTAAATAATGTTTTTAAGCACAAACAAGTCACTGAGTCTTTCTTGAGCGTTCGCGTATCTGCATATGACCCTAGGCTTGCATTATTGACCCTAGATTGCCCTGGGCCCGGCCTGCCCAGGCGCCGGCGTCCACGACCGCCGCTCGTCCCGATAAAATATGAGCATTGAACAATTTTTATTGCCATAGTTTTTGTGCCACGGGACATAAAACGACGGGAATGGATTGCGATCTGTTATTTTATTCATGTGTGTTTTTATGCGCTATACAGATATCCGGTGTGGAATTTCTAACGTTTTTAGTTGCATCGTTTGTTTGCATTTCAGTGAGTTTACGTTAGGTGTGCTCGCTAGCGACTGCGTAAAAAATGACATTTAATTGTATGACATATTGTGCAGCGCCCCTAGTGGCTACTTTCAAGAAACAAAATCTTCATAGAGATTTTTGACGTACTCGCTAGCGAGCACACCTAACGTAAACTCATGGTAGGTACACTGAACGTCCGCGTTCGTGACAAAGATTACTCGATTTATTTTATATTTGACACCGGATTTTTGTCACTACATTTTTAAGCGGTTTATGTCCGTTTTCACCATCAGTCCCTAATTTTTAAGTGACCCTTATGGTACCTAACACATGACAGGAATTTTTTTCTCAAAGAGGTCACTCAAAAATTAGGAATTGATGGTGAAAACAGGCATTACTAATGCCTGTTTTGGACTAATGCCGCATTAGTCCCATATTTTTATTAAGAATCTACATAAGTATTAGCACTACAAATAATGAATTAAAAGAAAATGCTACGTAATCATGAAATCTAATCCTAAAATGTAAATTAAAACTATCAGAAACGCTTACTTAGCTCTTCTACAAAAATACATTGAAAATGTTCGCATCAGACGAGTTTGATGGGTAAGAGGAGCTAGCGTAACTTCATCACAGCCTGGGGCGTAGTCCCCGTCTGGCTGGTGACGTCGGGTCTGACGTTCGTTGCATCCGCTGTCTGCGACTGTGGGCTGGAAAGTGCTTACAATTCGCTTTTCGTAAGAAAAACTTTTTATATCACGCCTTAAGATGCTTGTGCAGTCTCAGACAAAGATCGTCTACCAAGTTAAGTTTGTTTAATGTTTGAATATTGTTACATCCGAAAATTACGTTACCTTCCGTCTTGAATATATTTTTTTAATTTGAGATTAATTCGAGTAATTTTAAATCAGACGTAAGAAAATATTTTTTTACTACAGCCGGTGAAAATCAGATTTATTCAATTCATGTTAAGCTGTTGATAACGAATGAAAGACGTGCATTAGTACTTAACTTTTCATAAAAATGATGTAGGTAATTAGATTAGAGCCTATGACATTCAAACCGGGGCACAAAGGTCTAGCAGATAGTGTGTTTACTATTAATACTAATCGAACTTCTTATCTTTTCTGTACTCAGTACTGTAGGTATAGTAGTACAGTATTAAGTACCTAGTAGCCATGAAACATCGTAGCATCTAAGATATTCTTAAACAACAAGTGATATCTACCTATTTGTTAGATCAGCAAACGCTGCAGTGTATTTCCTACTTCCTATCTTACTTTCTATCCTAATTAATATTATAAATTACAAATGCGAAAGTTTGGATGTCTGGATGTTTGTTACTCTTTGACGCAAAAACTACCTACTGACCGGATTTTGATGAAACTTTACTTATTGTTTATAACCCAGAATAACATATAGGCTATAATTTATGACGTTATGTGACAAACTAAATTACACGCGGGTGAAGCCGCGGGCAAAAGCTAGGAGATAAGAAAAATATCTATAAAGTAGGGCCTTTAGGCCCTATGGTTGCCTATGAGTTTTGAGGAATACCTAGTTTAGGTGCGCTTCAATAGGTGTGCTTCAAAACGGTTCCCTTCGAGGAATAAGTACCCTAAGGGATACCTCGAATTGGGGGAGGAGAATTGCGGAGCATTGCAGTTTTTATTCCTTAGCTGTGTGCTTCATTAAGACGTGGTAAAAAGCATTTCATTATTGTGATGTGTGTTTACAAAGCTATGAACAAATTAAGGGCGATTTTCTAAACTCGCTGCTTGGTCGGCACTAGGGGCTGGTGCTGAGAAGAAGTGGCGGAAGAAACTCAGTCAGCTTTGTCAGTCTCTTTTTCAATTAATAGATACAGGAAATACATTAAACAAGACTATCAAGTATTTGTTTACTTGATGTAAGGTAGGTTATTACTTAATAATAAATACTTATTTATTGAAGAATGCGTGTCCCATTCCAGGGTGTCCCGAAGCCGTTCGAGCGCGTGGTGCGCGCCAACATCGGCGACTGCCACGCGCTGGGACAGAGACCTTTCACCTTCATCAGGCAGGTCAGTAATAGAGATGAGACGTATTTACTAGAACAGATCCACACACTAGGTATTTTACAGTACTAGGCGGCACCTATTCCAATTTTTAAAATACTTGATCCACCTAGTATTTTATAAATTACACGATTTCCGACCCTATCATCAAAGTAATAGAGGTTATTATTGCGTAATCCGTAGTCGTGTATTACGCGCACCTAGTATTTCTCGCTTAAGCTCTAAGCTTATGTGCGAACGTAGAGATTCACTCCGTCTCTGTCTGACCAATCAAATTTGAGCGCGACGAAGCAAACGCACACAAACGTAGTCAAACCATATGTAAATATTTTTATGAAATTGATATCTTTTAAATACGCCAACTTTTAAGTTGACAGTCCTAAGCCTGTTGAAGTATGAAGGGAGGAATTATTATTCAATTTCAAATTGCATTATTCATACTACGGTTGTATATTAAAAAAAAAAAGTATTTTAAAGTCATATTACGTGGATTAGTCCGCACTAGTCGCGTCAAGTATGCTAAATTATCACGTACTAGGTGGAATAGGTATTTGGATCGAGTATTAATAAATACTAGGAATAGGTGGACCTAGTATCTTTACCTAGTATAACCCATCTCTAGTCAGTAACATATCCTCATTAGGATACGGTTCATTTTGCAATGAACTTAACTGGAACGTTTTACGAGCCCGATCGTTTAATAACGAAATCAGTTTTGACCGTTTCGAAATATTACTTTAATCGATTTGCAAGTGCAACGTAAGATAATTAAGTTGCGTAAATTACATTTAAAAAAAAACAGTACTTGGTTGGAATCAACAGCTGGAAAAGGACATGTTAAATTATGCAAATGGTTCACTAAGACTGCTGTTTTTAGGTATAAAATACACTGTACATTTTGTTTTGAAACGTGTTTGAGTTTTAAGGGAATGGCAGTTTTTTTTTACAACTTGAGCATTAAAATACAGTTCAAAGTAAACTTCATTTGTTAAAAGACGTCTCTCCGCAGGTGTTGGCCCTTGCGTCGTGTCCTCAGCTGGTGTCCATTGCCGACGTGCCGCCAGACGTCAAGGAGCGCGTGCGCACTATTCTGGGCGACTGCATGTGAGTATCAAATATCAATATTTGATTGAGACTGACCAAGGTGACTCAGTTTCTTCCGCCACTTTTTCTCAGCACCAGCCCATAATGTTGTCCCGAAGTGGTGGTTCGTTCGTTTCAGCCAAATGCGTCCACTGCTGGACAAAGGCCTCCCACAAGGTTTTCCGCAATTAACGGTCCTGTGCTGCCCGCATCCAGGCTCTTCCCGCGACCTTGAAGTGGTGGTAAGGCAAGCTATATTTGGGACGTGTATAAGTGCCCTGGAAAGGACCTATGTACTCAATATACTATTTTATTTTAATACATTACCCACTTTGCGCGCAGTCGGGTAATTAAAAACGACACTTTTTCCTTTCACGTACGTTGTTCATGTCAAGCTTAATGAGCCAATTAGGGTTTAAAAAGCCCCAATACCAGTTCTTTTTATCATGTACCGTCAATAATAGGCACATCATTGAATGTTTTGTAACATAAAAACAATATAGATAGCTTTTCTGCCAATTCTTTATCTATTTCGTGTGTTTTTACGCACCTTAATGGCGCAGTGAGGTGATTATGACAATACATCCGACACGCATTTCATCAATTAGGCCCGACCATTGTGGGATAACGTCATTGGATTTTCCCGGAAAATTGTGTAATTTTCTTCCCTTTGAATATAACAAATAGTGTGGAATACACTTATCACGTGCATCGTGAAAGTTTTTTTACGTGGAAACGGAATAAAAGTAATTTTATTTACGTTTTCCTTAAGAATGACTTGTTTTCGTTTTTTGTGGTGGTTTGCGGGTAAAATGTAATAAATTGAATTTATTTTTAGAAATGTCCACTGGGTAATGGAAAGACGTTGATTCTCCCGTGGGAGGAAATAAATAGCAATAGAATGTTATACTTATTTATACACTAAGGTACGTGCTTCGTTTGGTACATGTCCACTAATGCACGAAATCAGAGTGCTAATGTTAGTAATTACTTTCCTCTAAACACATTGGGATTTTCTCTTTACCCATAGAACGTTTGGTCTAAAAGGTAATGTTTATTAATGTAAAGGTAAAATAAGGGCACTTTGATTTTCAACTTAACTAAAATCACAATATAAAATTCTTATTAGTTTGAATCTTAGAATGTTAGTTTCCATTGATTGGGATGTTCTTGAATTGAATGAAGTTAGTTGATGATTCTAAAATAAGTGATTTTGATTAAGCATTTAGATTCTTGGTAAAGTCAATTCAAGCGCCCTTGGATGCCAACCATAGTTTAAAACAAAGGTTGTGGTGATTAAAAGTTACCAACATTCGTTCATAGGTTCCAAAAATTAATCTTTGATATTAATGTCCTCTATAATTAATCGTCAATAACCTATCGTGATATAAAATTATTTGGAAAGGCTGATTAATATTTAAGCGCTCAAACCAATGCGTCAGTGATGTATAATGGATGTCCTGAATAATGTGGTAGGCCGGGAGCCGGAGTTTGATTTGGATATGTTTTGTGTGCCATGTTGGGAGACCGTATGAATGAGACACGGGTTGTAGTTAGTCTCTGATATTAATCANGGGTTTTTATGTTCCTGGTCAGGCTATAATTATTTTATTATGAAAAAATAAAAAAAATACGTGTCCAATATTTTTTTTTATTATCTATCTGACGGACTAAATAGAATTTGGACTTCATCCCAATTATTGCGATAATTATTGCGACACTGACATAGTGTGGTGTGGCCGCTTCATCGCATTAATTTTCGCGTAAATCTCTGAGCTATCGCCTAACGCCAAAAGGCAATGTTAATGCCGTTGTCAAATTATCGCGTCAAATCGTGGCTACACCTACGGTTAACCTCCACTATCGCAATAATTAATGGCATTTCCCGTGATTGTGGCCGGAACATAAGAAATAGCATAAAGGCCTATTCAGACCAAAGCGGTATTCGCTACCGTCTGCGGCAGAGAAAACCCAGTGGGTATGCGGTAATAATACTGTTCAGACCTAAGCGGTATTCGCTACCGTCTACCTATGTACCTCTACCCACAGCGGCAGCAAATATCGCTCAGGTCGCTCTAGCCGCGATACTTGTTACTAAATACCTGAGCGAAACCCGCGCGGTATGTACCTCTACCCACAGCGGCAGCGAATATCGCTCAGGTTTGAATAGGCCTTAAGGATGTGAACTGACCGGTCTCCTCGAGCAGCTTGAAGGCGTAGTAGACGTCGGGCGCCTTGCCCGCCTTCTTGGCCGCCTCCACCGCGCGCGCCGGCAGCTGGAACTGCGGGAACGCGTACATGGCGCCCTGGGAACGTAACGCTTGCTTTTCAATCATAATAGTAATCAAAAACAACCCCTAGCAGTTCCCGAAGGATAGAGGACGCTCGCAAATCACGTGGTGGACAATCGTTTCAAAGGAGGAGCTGAGATTAATGATCAGATCAGACAGAGATCAGACACCAAGACTTGAGTTGTCTTGGCGTCTTAGAATGAGGAGAGCTGACACAAAATTAACCCTTCCTCTGCTTTTAGACAATAAATGGGCCAGTGCTGAGAAGTAGCGCGAGAAATTCAGTCACATTTTTGCATTTGTTTTTGGTTCAAACACGCCCTTATCCCATATATGCCCAAAATTATTTAAATCTCAAATTTTTATGTAATTTGGCATATTTACAGTTTCTTTTATAGAACTTGTACCATTTAGTCGTTTTCGTGCCTCTGGACATATATGGGTTATGAACTTCAAGACTACTTTAATGCTTTATTAATCTGACGCGCGATTTGCATGTCAAATGAGTCCAACATACCGCTCATCACAGGTCCTATAGTCGACAGAGATCAAGCTAAAAATCAGCTATCTTATGCCGACACCTTAAAGACTAGAACGCATGCACCGACCTGCACGACCTGGCAGGAGAAGCCTTCCATCTTGTTGAAGGTCTCGGCGATCATCTTGGCGCGCTTGTTCAGCGAGTCCAACACCGCCGTCTTCTCCTTCAGCCACAGGTCGTACGACGGCTCGCCTTGCTGCGGCGGCTTAGCCTGGAAAGGACATGTAAAGATATTAGTTATTTATTGAACTGTTGCCTGGACGGAGAACATAGCTCGAAGAATTAATGACCTTGTGGATAAGCGGCCATCACGAACCGAAAAACGTTATGTGGTTGGACAGGCCGTTCACGTATTGGACCGACGATTTAGTGAACGTTACGGGAAGCGAAGCAACGGACGTTGTGGAAATCCTTGGGGAAGAAGGCTTTCGTTCAGCAGTGAACGTCATAGGCTGAAACGAACTGTTACCCATGTTTGCAATTCGGAGAGACCGCTCCAACATTATAGTCCGTGTATAGTCTGGTCCGTGAACACGTAGAATTTTGTCCAATGTTGCTATCGCGCTCGCACACTCACTGCGGGTGCCAGTCGCACAGTCGCGACAGCAATATAATTACGCGCGAGCGATAAGGATGGGTAGCTAGGGGTCATTGGACAAAATTCTACGTGCTCACGGACCAGGCTTTAGTCATTGCTGACTGACAGGAGCGACATGCCACGTGGTACGCGACATAGCCAGTGCGCCGCGTGGCACATGGCAATCTCATGTCACGTGGAAACCTCGTACCATGTGGCATTTTCATGGTAAGTGGCATCCTACACTGCATCTCACTTGACATCAGGTGCGATTGCGGTCAAATAACTGCCTTGTCTTGCATAAAAAAAAGTGGCAGCCTTGCGACATGTGGCAATCTCGTACCCTGTGGCAACCTCGTAGTCATTGGCAGCTTTTGGCACGTGGTATCCTCGTACCATGCGGTAGCCTCGTTATCAGTGGCAGCCTTGCTACACGTGGCAGCCTCGTGGCACGTGACACTCACCACGCAGTCGACGGTGGCCTGCCCCAGCGTGGTGGGGCACAGCATGGCGGAGATGGCCTTGTAAAGGTTGGCCTGCACCACGGGCTCCATGTTGACGAGCTCCATCCAGCCGCCGCGCAGGCCGCACTCGCCCGCGTAACACTTGCTGACTGACATGAATGACATGCCACGTGGTACGCGACATAGCCAGTGCGCAACGTGTCACATGGCAATCTCGTGTCACGTAGAAGCCTCATATCATGTGGCATTCTCGTGGTGAGTGTGTCTTGTGACACGTGGTAGCCTCGAGTCACGTGGAAGCCTCGTGGTCTATGGCAGGTCTGTAATATGTGGCTGCCTCGTGACACGTGGAAACCTCGTAATCAGTGGCAGCCTTATGACATGTGGCTGCCTCGTGGCACGTGGAAACCTCGTGATCAGTGGCAGCCTTTTTGACATGTGGCTGCCTCGTGACACGTGGCAGCCTAGTGACACGTGGCAGCCTCATGACACGTGGCACATGACACTCACCACGCAGTCGACGGTGGTCTGCCCCAGCGTGGTGGGGCACAGCATGGCGGAGATGGCCTTGTAAAGGTTGGCCTGCACCACGGGCTCCATGTTGACGAGCTCCATCCAGCCGCCGCGCAGGCCGCACTCGCCCACGTAACCCTTGCTGACTGACATGAATGAGGCTAGCTCCACCTCCTTGTCGTAGGGCCCGCCCATCTCTCTCAACACCTGAAAAACGATATGATGATATATCAAACAGTAGAAAAAACGGCACAAGAGTGAATTTGACAACAATGAAAAGGAAGTTTAACCATTTCATGTACTTGAATTTATCAATCTCCAATCCAAATAGCGTAACCGTGTAACCTTTTTTGGATTAATAACATTGCATTGTACTGTTTAAAAACGGCTAAATAGTTACAAGTAGATAGATAACTACCAAGGAATGCCGGGACCTAATGGACATGAAGACTTTTTTATTCGTAAACTACCCGACTACGTGAGCAACAAATAGAACGTCAAACAAGAGATCGCTAAATACAGCGAAAGCTATCAAACGAGAATATCAACTCACGTCAATGAACTGGCATCGAAACTGGTGGGCACAGGAAGATACCTCATCTGAATGGCTTATTGTGTTAACACAGATTGCCAAGTTGCAGAACTCATAAAAAAAATCGTAATATCTAACGTCTTGTCTCAAGGACAAGCTGTCGTTGTCTGAAGCTGTCGTCTATAGCGGCTACTTTGACGTCACCGTTCTATGACACTGACCTTCTTGAAAGAGAAGAACTTGCTTCCCTCCGCGTAGACGTTGTCCTGGTACACTTCGTCGGCGAAGATGAACAGCTTGTGCTTGTGCGCGAACTTGATGATCGACTCGATGTTCTCGCGGGTCAGAACCTGTAAAGTAAATATCATTTAAATGATATTCATCGTTGCGTGAAGACTATGAGGCTGGTTTTAGTGTCACGCGGACTGTCAGTGCGGATTGCTTCGCACAGCCGATTTGTATGAACTGCTAGGGAGCGGAGCGGTTCCTCCGGACCGCATTACTCTAAAACGCTCCCTAGAAGTTCATACAGATTGGCCGTGCGGAGCGGGTCCGCGTGACACTAAAACCAGCCTAATAGTTTTGATTACAGAAGGTTGACCTGACTTTTGTATCTCGTGAGTTGTTTCCTCTGGGAAGTGAACTGTCAGACATTTGCCGCCCCAGGAAATTATCCTCTCAAGAACGCAATTTGTAGATTAGTTCAGACCAGTCTGGGTTAAAATTTGGGCAATGATAGTCTTATCGATTATTGTAAACGAAAAACGTATCGGTTTATTTATTTATTTATTTATAGAAACCAACAGCGAAAATGTTAGTTAATGCTTATCGTGCGAAATCGATGTCATACCTCGATAAAAGTTTATAGCGCATCTTAGGCCAGGTGTGCAAATATAAAAATCTTTGTTTTTTCATGGTAATCAACAAATCATTGGTAATTAGCGTCGAAATTTTCCATAAAAGCCGGGTTTGGCATGGTGCCCTGCGCTGAACCCAAGGTCGAGTGTAGTTCATAAACTATTTTAGATCAGCCGTAAATCTGAACTAGGCTATAATATTTATGAATAGATATTGGTTTACGCATGAAGTTTTTTTGCATATTTTACCTGTTTTATCTTCATAAATAAACTAGAGATAATAAGGAACTGACATCATACAAAGACGTATGTTTTAATCTACATATTAAAGATGCCAAGAACTGCCCCTTTTTTACTTCAAATGGTTTAGTAGGCCGTTAGAACAATAGTTCTATGGCAAATTAATCGATTACATATTTTACAATCGCATCTCAATCACAACGAGACATCAGAATGGGCGGCAACGATAAATATATCCGTAAATTATGGAAACTATGTCACAGAGTAGTCCCGTTGATCGTTTCAGTGGTTAATTTAACTATTACTTCAACGTAAACAACGCGATACAGTTCGTATACATAATCATAAATATTTACTGATTACTTCACTTGATAGAAACGTAATTGGACATAGCTTCAACTTCGGACTTTGGTTCCTTTATTGTGGCGTCAGTAAGGTCAAGGCACATCCCGATACTGCTTTGGTATTTCATAAAAGTAATTCTTGTTTGTCTTAGTTAATTAATAGAAAATAAATACTTAAAAGCGTATTTTATCTGGGGGCACGGCAGTGCCCCCGCCAAGTCGAGCGCGAAGCAAACACTGCCGTACCATCCTTTACTGGAACCATTTCGCCGCATTTTCAGGCCCATATTTGAGAACCTCTGGATAAGACCAGAACGCAGAAATTTTCGTCATCTAGTAAGCTATAATCACGTACTTAAAATCCAAAATTTCAAGTCTGTTGGTCATTTAGTTCCGAAGTTAAGCGAAAGCAAAGTTTCGCATTTACGACACTCACTCACTGATAATCATCAAAATAGAACTAGTACTTCCCATAAACTCAGAGAGCTGAAATTTGGTACAGAGTTAGGGTTTAATGGCCACATAAAGGGAAAACTATAAAAACTAGGAAAATCGAAGATCTGGAGTAACACCACATTCATAATAAATTCTACTCCGGCACCGTGGTGTTCGCCTGTATCGCTCACCGCTAGATGGCGCTAGCACTAGCAAGCGGTGTTTTTCCTTTCTAGAGCCCCCCGTCGATTAAGTTGAATGTTGTGTAATTTGCATTTCGTTGATTTCGTTTATTATATTGTAAGGTTCGCTAAGGTTATGTTATTAAAACAATTCTGATTCGTTGTCCATTTTAAATGTCGTTGAGTTTATTTGTGTTTAATATCGTAAAAAATGTCGATAAAACGACGACGTTAAATAATTTTGCCACTTTCTACAAAAAGAAGTGAAATCCCACCAAAAACATTCTGTAAAAAACTAGCCAAGTCTCGATGGAGCTGCTTGTTTATCTCTAAAAAGTAATGAAATCTAGACAAAGTCGTGCCAAGTCTATGGTTCCTTACTGCGATTTCTTTATTATTATAGTTAATGTTGTGTGACTTGGCCGTTGAAGGGTACAAAACCAGGTAATCCATGACACCATTGCACCAATCTGTCGCCAGAACCGCTACCCATTGGCGATGGAAAATTGCCACTTGGAAAACGTTGATTCAATAACCAGTTAATTGTAGGCTTAATAAAGCTGCGTATTTCAATAATACTTATTGTATGATTATCTTAATAAAGATTGTTCAACGGCCAAGTCACACAACATTAACTATAATAATAAAGAAATCGTTTTACTCTACCATATCGTATACCATACCAAATTATTTTTTGATGTCGTATTCGTTTTCTTCACAATTGAATTAATTTTTTAAATTGAAAAAAAAATGAATGTCGTGATAAAAATCCTACATAGACCTCAAAATCTTGTCTCTATTTTTCTTCATGTATACGTATTTTTTCCTACACTAGAGACATGAAGTGATGATGGTGCTAAGTTCTCACCTGCCCCGTAGGGTTGCTGGGGTTGCTGGGGTTGATGACCACCAGCGCTCTTACAGCGCAGCGCTTCAAGCACTCTTCTCTCGCCCGCTCCAGCTCGGAAATGTCGAGGCCTCAGTTGGTCTCCTCGTTGAGGTAGTAGACTTATGGATCTAACTATTAGACTACAGAGGAATGGTTGCTATGATACTAGGGCTTTAATAGGCGCTCACCTGCCCCGTAGGGTTGCCGGGGTTGATGACCACCAGCGCTCTCACAGCGCAGCGCTTCAAGCACTCTTCTCTAGCGCGCTCCAGCTCGGAGATGTCAAGGCCCCAGTTGGTCTCCTCGTTAAGGTAGTAGCCGCACTGACACAGGCCATACTCCGCTAGGGAAGCCGAGTACAGTGGGTACTGCGGGATCGGGATCATCACACCTGGAAAGACAATTCATTTATTTATCAAGTAAACTCATCTATGTATAAAAGCGAAAGGCCACTGACTCACTCACTCATCATGAAATCTCGGAAACAAGTGCTAGGAGTCTCAAATTTTGCAATGGGGGGTTCCTTTTAGAACGTAGGTGCTCACTAAGACGGGATTTTGCAAAATTCAGCCCCTACGATGGTAAAACGGGATCCACGCTTACGAAGTCGCGGGCGGCCGCTAGTAAGTAATAAATAATGGATGGGATTTCAAACTTCACATCCATCCACATTATTCTCGAATGTTTATCATCGCGAAGCTAGGTTAGTCATTGTTACTGTAGGCTAGATGATGTTGCTAGCATAATAATTTCTAAATTGAAATGCATTCATAAGTGAATGGGTTACAAAAGAAGTTGTTTGAATACTGGATTACTAGATCACATGTAAGATATGAATTCGCCCGTAATGGAATACGAAAACCTTGACACGGCGCTTAACTCCGAAGATTGTCTCCCTGAATTCAGATACGAGGCTTCAAATTTTTAAATAAACACACTTGAATTAAACAGACATGATCTTCTATTTGCTTTAAAATTATCCAAGGAGTACTCAAGTACTTGTTCTTGCGAGATAAAGTTCCCGTTATCAGAACGCTAATAATGTCGCGCTTGCAACCATCAAACAATAAAACAGTTTACAAACAAACTAGTTACTGTTGTTAGATAGCTAATCAAGATACTGTGGAGCTAACATGAGCGGAATGCATGCTCCATCACTATCACTACATAGTATAAAACAAAGTCGCTTTGCGCTGGTATGCTTTGATCCAATGATATTATATAAAAACAAAAGCAGATATGTTATAAGCGCTCGCGCTGTGAATACTCAAATACGTCCCAATTGGGACGTCTTGTGTTTAGTCTTCGTGTGGCCTGCGTCGTGCGCAATCGCGTGCGTACCACACCGTAAGTTCCTGTGTTCTTACCAAAATAAATAAAAAATGCCATCGTGTGTGTTTCGAAAGTGTACCAATTATGACTCTAAAGTAAACAAAATACAAGGGATCTCTTACCACACGTGATTATGCAAAATTATTTAGTATTTATATTTTCAATTATTTATGCAAACAATCAAGACGCCATCGCGCCATGCGCCATGTTCAAGTTAAGAAAGAGAAAGCGATCTTGTTTTGACGTTCCCAGCCGTTCCTTAACTGCGGTTGCTGCACCTCTTCCTGGCACTCACCTGAACGACTCTGTGTTACCTACTGTGGCTGCCCCTCTTCCTTGTATCCTCCTGCATGACTACGTTGCCTAGCCGTATGCCTGGTCTAAGGTTCGACGCCAAAAATCAACAACAACAAGTTCATATTAAAACGCTGAAGAGTTTTTTGTTTGTTTGTTTGAACGCGCTAATCTTAAGAATTACTAGTTTGATTGAAATCATTATTTTTGTGTTGAATAGCTCATACATTGAGGAAGGCTATAGGATATATACAATCACTCTACGACTAATAGAGGCGAAGCAGTAAAGAAAAATGTTGCAAGCACGGAAAATAGTATTTAAACTATTTTCACGCGTACAAAGTCGATTTTGTGGCGTCGAACCTTGGACCAGGCATATAGCTAAGCAATGCAATCGTACAGGAGGGTACAAGGAAGAGAGGCAGCCACATTAGGTAACACAGAGTCGTTCAGGAGAGTGTCAGGAAGAGGTGCAGCAACCGCAGTTAAGGAACGGCTGGGACGAACAAGGATAAGCGAATCAAACTCGTGAGCCTTGTTAGGGTTACACTGATTAAGGCGACCCTTTACAAGGCTTGGAAGCATGTGGGTAACAAGCCATTGGACGTGGAGAGGGTCATTAATTATACGTATATTTTCTACTTTGCCGAACTTTAGCGCGAGAACGGTTTGTCCAAAACATATGAATTTGGTCTTATTCAATGCAGGATTAAGTGCCGTCATGAAGACCACTTTTCGATAGGGTAAGTCCTTTACGCGGTATAACCGGAAAACCGAAAAAACGCCGCTTTCGGGGCCCCCACCACTTAAGCACAACTCCGTCGAAGTCGAAAACTTAGGAGAGTCTTAATGGGCAACCAATGAAGCCATTAAAGCAAAAAAATCTTTTGTAGGAATTATTTCCGATTTAATCAATTTTTGTGTTTAATTCTACTGGTCTATTATGTACCTACAACGATCCAGCACATCAAACTAAATTCTATGATACCTACCTATCTATTTCATCTTTTAATTACAGCTAATAGGTGCTTCATTAAATAATGTTTTTAAGCACAAACAAGTCACGTGAGTCTTGAGCGTTCGCGTATCTGCATATTATTATGACCATAGGCTTGCATTATTGACCCCAGATTGCCCTGGGCCCGGCCTGCCCAGGCGCCGGCGTCCACGACCGCCGCTCGTCCCGATAAAATATGAGCATTGAACAATTTTTATTGCCATAGTTTTTGTGCCACGGGACATAAACCGACGGGAATGGATTGCGATCTGTTATTTTATTCATGTGTGTTTTTTATGCGCTATACAGATATCCGGTGTGGAATTTCTAACGTTTTCAGTTGCATCGTTTGTTTGCATTTCAGAACGTCCGCGATCGTGACAAAGATTTTTGTCACTACATTTTTAAGCGGTTTAGTTCCATATTTATAATAACAATTAATAAAGAAATTTTAAATAAAAGCACCTCACAATATTGAATTAAAAGAAAACGCTATGTAATCAAAAAACCTAACCCTAAAATGTAAATTAAAACTATCAGAAACGCTTACTTTGCTCTTCTACAAAAAATACATTGAAAATGTTCGCATCAGACGAATTTGATGGGTAAGTGGAGCTAGCGTAACTCCATCACAGCCTGGGGCGTAGTCCCTGTCTGGCTGGTGACGTCGGGGCTGACGTTCGTTGCACCCGCTGTCTGGGACCGTGGGCTGGAAAATGCTTACAATTCCCTTTTCGTAAGAAAAACTTTTTATATGAAACCTATAATGCTTGTGCAGTCTCAGACAAAATGATCGTCTACCAAGTTAAGTCTCCTGCAAATGTTTCAATATTGTCAGAAAATTACGTTACCTGTAAAAAGTTACGTTTCGCAGATTTATTTGAGGAAAGTTTTAAGCAAACAATAACGAATGAACTCTTGAATAATAAACAAATTTTTAATTTGAGATTATTTCGAGTCATTTTAAATCAGACGTAAGAGTTTTTTTTTTACTGCAGCCGGTGAAAATGAGTTTTATTCTATTCTCAAAACGACTACTCATACATACATATTTATTGATAACAAATGAATGACGTGCATTAGTACTTAGCTTTTCATAAAAATGATGTAGGTAATTAGATTAGACAGAGCCTATGTCTATCTATCTATCTATACATTCAGAGCGGGGCACAAAGGTCTAGCAGATAGTGTGTTTACTATAAATACTAATCGAACTTCTTATCTGTTCTGTACTCAGTACTGTAGGTATAGTATAGTACAGTATTATGTACCTAGTAGCCATGAAACATCGTAGCATCTAAGATTTTTCTTGAACAGCATGACCTATTATTATTATTTCCCGAAAAATTTCTTTTTTCTTACTTGAGTGACTTAAAGGCCCTATGGTTGCCTATACCAAACATAGGTGCGTTTCGAGGTATATAGTTTAGGTGCGCTTCATTAGGTGCATCTCAAAATGGGTGCGCTTAGAGATTACCTCGAATTGGAATGAGAATTGCTGAGCTTTTAATCTTTAGCTATTTGCGTCATCACAAATTAAAGTGGTAAAAATCACCTTATTATTGTGATGCGCGTTTACAAAACTGCATAAATTCTGGGTGCTTTTCTAAGCTCGCTGCTTGGTCACCTTAGTATTCTTGAACTAAAGTTTACTTGTATCTAAGTACACCAACCACACAATGCCTAAGTCGTTCTACACTTGTACTGAACTTAACCTAATAGTTGTAATATAATAATGTAAACATTTTGTTCTAGGTTACCAGATTGGAATGTTGAATATTAAGTAACTAACATTTGACAAGTATTATAAAGAAGAACAATTATTGAGTGTCCCAATAGTGACTGAGTTTCTAGAGCTGCTTTTTGGCACTGGCCCATTTATTTTCCCGAAGCAGTGGTAGGGTTAATACTGGGACGTGTAAAAGTGCTTTTTAAAAGCCTATTTGCAAAAATAAATGAGTTTTATGAGACTTTTTTTAATCGCAGGGTGTCCCGAAGCCGTTCGAGCGCGTGGTGCGCGCCAACATCGGGGACTGCCACGCGCTGGGACAGAGGCCCTTCACCTTCATCAGGCAGGTCAGTAACATATCCTCATTATGATAAGGTCGATTTTGCAATGAACTTAACTGGAACGTTTTACGAGTCGGACTGCTGTTTTTATAAATGTTACAGGAAATGTATGAATTCTAGGAATTGTATACTATTCCTAGGAAATGTATACAATTCCGAAGCTATTTAGGAAATGTATAAAATATTGCTTCAGAGATTTTTTAATACGCACATATCCTAGGACATGTATACTTTTCCTAGGAATTTTATAGAATTCCAATATTGTATTAGGAAATGTATAAAACTAAGCGACACAAGCGCGGTCGTGTGATCGGGTGCCCCTCAGTACGTCTAAAATTTCATTTAGCCAAACCACATTGGCCGATAGGTACTTTTAACTCACAACTATTATTGTTTAGCCTGAAAGTTGTTTTCACACTATTATACTTTGACTGAAAAAATATTTGCCTATTGGCATACCTTTCTTTCGGCATCACGCATATTACGCTGAAGTATTGGAAAACCCTAATTTTAACATCTCTTTTATTAAACTGTTATTGGCATGAAGGTTTTAGTACTCCTGTAGCTGGATAACAAAGTCTCGGTTAGGTTAGGTTAGACTTGCGACCTTACACATACACAGCGGCCAGAACTATAGATATGTTACGTTCATAGAAATTACGATTTTAATCCGTGCCGAGCTATTCCAAATTGCACACATTGACAAATGTAACTGATAAGTGAAACAAAAGATACGAAATAGCACGCAAATGAAAGAGATAGCTATAGTTTTAACGATTCTGCACTAACTAATCTATGTCCGCAGCGCACGCATCCTTATCGCTCTAACGTCAAAACAAGATCGCTTTCTCTTTCTTAACTTGAACATGGCGCATGGCGTCTTGATTGTTTGCATAAATAATTGAAAATATAAATACTAAATAATTTTGCATAATCACATGTGGTAAGAGATCCCTTGTATTTTGTTTACTTTAGAGTCATAATTGGTACACTTTCGAAACACACACGATGGCATTTTTTATTTATTTTGGTAAGAACACAGGAACTTACGGTGTGGTACACGCGATTGCGCACGACGCAGGCCACACGAAGACTAAACACAATACGTCCCAATTGGGACGTATTTGAGTATTCACAGCGCGAGCGCTTATAACATATCTGCTTTTGTTTTTATATAATATCATTGGGACGAATGCACTGGAAGCTGTGCATGTGTCGCGACAGCCTTAACAACACCTACACAGATTATCATTTTATTTTAAGTATCAAGGCTTTAAAGCTCGTGACAAACTGAATTTAATTGGCATAAAAGACAATAAAATATGTTCATCTAATTTATGCTACTGTCATGTATTCACTTACTTTACGTGACTGGACCACCACCTTAACAATAGATACGCGTGCATAAAATGTAGACAGTCAGATTTTAATTTCAAAGGAACTTATTGAAAAGTATTTCAAAGATTTCTAATATTCTACAGTGGCAACATTATGGAATTCTTCACTCGGAATGATATGCCTGCCTCGCTGTAAATTGGATCCGAGACCTCACGACTAAGGTATACGAGTAGCTATGTAATAGTCATGAAAATTGCTCGCATATTTTTCTATTTAATTTTTATACACGCACAACTAAATAAAATGCCACTGCGAAAATTGAAGTGATGTCTGTACCTTCATTCGAATGCTAATTTTATTGATCTAGGTAAATGTCTCATACACCCGTATTCACAAACATTACTATGAGGTCACACAGTGCGCGTGGACGCACAGGGTCACACGCAAACCAATCACAGAGCTCTATTCAACGCTGTGCGTTCGATTTGCTGCTTCACTTAAGCAAGTACCGTTTGTGAAAACGGTTAGTTATTTTAGCTTTTCGACATGCGTTGTGATTGCAATGCAGACGCACATGATGGTAGTCTAGTTGTGAATCTGATGCAGATGGTGGTCTACTGTAGTGAATTTATTTTATTTTATTTTATTTATTACGACAACCAACAAGAAAAACACGCATACATGGAATTACTATAACTAAAAGTGCTTAGAACTAAGTGTTGTCTTAATTAAAGGCTGCCACGGCATGCAATGTGGACAGTTGCAAATTTAAAAAGTAAGAAATAGAAACACAATTATTCAGGTATTTGCTGCCGCTGTAAGGGAGCTCAGCACAGCGCGCCTAAATTTCAATGGCTTATAACAAAAAATGTCGACGTCACATGCTTAATTTAGGCATTCTGTAGCTTCTTTCTGACAGTTTCAATTGAGCAATACTTAGCTCAATATTGATTACAATAGTTTGAGGCCTGAAATACAGGGTGGCCCTAGTTTAGGCTCCAGGTCGCACACTAGAATGTGTGTCTGATAAAATAAACAATTTTTATTATTTTTTATTATTTTTAATAGTAATAACCTAATAACCAACCTTGTTAGATTGTAGGTATCTGACATAGCCTGATCAAAGCAAAACGAGACCTTTAAATTATCAATCAAACTGGGAACCACAACAAAGTGGTGTATTTCTCTTTTGTGTGCCCACCTGAAAATTTAACTAACCTAGTTTAAATCTAGGTTAGTCTAACATATCGGATTTTAGCATCACGGATTTTTATATTTTTTTAACCGTATTTAGATTTTTGGGTCGATCAACTTTTTAACCGACATAACGAGCGAAAAATTTTGGCAAGTTGCTAAAATATTTTTTTGAGTATTTAACTATTTCATTTACTCAGAAGTATGAAAAATATATCTGAGATACGGTTTTCTAATCGAGCAGCAAACTTTATGAACTACTTCTTATTAAAAAACTCAAAAGTATAAATCTTGACCCATAGTTTTGTCACCGGAGTTACTCAAAGTGATTACGCTGCAATTCTTAAACAATAAAAGACTTCAATTTTTATTTTGGTAGATTTATTCAGTCATGCAAAATCAAATAGTTTGGTATACAGCATTTGTATATAATTTTAAAACTTAGGCCTTAAAATATGAGAAATATGTATGCTGAGTTACTAACGAGTCATACATATTGTTAATTTTCTCTGTACTTATTTAAAAACTTAAAATAAAATCACACTTTTCTCTGAAATTGAAGTAATTAATCATCTTTTACTGTTACCATAAAATAATCATTCAAATAAAATCAATCACATATTGTTACCTCACAAAAACGGCTCATAAATTTAAGGACATCGTTTCGCCTCCTCATATTTTTCGGGATTTTTTTTTAATTTTTCACGGAACCTTTTCTGCTTTTCGGCCGCCGTTAACGCCATTATTAGTGAGTTTACAATCTGAAAGTAATTAATAAATTTATTATGACACTTTGTCTTTGAAAATCGTATAATGTCTAAAGAGTTACCTAAATTGTCTTTAGAGTTACCTTTTTGTAACGCAGTATACAGGTAACTCAGAAGACATTTTTTACGTAATAGCTTGTAAATTAAAATTTCCTAATATTGCAAACGTTTTGAGTTGACCCATGGGAAATCAGCCTTAGAGACCTTGAAAATCTGATAAAGAAATATAAAAACATTTACCTGTTCATCGAAATAATCCGGTAACTCCGCCGACACTGAATAAACACACGCGCACTCATCGATAGCTTGCCGCGGCCTGGCCGCGCGGCGGCTGCAATCAAAGGCTCGCCGCCGCGCGGCCAAAAACAAAGGTTGTACCGCTGTTCTTCATTAGAAATTTGTGACGTGTAGCATAATGTTTGTTTATTTTTTACGCGGTAACTCTGCATACACTACAAAATGGGATGAATTCGGGACACAATTTTAGGGACTTTTTTCTTTAAAATCATAACATATTTTTATATTTTACAAAGTACAAACTAAACCTTGTTTAATTTATAAGCAATTTATTAGCTGACTTGAATACTCTTAAAGGAAAATTTTTCTTACATTAGAAATTACATATAGCCACCTCGCTCTGGGGACAGCTGTAATTTGTATGGAAGGCAAGAAGTCGTATGCTGAGTTACCATAGTTTTAATGTTTATTTCTTTATATTATCTAGATTTCATATGTTTATTATTAAGGTTTCTGAACTGTTAATTGAATGGAACTTAAAAATAATTTTTAAATTATCTTAATTTAGTCGTTTTTGAATGCGATATCGTCGGGACAAGCTTATGTCGGTTAAAAAGTTGATCGACCCTTTTATGCTCATAGTACCTATCTTTATGTTTTCTATCAAATTTTGCAATCACATATTTCAAAATGTATTTTATAAACGATCATGTATACCTACCTAAACATTAATAGCTAATAGATTGACTTATAAATGTACGTTTTCTTTCAGGGAAGGCATGGATTATTTCCCACGTCTTCGCAATTGGCACGTGACTCGCCCCAAAGGAAACCATACCTATACCACGGGAACCCGATGCCTATAAATCTTGAATCATTCCAAATCAATCTCACTAGAGGGCGACATAAGCATCGAATTTCTGAAGACGTTTGTAAAATGTCACTAATGCTCTGTAAACTATAATGAAAAAATGTTTTACACATTAATTTGTTCATTTAAACACAGTGAATGATTCAGATAAACAATATTTCTTCATATAATAAAATTTTATCTTTAGTAAAAACTGAAGTCTTAAGCAATCGTTTTTGCGGCGCTGTCGAAGTAGCATTTAGTTACAAATGATGTAATAGATGGCGCTCATCGCTGCTGTTTTATTTCGTCACTTATAAAAATACTAAAATAGGTTTGGTTTTGCAACAAATTATTATTTTTATTAATTGTCATATTTCTTGCAAAATGCAAAAAAAAACATCTACATTCAAATAAAAATGAAAGAAACACAAATTAGTATTACAAAAGTTTGGCTATAATTTGTCTAACATTGTGGCGCCTAAAATCGACAATTTTGATTATTTTTTTTAAGATTATTAGCAATTTGTATTCCAAATATTACTAATAGTCCCATTAGCCCCTCGTGTTAAACTAAATGAGCTTGTGTTACGAGTGGGCTCACCACAATAGTCGAGCGGCGGTGGGATTCGAACCCGCGTTCCCCGGATCTCGAGTCGGCCACTCCAACCCCTTCACCGTTCGGCTATCGTGGCTATAAAAGGTTCGATTGTTTTCCTTCCAATTATGATAACCTACCCAGTGTCACTCACAATAATAATTAAGACGAATCTTAATCTAAAGACCTACATACACTGGAAAAACATAACCCTTTTTCTGGTGTAGTCGGTTATAAACTGTATTGCCGATAATAATGTTTAAGGTCCACCTTTTGTTCATAATGTTAAGAGCATTATCCGCCAGTCAACCTTTCAGCCACGCAGAGAGCTGTTAGTAGGTAAGTGCGGTGCAGAGGTGCAGTTAATGTTTTTTTTACTCATTTAATTTATTTTAAGATATGTATAGCAAATAAAAAAAAATCTTAACCTAGTACCTATTAAAGTGAACCCATTGTTAATCCCCTGTTTAATTCCATTGTTAATTATTAAATTCGGCCAAAACATAAACAAAGTGAGAGCTTTGCTGTCTCACTCGCACGCTCCATAGCCGGCTACTCTGCGGCGACGCATCATAATTTACCTACCTACTAGCTGGCCACGCCGAGACGCGACCGCGCGGCACATTGGATTGGCGTCCTTGAAATTAGAAGCAGGGTGCGCGAGCGGCAGGCAGCGAATGTTACGGTAGACAGTAGGTAATTATCCTTAAGCAAGTTCTCTCCCAAATACATGTCAGTCTGCATCAAGTTGTATTTCACTTATTTAAAATCAAAATGCAGATTCATTCGTGTGCGTTACCTCAGAGATATCGTCGCTTGCCTCTCTAAGTGACGTATCTGACATTTTTTTCGAAACGGAGTTATCTACGCCATCTTAATTAATTTCGCAAGACGAATCGATCTATCTAATCGCCTGAAAATTTTGCAAAATGTCAGTTAGGTACGTCAGTTAGAGAGGCAAGCGACGATATGGTGACGCTGATCAAGATGTGCTTATGTCATGGAAAAGGTAGAGCCTTAAATCCTGTAAATGTGCCGAGACGAGAATCTAGCATTTTTGCCCAATAAGATTTCGGAGTAATTGAAGAAAATAAGAAGCATTACCGCAGCGGAATCCCATTTTCACCAATTAAGTACTCCGCAACCTTACCGGGTAGGTACAAATGGTAGACTCTCGACACATTTACAGGATACAAGGCACCAACCCCTCCACATAAGCACATCCCGACCAGCGTCACCATGTCGCTGATGTAACGCACACGATTAATTTATGAATTATTAATCTTATCTACCTACTTATTTAAAAATACCAGTGTCGCGCGCTAAATGAAAACAAGCTTGGTAGGCAGGTACCCATCCATTGGGGCTACTCCCGATCCCAGTAACGTCAATATACTTAGTAGGTATGCATGCCAGCCATTCACGCAGCACGTGTAAGTGAATCGAAAATGATGCTGTAGTCCGGTCGCCGAGCCCGTACGACGGGGACGGGCCGTCAAAGTGAGTGAGCGAGCGCGACAGCAATACAATTACGCGCGAGTGATAAGGATGGGTAGCATGGTGTCATTGGACGAAATTCTACGTGTTCGGCGACGATAAATAGAGAGAGAGAAGGAATAAAACATCAGTAAAATAATAATTAAATAAGTAAATAATATCCCATCAAAAACAATACTTGTCAAAAAAACCAAGTCTCGCAACTCAGTTGTTCTACGGTAAAAAGTTGTGAGATCCATGTAATACCAAGTCCAGGCCAGGAAATCTTTAACGTTTTACATAAATATGTTGACTTGGNATTATATTATATTATCTGTGCCTATACATATACTGGATGTATGAATTTGACGTGGAAAACCAAACTTTTCCAAAACGGGATTCATAAATCCACTTTTTACCCCTTTAATCTACAATTTATTTTTCAAGCTTAAGGCCCGGTTTTCACCAAGGCAGAGCGAGGTGGAGAGGTGTTTTGAATAACCTATCAGATTTCATTATTCAGGAAATAAAAAAATCCGATTGGTGATTCAAAACACTTTTTCGCTCTGTTCCGCCCTGATGGAAATCGGGCCTTAGGCCTCAGCCTCGAACTTAGCGGGCAGCGGGGCGGGAGCGGCGGCGGCGCTGGAGCGGGGCGGGCAACGCAGACCCGTTCTCGAAACAAGCGGGCAGCTCTCTCTCGGTTGTGTCAGTTGTCGAGATATTTGTTTTTATTCGCAAACGAAATGTCTGAACAACGGCGAAAAAATTTTTTTTCGATTCAAATTTATTCCTAACGCTCGATTTATTGTGGGCAAAAGAAGGAGTGCGCTGCCCGCTCGTTGCCCGCTCCCTCGCCGCTGCCCGCTCGTTGCCCGCTGCCGCGCCGCTGTTTTCGAGAACCGGTCTATTTGATTTTACGCATAAGATCCTGCCGCTCCCGCGCCGCCGCCGCCGCCGCCGCCGCCCCGCTGCCCGCTAAGTTCGAGGCTGAGGCCTTAAGGTTGTGAGAATTGTGAATTTTACATTCATCTCTCTGTAAGTTGGTTATTATCTACTATCTACTATACTAATATTATAAAGCTAAAGAGTTTTTTTGTTTGTTTGTTTACTGCGGTCCGATTTGAAAACTTCTTTCAGTGTCTGATAGTCCATTTATCGAGGAAGGCTATAGGCTATACAACATCACGCTACGATTAATAGGAGCAGAGCAACAATGAAAAATGTTGCGAAAACGGGTTTTCATGCGTACGAAGTCGCGGGCACAGCTAGTTCTGAATAAGTACAGCGTAATTTCATTACACGTTAATTAAACCAGTGAAGTAGGTACAGTGTGCCTACCATGAGTTTACGTTAGGTGAGCTCGCTAGCGAATACGTCAAAAAATTCTATGAAGATTCTATTTCTTGAAAGTAGCCGCTAGGGGCGCTGCACAATATGTCATACATTTAAATGTATTTTTTTTACGCAGTCGCTAGCGAGCACACCTAACGTAAACTCATGGTAGGCACACAGGTCATCGTCCTTTAATAGCTTTCCATTATGCACCCTGCGTAATTAACGTGATAGTGCCGTAATACTCGCAAATATTAATTGGAAAAGTTCAATACTTGACTTACTTGTAGGTAGTTTCTGTACGTAAATACATAGTTTACTTTTTGGTATTAAGCTTTGCTTTTTACTGCGTATTATATGTATACCAACAATAAAATAGCATGAATAAACATACACAATGATTATAAAATTGATGGCAGAATTACTCTTTGAAAAGTCTTCAGCATTTAAAGCACCCTAACTTTTTATTAAATTTATTTTAAGACTGTTTTCATATACGAGTATAGTTTGGACACTGCAGGGTGGTTATGAATTTGTAATAACCATTAAGTTTTATCAAAAAAACTGTTGACAAAATTATAACAAAACCAAAGCAACGACTTTTGATACTTATGTAGGTACTTGATGATATTAATTTTAACCACTCGCATGAAAACCAATAGAAAATCCAGACTTATCAAGCCCCAATTATAAAATGAAATACGGCATAACCCGTATTGGTTTACGTTTATTTGGTCTGCGCGTGGACGTTCCCTTTGCTCGGACAACAGCACATCAAGCTCAACACAGTGAGTCTTATCTCGATGAAATACAGGCTATTTTGCAACAAAAATGAATAGTCTGATGTGCTGCCAAATGTACGTGGAACATGAAACCGTTGTTAGTTTGAAATCCAACTGTAATTTGTGCACAATGGAATTCTGAAAACAAAATGGAAGAATCCTTTTGATCGCTCATACGGTGAAGTGGATATCCCAAAGCGAGTGTAGTTCCATTTACATTCCGTTTCCAACTGGAAGTAAGAGACCCTTTTTAATTTTTTGTTTTATGTTTCGGTGTCCACTTTTTATTCCGGTGATTTGAAACTATCAACGATTGCTTTGTCTCTATGTTTGTACGTGGTTACAGGTGATATTTGATTTTAGATTTTAATGTCCTTCTTTTACCCGGTGTTTGAGACTTTGTCTGCATTCAGTTGTAGAGACGCCTACCTCTATTTATGCACAATCTTCTTAGTCGGGCACTCTTGTCGGAGTGGTTGTGGTTGCGCTGACGAAGTACTTGGTAGTTCTCCTGGCGATGTGCTTCCATTTCTGACGGTTAGAGGCGTCGCGAGTACACTGGACCATGGTAGACTCAGTGGCCGTTGTGATGGCGGCTATCCAGCGGGTTATGACAATAAACTTTATTTTTTTAAACACAATAAACCATCTCTTCAGCCAAATGACGTCCTCCTCGGGACCAAGGATTTCCATCGTGACCAGTCCTGCGCTGCCCGCATCCAGATACTTCCCGCGACCTTCACGAGATCGTCGGTCCACCTAGTGGGGGGCAATACAGTGGCTTATCCTCTTTATATTTTAGAATCAAAAACACGTCAGGCTGTACATTTTTTTTGCACAATAGCACCCCTTTGTTGTTTACACAACTAGTCATCCCATCAAAAACAATACTTGTCAAAAAAACCAAGTCTCGCAACTCAGTTGTTCTACGGTAAAAAGTTGTGAGATCCATGTAATACCAAGTCCAGGCCAGGAAATCTTTAACGTTTTACATAAATATATTGACTTGGCCATCGCACTAAATAATTTAATTTACACGTGTTTTCATGCGATGACCAAGTCAATATATTTATGTAAAACGTTAAAGATTTCCTGGCCTGGACTTGGTATTACATGGATCTCACAACTTTTTACCGTAGAACAACTGAGTTGCGAGACTTGGTTTTTTTGACAAGTATTGTTTTTGATGGGATCTCATTTCTTTTTGTATTTTGTAGACAGCAGTTATGTATCTAGAAAACTGGACCGAAATTGAAAAATTTTACTCGACTTGGCGGTTGCACTACCGTGCCCCCAAATATTTTAGTTTTTCCTTGATTCATACACCAAACACTACTTATATTCCAAATTTGAAGCTTCTAGGTCTGCTAGAAGTGCCTTAGAGTTTTGATGATCGGTGAGTCAGTGAGTCAGTGAGTCAGTGAGTGACAAAATTAAGTAACTTTGACCCGTTATAATTCTTAAACTACTGGTTCAAATTGAATGAAATTTTAAATATACCGTGTCTTTACAATGCCTGCATAGCTAATGAAAATTCAGCCTTCTAGTTTTATCCACAACGAAGTTACAGGCAGTCGAAAATGGCCTGAATTGCTTCGAGAAAAGGATGGTACGGCCGTGCCGCTTTTTTGCTCGACTTGGTGGGGGCACTGCCGTGCCCCCAGATATATGCTGAGTACTTATGAATATCTGCATTACCAAACATGCCGTAACATTTACGCCAACCTATCAACATACTTAATATTCATAAATCCACGTTTTCCCAGAATTTTCCACCGTGTGCGTTTCCCAATTGGTTTTCGTTTCATCGGTTTTATTACGTCCAGTGAAATTGACAGCCTGTATTAAGTTTTCATAAAATTTAACTCCATTTTGTACATAATGTATTAAAGATTGCTTACACAAGCTTATTGATAATTATGTATAGGTAGGTAACATGTGCATTAATTATGTTTAGCTAAACTACTTAATTTGCACTTAGACCGCCACTGCTCGCCACAGATTCCAATCATTTGATTATAATTAAGGCATATAATCTAATCTAACCAAACCATAATTTATACAAGATATTAGAAACTCATTCATTATTTATTTATTTATTTAATTTTATATTACATACTAGCTTTCCGCCCATATTACATAGCCAATTACATATTTTACGGAACCCTATTTTTTTCCAAAATAAAATTTAGCCTGTGTTACTCGTGGATAATGTAGCTTTCGAATGGTGAAAGATTTTTTAAAAACGGTCCAGTAGTTTTTGAGCCTATTCATTACAACCAAACAAACAAACAAAGTTTTCCTCTTTATAATATTAGTGTAGGTACAGGAAAAGTTTAGTTTATTCATAAGCCAAAAAAGTTTCCAATGTTAATTTGTCAATAGCGAAGACATATTATAAAAAGTTTCGTAGTAATTTAATTATACATTAACTGCTTGCATAAACAGAACAAAATCAAGAATTCATGGCACGTCAACAAATCGTTTAATAAGTAAATTGTCTTTGGGTATTTTTCTCAGTGCATCTAGTCCAAAATACAGTTACGTTATTGAAGTTAACGTAAACATCTACAGATTTGGGGCAATTTTTTTTCAAATAGCGACGCTTGATTTTTCGAAAACGGTTCGAGCAAGGTTCGTGCTAGGGACGTGTGGGTGTGATGGGAAACTGCATAATTTCATGAAATTTTAGACATGGAGCGCTTCATGAAACACCATCGTGCTTTTTGTGTATCATTAGGTACGCATCAAAATGGGTGTGTTACGAGAAATACCTAAACGCGTCGCCGCGACACGTTACTTTCTATCCATTTCTATGAAATATCGTCGTCATAGCTACCATACTGACAAAGACGTGGTTCTCACTCAAGACTTTAAATAATTTGCACAGTCCAATAACGATTTCTAGCACAAAACCATGTAATCATGCGTGTAGAGAACTTCTGCGAATAGAATGTTACATTATTCATACCCAATAGCCACTGAGCCGTAACACATTATCAATGTCAATATGAGTAGTATTCATGTCAGTTTAATGTACCCAATTATGATATACACGTATTGATTGATACACATTATTTAGGACTTTATTACTTTAACCTAACTTATTATGACCGTACAAAGTAATACCTAGTTTAAGAAAAACAAGCACCAGAATCAACCATGAAAAATACGTTACGTCTTACGTAGCAAGAAAAAGCCATGAAAAATCCCACTCTGGAAACATCGCAAAGCTTCTAGGCACTCGAATGCAACGAATAAATAATAATATTGAAGAAACGTGGGAGAGAGACGTAATAAGCGTTTTTGTAAACAGTTCTCTATTTTTCTATCATTAACTTGTTTCAATATTCTGGCTTTTCCAGACTAAGCACCTATTTGCTATTTAATATTTAACATGCACTAAAATGGACTCTGAATTATGACAAAAAAATAATTTACATAATTAAAATTCATTAATGTTAATACTTATTAAATTTGTATGTTTGTTGTTTTATTTTACGCAAGCATACAACAAACATAACAACAAGCATACCAAGTCAAAGTGGCGTTTAAACTTGTAAGCTCAATTACGAGCTATTTTCTAAAAATAATATTAAAAGAAATAGACTGAAATTGAATTTTTTGACGGGTGTTTATTGTAGTTAGAATAGGTGTATGGTGTCAATTATCAAAAATATATGTATAGTCTGTTAAGCTTTCTCTTGTATATTATTTGACATCTCTATAACATATTATCTTCCCTCTAAAGTAATGAATCCTAATGACTACGACTCCAGACGTCTCATAATCTTACCAATCAAATTGCGTTTGTATGGCCTCTAGTTCAAAAGCGAAGTGAAATAACGAAGATTTACTTATTGGATCTCTTATTAATGTCGAAACGTTGAAATTCCTTTGAAATGAATGTTGAGTTGAGAATTCTGAGAACTTCATTAAAAAAGTATTTATAAGAGCTCTTGCATACACAAAAGTAAGAATTCAAAAATTTATGGAAATCCTTGGGGGAGGCCTTTTTCCAGCAGTGGACGTCATTTGGCTGAAACGAACGGACGAAGAATTAAAAAAACTTTTCAAAACAAATCAAATCATATTTTCATGGGTTTACATAGGTACATACAGTAGTGGTTACAAGTGTTTAAGTTATTACATATTGTTACAACTTTTCTTCATGAATACTTAATTTATTTTTGATGTTATCCCCTTTAAGAGTCACTAATTATCATAACCCACTTTATACTCGTAAGTATGTTTAATTTGCATTCTTGTCCTTCGAATATGTTTACGGCTAGTTTCAACAATCTGGAAATTCCAGAATTTCCATTTCCAAGAAAATTCCATTGCGATCTGCAGACAGGATATTCTGCGCATGACTTAGAGCGAAAGGCTGCATTCCAGAAACCTGGAAGCAAAACGTGTAGGTTCAACATCGATCCGATAACGACACATTGCTGGCATAAACTTGTCACTTCTGACTTGCATGCTTACCTTGCATCTAACGCCCGTATTCACAAACGATGCTTGCTTAAGTAAAGCAGCAAATCGAATGCATAACGTTAAATAGAGCTCTGTGATTGGTTCATATGTCACCCTGAGCATTCACGCGCACTGTGAGACCTCATAGTAATGTTCGTGAATACGGGCGTAAGTATGGGACAACATAGCGCAGGCAGAGGTAAAATTCTTCGCTTAGATTTGTCTGGAGAGCAAAGTAACTGTACGATTTGAATTCGATTAGTTAAACGGTTCAAAATGTATCATGAATGCCTTTATCATCGTCGCATTCCACTCGGTAATCTATATCGACTATTCACTTTAAAAATGTTTATACATAAAACTAAAAGTCATAAAACTCATTTATTTTTGGAAATAGGCTTTTAAAAAGCACTTTTACACGTCCCAGTATTATCCATACCACTGCTTCGGGACAATAAATAGGCCAGTGCTGAGAAGAAGCGATATGGAAAAAAATTACGCAGTGATGTGTATTACCTCCTATGTTGTAATAGCATTTTACTTTTCCATAACTAAAGCACAAATACTCATGTTTTTCCTCTAAATGTCCGTGGTATCCTCTGGCAACAGGAATGTCGTCTATTTTCAGTTTTCAGTGCGAGCTTTGTGGTCGGGGACTGAAATAAAAAGGGTAATATTATTATGGAATTTACATTTTAGTTTTGCTTCCTTAGCTTAATTTATTTTTAAGGAAACTGTGAATGTATGGTGTATGTTTTGTTGGTTGTCCTTAAATAAATAAATAAATAAACATACTTTGGAGTAAGTTTTTTAGGTTGTCAATTTAATAGTACCACCTAGTGTTGTGGACATTGATATCTTTTCACAGTCACATATTACTTTGCTGGCAAGCAAAGTTCTTTACACGGCACCTTTGAAAGAAGCTTTTCAAAAGCTTATTATGTTTGCCGCCATCGAGAAAATCGAAATTTCCAAACTGGCAGCTAGCCAAAGGCTGTCCTTCCGCCGTGAAAAGCCTTATGGACATTGAACACCTCTGTCGTGTATTATCCAGTAGTAAGGATGTGCTGAGATTGGTTTCGCTTGAATATTGATGTCGTTTCGATATGCTATAGGTTTTTAAGTAACTAAGTACCTGCGTACTTACGTTCACAATAAAGGTACAGGTAGGTTATACTTTGTTTCAAGTAGAAAAAAAAACAAGATTTTTCGTTATGATACCTACTTATGACAAAAAAGTGCCTGTATTACGTACATGGAAATTAAAAAGAGAGTATGAATCTTATATGAAATAATGCTCTTTATTTCTCCGACAGTCTAACTCCAAACCGTAAACAAACCGACCTAGTAATCTCAAAGCCAGAGCGCTAGGATTATTTCATAGTGTAGTAAGTATCGACTACACGCAGCACTAGTAGGGCTACCTATCTCCTTATCTATCCGAACCACCGATGAGCCAGTCAATGTAAAGCCTACGTAATTGAAATCCGTCCAGGGGATCGTAGGTCATATTAGAGAGCTAATTTAGTCACTGATGGAAGCTTATTCTTGAAGAGCTTTAAATTAAGTTTAAAATACTTCTGTAGAGTAGCGGAGCTTTCAAAACTGTCAAAGAGTAAAAGGATCGCATCGTGATTCACCTCTTTACGTATTTTTCATTTCAGTATTACTGAAGTTAGGTGTCAGACTTTCTTTGTGGTTACATGCAAAAGTCTAACACAACTTTAGCGATTATTATTATTATCTTTGATATTTTTCTTTCTTTCTTTCTATTTAAACTAAGAATATCTGAGGCTGAATTTATTCAACTTACTGCACTAGAAGCAATTGGCATGTTTAGTATGATTCCTTTGACATACTTACCGTCCACACTTCGTTTATTTTAATTTCGTATTACAAAGGCTCATTTGCATTTTACTGTTTACTGAATGGACCTAACAACGACTAATTGTCATGTCCACATCAGGAATGCTTTTAAAGCGCTTTACAAAAAGCCTATTTGCAGATAATAAATGACTCTTATGACTTTCATAAGTGTCTCTAATGCCCTAGTAGAGCCTAGACATACAGTGAAGCCACTGGGTTGCCATTTACGTCGATTTAAATTGAGCTCTCGCCAGGCTTTGCGTAAGGTTAGATTAATATTTTATGTGAGATAACGAAATGATGTAAGTAAAATTTTGACTTAATTCGTAACTTTTGAATAATTCTGAATGAATAAGTGAAAAATATTCCTATTAATATTTAGATAATACTTATTATTTACATTTCAATTAATGACAACATTAGAACGCTTGTTTAGTGTAAATAAATAAGCGTTAAATATTTAAATGCATTTAATTGGTTTTGAAACCCTACTAAACTACAGCTTCGGGTGAAAATAAATAATAAGGGTTTCTTTGTCAGGACTACGGAACCCTAAAAAAGTGATATTAGATATTATTGTATCATTAATTTAAATGTGAAAAGTTACTACCACAAATAATGAATGTTAGTGGGGTTTAATTGTTAACAAAAAGAAAGAGGAAAGAGGAAAAGCTTGTTATTCCCTTTTATTCTGTTTTCTGTAACAATAATAGACTTATTTCAAAGAAATACTGTAACAATTACCATTTTTTATGACAATAACTTGTATAATCGTCTTATAGGAAGAGACGCGTTCATTAGGCAATTCTCAGAAACATACTGCTCAAATGTAACCTGGAAATTCGTCTTTATTCCAAGACGAGAGCTTTACAAGGCAAGTTTGAAGCGGATTATTGGAAATTTCATTGCTATACTGAGCACAACAGCACATAGAGCTATCTTGAGACCCTTATCTGGTAGGGAATAAGAGCTATTATTAGTACACGATTTTAACAGTTGATGCGCCGTGTGATGTTCATAATACCCAGTTAGATGTAGCTAAGGTTCTTTAGGTAATATTATAGCACGTTATAGTAAAACTAAATATTTTAGTTAGTTATGTCATGTGATTCCAGGTAACAGGATGATATGGATATGGATGCAGGCCGGTCAATATAGAAATCATTGGAAGAGGCCTAATTTCAGCAGGACGTCCTATGGCTTTTAAATGATGATGATGATAATGATCATGTGATATTACATTACACATTACATAAAGTAAAAAATATATATATTAAAAGTAGGAGTTTGATACAGTATCTTATTGTAGTGTTAATTACGTAGGCTTTAACTGGGAGTTATTTTTACCCGTTACAAAGGACGCGCCTAGATCGTAGTTACACAGGCACTTAACAAACAATAGAGGAACCTCTTGCTTCATCTTAATATCCCATGTGATAATAACTACAAAATGTATTGGGTCTTTTACTATAATTTTTCAAACAGTGTTTCTATTTCCGAAAAAACAAACATGGTTTATACATATAAAAGCTCAGATTGAATTTAAAACGGGAGACCTAGGCCGCTATGTACTGCCAGCTCGTTTCCGGGACTACATAAACTGAGTATTGATTTTTACATTTTACATAGTGAGCTATCGGCACATAGTTTGCTGTCCGGATACAATCCGAGCTGAACAATTTTCAGCCGCAGGCTACTTTCAGCATTTCGCAAATTGAATGAAGCATAAATCCGTTACCTGGGAAATTAAGATGAGCTTTACAGCTTTTATACGGTTTCTTTGTCTTCTTATATTCTAATTGAAGGCTTATTTCGTTTTTATGAAAAATACGACTACTTAGACTTCGTAGCTAAGTTAAACAATGAGACGTTCAAATTAAATTGAACTCAAAGTTATTAATCATTCAATCCAAAATCTATTAAACCTTTGAACTGACAAAGGATTTATATCGTTACACCCGTGATCTTAGGCTGTGCTTTGTTTACGTGCGTCAGTAAACGCCTTAATTGCCGACGTCGGCACCTTGGGAGCATGTGGAATCACCTGAGCGCGGCAGATGCGTCGCAGCTGCCGGCCGGGCCGCTAGCTCCGCGCCGCGCAATCCGGGATAACAGTTTTATTTCCCCGAATAAACTTTATCAAACAAAGCGCCCCGCGCCCTGCATCTGTCCGCCCAGCTGGCCGGTGCAGCTGGCGGCCCCGTCTCCCTCGCACGCACGCGCGCACCCCGCGCCAGAGCGAGACGGCGCCCTCGCTGTAAGCGCCGAGGCCCTTCAATTTCCTGCACGGCCCATTCGCAGTCAGTATCCCGCCGGCGACGCAATAATGACGAGCAAAAGGAAGTGCGAGCGCGACATCACCGACCGCCGCGCCAAGCGGCAGCGACGCCGCAAGCGGTCCCACAGCGAGCCAGCTATCGACACCGACAGCGCTGAGAAGCGTCAGGCGCTGAAACGTCTTTTTGGGAGATTGTGCTCGGTGGATGTGGACTCCACCCGCGACGAGGAACCGACGCTGATGGAGAGCGAGCCCGAGGAGTCCATGTTCGGGGACGAGAACGAAGACCCTCTGCTGGATTCGGTGCCGGAGGACATGGACCCGGAGCAGCTGGGTTTCCTCGTGTGCGCTCAGGAAACGCTGCGCTTCCTGAACGTGCGAGGAATGCCGCCGCAGCACCCGGTGTTCATTCGCCTGCGCTCGCGCCTCCTGCGCGGGATCGACGAGATGTCCGCCGCCTGAGATACGCTTGGCCCTGAGCCTCCAAGAAGAACCAACTAATCCCCCCTCTTCGTGCCTCCCAAAGACCCAGTCTATTTTCTGAGTGTTTTATGTTTTGTGTATAAAGTGTTTTACTCTTCTATCCCTCCGGCCTTACACGGATATTCCGGATCTGACCCGGACGTTGGTTCTCAATATGTTTACAAACAACAGGTGGCCCGGTTTGGGTATCTAGTCATATTCTAGTCAAAATAAGAAATATATTTGTTGAACATAATGTGATAACTATATTATAATAATTTGTGAATTATATCTTCACTTATTTTTCCCCAAGTGGACTGGTGAACTATTAATTATGAACATTTTAGTTGTATTCACGCTCAAACTTACTTTAACTCGTTTAATTTATTGTTGAACTATTCTCGTAGCTATGTGTAAGAAATAAATGTTTGTATATCTTATATAAAAGTTGGCGTAATTAAATCAAAAAGAAAATGTTTAGATCATGACAGTTTGTGAAACAATGTTCTGATACGTTTTGTTTCGAAAAACATTAAAATTAGCACAAAAATGTTTAAAAACGTTTAAAATTATGTATGTAATGGTTCTTAATAAATAATCCATATGTGACAAATAGTTTATTTATTTTACGAAACCCCATTTAGTAATATTTCTTTGGATAAAGTTGAATTCAGGTAATAAAAGTAAATATACGTAGACACACACTTCTGATTCATGAGCAATTATCCAGTTTGTGGAATTCAATTGAAAATCAATTTGTATAGATGGATTTTATTAAAATTTACCACAAAATTAGTATAAATACCATTTCTTAATCTAAAATTTATAGTAGTTGGAATTTCTTGATACAAAAATTGCATAGGTAGGTATATTATTATATTGCAACAGCCTAGGTAATTATAAAAATAAATATGATACGTTAAATACATTTATTTTTCATATCTTGCAAAAGTTTACCTTAAAATCTAGACTAGACACTTTGGTTATAGATACTAATTATTGCTAAATAATACATACTTTATTAAATATACATGGTTGACACAGAAAATACGTCATAATCAGAGAATCTTACACAGTGGTAATAGGCTCTATTTTGCAAACAAAAATATTTAGTCTAATATGCGTTAGACTGTACCTAGTCACCTCTGTCTGTCCCAGGAGTATTGTGTCTCCAGACAGCACAGATAGATCAAGACAGATTGGAAGCTGTATTTACGTACCCCTTATAAATATGCATACGAAGAAAGGCCGTATAATATACGGCGTATATTATAATGTATTATTGTTAAGTTTATTTTAAAAAAAAATATGTTTGTTAAGTTAAATTGATTTTCAAAATTACCATTTGTGATAAATAACTTTATTTAGTACCGTTCACCGATTTAAGTGTGGGCACTGGCTCCTGTAACATACATACATCTAGCACAGGAGTCAGGGGTTTCGCAATTTTATACTGTACTTGTTTTTATGTCAGTAAAGTTATTATTTATTATTATAGTATATTATGAGCGATAGAGTATTCCCAGGTGTCTAAAGTAATCAATATTCTGCACTACTAACTACACTATATTATTGCGTCTACGCTATATTACACTACTATTACATATGTATAAATATTAATATAGTATAGAGGAAAGATTTGACCATTTATTTTATTGAATAGGTTCCGAAGTTACTGCACTGATTTTAAAAATTCTTCCACCATTAAAACTCTTCATTACCTATTCCTGATAATAATAATAAAAAATGGCGGTACGAAATTTGCCGGGATAGCTAGACAAATACAAACACAAACACAAATACAGAGGAAGGCTATACATGAGAGATGCGGTATTCCCAAGTGTCTAAAGTACTCAGTATTCCGCACATGTGTTGAATATGGTGCACAAAGTTCAATATTTCAGTACAAATATGCAACTTTACATTGATTTTACGTTACTTTGTTTATAGAACAATATCAAGAAGGCTAGTTATAGTTTTGCAACTGCGGGAGGTAATAATTTCATGTTAATTCATATTTAAAGGACTCTACACACCAAGCCCGCCGACAACCCGGCGCCTTGGTGTCGGCGGCTTTATTTTAAAAGAAATATTGTAGTCTACGAATTGTACTTTCTTGACTTTTGACAACATGTCAAAAGTCTACCGCTTATGTCGGCGGATCGGCGAGTTTGACATTTTGATACGATTACATGACCTACTGAATTAGAAGTTCACTAGGACTACATACCAAACGTCGCGGGTTCGATTCTCGGATTTTATTGGTCTGGGTGTTTTCTACCTCTATGTAAGATATTATTATCCTTTCTGTAGTTATAAGTATGTAGTACAATAATTACAAAGTTAAGAACTAAATAACGAATAAGCAATAATTATGGTTATTTGTACCTTGTTTACTTAGAATTTCTCAATCTATCTATATAAATAAAAATGAATTGATGTTCGTTAGTCTGATTAAAACTGGAGAACGGCTGGGCCGATTGAGCTGATTTTGGTTTTAAAATGTTTGTCATAGTCCAGGGTAGGTCTAAACGGTGAGCAAATGGGCCATTCTTAAATTTGTGCCAATTTTTTTTTTAAATTAAAGATTATTTTTTTTAACTTTTTGCGATGTGTATCGAAAGTATAAACCAAAAGCATACTTTTGATGTATATGGACAACCTTAAAGCCCTCGGAAAGGAAACAAAATAGCTTACGTAAACACGGCTGTGACACTGCATGACACGGATGTGACAGTTTTACATTTTTACTGTAAATAATAATATTTATGTTGTTAAATTTATATCTTGATTAACAATAAAATACACTAAATTCGTTTCATCAACAAAGGTGTTATTTGGTAATATAATATGTACTTTTTTCTGAACATCCAAAAATGTAATTAAAATTGAGATCAAAAATACCGTCAGGTAGTTAATATATCTACTAGATAATAAAAAAAAATACTTTTTATTATTGGCACTATCTGATCATGCTTCCGATATGCTACCTACATGGTTTCGATATGATAATATGCTTAACAAATTAGTAAATCTTAAACACAGTACGTACCTAATTGAGTATCAAATGAGATTTCTGTAGGATTCACATAACAGTTGGTTTTAACAACTTAAACATGTTTCATAGTCACCGTACCACTAAAAATATGGTAAATATGGTTAATATTCCTTTTAAAACAACACCGACCACCTCTGCAGGGCCTTTACCGGGAGCTGTCTCAGTAAAATTTGAAATTACTGCAGAAATGAGAAAGTGCAATAATTTTTCCTTCGTGGCATCTAGAAAATCATACTAGCGAAAAATAAGTACACTTACTAAAAGGCTACTCCTAAAAATTGCACAATACACAAAATAATTTAGCAGAACAACAAAAACTATTAAAATAATAAAAATAGAATGTCACAACCACGCGTTGTAATGTCACGACCATGTACTTAAATAGTTTGCGGTAGTGACACATTTTTAATACCATGGCCGTGACAATTTGGAACGTGTCCGATATATCCAAAAAACTATCTGTGAATTAGCAGATCTTGTGCAATTATCTGAAACTATACTGCATGAGGTACATAATTATGTTTTATACAATAGCGTGACATTGATACCTACCTTTAAAAACCGTACACGGGATGGACGTGTTATGGTTGTCCCTTTTTTCAAATAAATAGGAAATATTTTTTTGCGGCTCACTCACTACGTTCAGCCATTTGCAAATCTAATAAGATGACAATGTTATTGTTCTAAAAAAAACTTAGCAAGGGATGTCAATATCAAATATAGTTTTTTACCGAGTTACGCATATTTAAAGTGGCGCACGTGGTTGTGACACAAAAACTGCTCACACAATGTTTGGTGTTCAAAATCAAAAATGGTAATTATTATTGATATAAATTTTTAACAGTCTTATATAACATGTATTAATCTTGCATAATTTGCACTGATTTTCTTTAAAAACATATGCTATTCTTACATCTCACACAAAAATGCGTAAGAATAAGAATGGCCCAAATACGCGCGCGATTTTGTTTTTCTGTGACAGAGAAAATTCCACGCGGTTGAAGCCGCGGGCGGAAAGCTAGTTTGAAATAAAAAAACATGTTGTTTCCACGAAGTAAACAATTTTGTTTAACCCGAGAACCTTTTAGTCTATTTTTATGAGTAAACATTTTACGAATCGCTATTTCTAATATTGTAGAGAGTACTTGATACCTGTCGCACCCACTCAATACTGAAGGATTACTTACCCTCCTACTAAAATAAACAAGAAGGTATTTAGTCTAACTTCTTACTACCAACGCATTATTTCAAGATTTTGAAGACTGTAAAATGACGAATAAAATCTATCAATAAGTTTATTAAAAATTCCAATAATTGCAAAGGACAACTTAGAAAATTTTATTATGATATTATTATCATATTCTTGTAGAAACAAGAACATATAATTAATCATAAGATAAATGGTTAATGTTTTAGTTTTTTTTTAAATGATAAGAAGTGTGATAGAAAAGTTCATCAATTTGAGTTACATAGCTAGTTGGTGACGTCATTTGCTTGCACGTCAATGAGGGTTTTCGCGATTAAAAAGATTTTTCAATCGCGAAAACCCTCATTATGGTGGTGTTTGCCCCCATGGGCCAAAAATAAATTAATATGACTCCATGCTTTTGAGGGCCAGTAGCTAACAAATAGAAATTAATCCTTCGTGACATTTGCTGACCTTTCGCTGTAAATTCAAATTCACCAACTACGTTGTGCCCAAAACTCATGCACTATTATTAAGCTAGTATTGAAACCACAATTGTGCACACAATATATGCCTGTATCGCTTTAATACGAGTAAATGCCTATTGGTTTGCTTTCATCAAATTTAATACTGGAAAATGGACGGCAAAATACAGAAGTACCAAAATACGCGGCTTAATCCTTTATCCAATAGGTAGAGATTATGAATCATTCATTTTGGACCTTAATTCATTTGCATAGTGCTCAAAATATGTTGGCATTAAAATTATTGAGGATTATGAATCACGGTAAAAAAAACAACGAATACTTATCAAATAAAGTACCTGACAACAAATTCTTTACAAATTGAAAGAAAAAAAGAAAGATACATTTATTACTATAATTGATGCTTAATAGGTGATTGTTAAACAGTTTACACACCAAAAACGCCGAGTCAATGACATAAGTCAACGACTTTTGAAAACTTGTCAAAAGTCATATAAAGCATGAGTCGTTGACATGATCCTTTTGAAATAAAACCGCCGACACTAAGGCTGGGTTGCACCATCTTACTTTAACTTTCACAAACGTCAAAAATCTGTCAAACTCGATGCAAAAATCACCAGTCATCGTTATAACGTCGATTAAAAAGTTAGGTGGTGCAACTCGGCCTAAGCGCCGAGCTGTCGACGGGTTTGGTTGGTGTGTAGAGCCCTTTATATTAAGCAAATACATAAGTTTTTGTGAATCTTTAATTCCAAGTGTCATAATAAATCCTGAAAATATACAGTGCTAAGTGATGCACGTTAGTCTATTTTTAACGAACGAAAATCTGCCTTTATAAACACGTTTAAAGATTTGCGACACTGCATGCGTTCTGCGGTTTGCGGTCAGGTCAAAGTGAACGCAGCCCGCATCGTGTATGAATAACATTGTCGGTCAGGGCAATCGGTCAGCGATCGTGACAGGGCAATCTGTCAGCGGTGCGGTTTGCGTTCTTTTCGCGATCAGAGGACTTAGTGTGAGCTTGCATCAAACGTCGTCACTAGTGAGCGCGTAATAAATTACATTTAAACCTATGACGGTTGTACAGCGCCACTAGCGGAAACATTCAAGAACTAAAATGGACCACACTGAAAACCAGCGTCGTGGTCTTCCCCACCGTGGGCCACGGTATATGCTGAGTGGAGTCCCATTGCGATGGGCATCGCTGTTGCGACAGGATAGCACTGCTTAGTTCACTTTTTATTTCCTTGTAATATTTATGTGCTATTTCTGTCTTTTTTTCCGTATACGTTCTCTGTCCTTAACTAAGTGATGTTCATCGTAATAAATGTTTCTTTCTTTCTAAAATCTTCATATATGTATTTTTTAATGCGCTAACTAGTGACGACGTTTGACATACTCACACTACCCCCCCCCCAGATCGCATCAATACAAAATGTATAGAGACCGATAATGTTGTTCATACATAAAACGGGCTGCGTTCCCTTTGACCTGACCGTAGACCGCAGAACGCATCCTATGTGGTAAATCCTTTAAAGGCTCTCCAATAAAACCATTATATTGCCTCGCTTTAAATCACGATAATTAATTGATTGACAAGACTGAAGAGAGAGGGAGCACTAACTAGACAGGCTGAAATGAGTGAAGTTAGTTACAGATCGAATCAATTCAGTCTGAACGTTTGATTCTAAAATAGATATCTGATTTTTCCAGTGGAAAAGATTCAGGAAAATGGAAATCGGAACGTAGGCGTTTGTGATTACCCAGGAAATTGCGGCAAATCGATGTTGAAATAACTTTTCTCTAAGCAATTTTAGTATTCACAAGGATTTATTATCACATGCTATCATCACCTGTCTTTTGGACAGAGTTGAACGCTAGTGGTTCTAGGTTCAGTTTCTAAAAAGGTCAAACATCTACTAATTATTTTGCGTACTTATTTCTCGCTTAATCAAAATATCAAGCTTGACTTGATCAACCTGATTTTACGGGGAGAAGGATTACGTGCTACGATCTAAGCCATTTTAAGCTATGACTCAGTCTGACACCAGCATTTTAAACTCTGTTTTACACCTAACATGAAAGAAAACATAATTATAGAAAATTCGACGACAGATAATGATGTCATAATGATTTTTCTAAACGCTCGAGTTCTACAATGTAGAATTATAGAATAGATTATGTAGAGCCTACACTACATTCATGTGGATAAAATATTCATTCAGCCTTAACACACCTACCCTACATTCAAACACTTTTGGCTTGCTTGATTTCTTGCCGTTGCAGAAGTAAAATATTAGGGATGTACTAAGACCGTAAAGTAACAAATAATTAATATACACTTACACATTTTAAACGGCGTCATCTAGTGCATAACTAATCAACACAGATTTGAATACATTAATAAAATATATTTTTTTATAAATACACCCAGACCATGTTTTAGTTACATCACGCCACATCATTTTCAAAGACAAAGTAACGAAGTACTAATTTTACTACAGCCTTGTTATACGTCCCATAATTCATTTATTTGTTACAAAGAAATTGCTTTGTAATAAATAAACGAATTACACAAGCTTTCAGTGCTTCAGCCTTCAGCTTACATCTCTGGAATTTTTCCATTTTGTAACCGAGGTTTTCTATTGCGGCAAACTTTAGAATCCTTTGACTTTGAGACTTAATAACTAACATTCCCCGTAAGTTTATTTGCTTTTAACCTTACAAATAAGTTAATATGGAACTCTACTTCTTTTTCAGAAAGTCCGCAATGATGATGGAATCAAAGATGAAAGATTTTCTTTTGTTATACGTAGTGGCATATTGCCTTCCACGCCCATCTGGTCAGCGTGAGAAGTGTAAGTCAAATCCTCCCTTTGCCTCTCGTGTTGAAAGAGAGAGCCATGTTCCTACAGTAGAGACCGAATGACGCTGATGACTCGAATATCTACATTTCTTCTTAAACTAATATTCTTTTAATTTTAATTTTATTGCACGATTACTACGATCTGTAACTAATGTCGCTTCCTTTATACGCGTATTCCAACAGCATTCTGTTCCATTGCTCTTGTGTGAAATCATCCAGTTTTTTATTAACGTACTCTCTCAACAGCGCTTTATAGAATTCGTGTGCTGACTCCGATGGCTTCGGTAGCGTTTCACCTTTTGTCGTCGGTGTTACTGTTTCGGGTATCATTCTGAAACAAAAGAAGGTTTTGAAATTGTGAAAACTGCCAGACTATCGTTCCAATTTTAAACTATTCGATTCAAATATTTTGAATTTCGATATTGGAAGGGTGACAAATCGGTAGATTGTAACTTTGTGCCAGGCATAGGCAAGAAATTCCTGTACCAATCTAGCCACTCATGTTTATATTGAGGTTGGTAATCGTTCTTTACCCTGCATAGCTACTACGGAGATAAGGGGATCAGTAAGACCAAATTCACTTTAAGTAGGATTGTAATAAGTGCGATTTATCAAAAAAAAAATTTAATAATGTGCTGCATGGCTTACAGCAAATATTAATCTTAAAATATTCCACATTAGCACAATGAACAGAAAAATTCAAATTCAAATTCTTTATTGCTCCATGTTGATATATACAAAGGTTTTTACTTAATAGACATTACAACTACTGCACATTGTGAGCTATGTAGTTATGATAGATGCAATTTCACAACAGAAATTTAGAATCTGAATTCTGATGTGCTGTAGCCTGTATATTCACTCAACGACACAACTCAAACTTTAACTGTAACAATTAGGTACATAACACAAAAATCACTCTTATTCCTAAGGGAATACGGGCAGTCTGAAGCCCAACATTTCATGTCCAATATGATCTTGTTGCTTAACTCAAAATGCAATTTCATGATATTAACTTCGGATACCGAAACCTTTCAGAGTTGTAATTTTCCTCGCTTATGTGTAAGAGCTCTTTCCCATAACCCTTCCCATTACCCTTCCCATATGGAGACGTCCCGTTTTTTGCAGTACTGTTTTTTTGCAGGATGCCGTTTAGTATACGTCTTGTAAAATATACACTCGTTTGCTGTGTCTCGCTATAAACCGATCTGTTAGAAATTGGAATTCGGTTTTGTCATTAAACTGGACCAGTAAAAAACAGGATCCATTTTAATTACAAGTATTGTTTAATAACAGTGTTTCCATTAGCAGCTTCCTATACCACACAAAAATGTAACTGTATAGTGCATAATTACTGTCGTGTGAACACACAAGTCCACTTTTACGGGACCCAGTAATGCAGGATCCCGCAATACTGAATAGCCTTGTAAAAGGGCTTTTAGTAAGCGTAGCTACGAGAAAAATCTTGAAACGACAAGAAACGAGTTTACCGTAACTCGCCGCGAAAATTCATAAGACGATTTCGTAAAGAACTTTCAACCAAGTTTGTTAATAACTTCGTAAGAGCGATAACTTAAGATTGCCTACTCTTTGCAAAGAAACAACCTACTTATTTTCATATTATGTTTACATTCTGTTAACCTCTTTTTGCAAACAGAAGGTTTAAAAAAGCATTCTTATATTTCATTTCCTTTGTTACTACATCTCTAACTTCTACACCTTATTTTGTTCAGGGAGGGTGTTTTTTTTTCGGAATTTAATTAAATGCTCGTTTCTAGAGATCCTCTGTACAATAACTGAAGCAGTTACGCTAGGCTTTTGTTTGGAACGGAACCCTGACCTTACCTAACCATAATTTTTTAACCCAGTCACGAAATAGAAACCCAAAAGAAAAGGAAGATTTCTACTGACAATTTCTAAAAAAGAGAGGAAACCAGAAAAAAAGAGGAATAAATTATATGCGCGATACAAGCTTTCGAAATTATTTGCACCTTGTAATATTATTTTTTTCCTTATAGTACAACTGCATTTCAGAATAAAAGCTTGTTTTAAAAAAAGCCTTATTTATTATAATTATCGTCCCTTTTGTAATGAATGAAGTACCTGTACAAAGGATAGAATAATAACACAAATAAATTATGTGTTGTATTATATCATGTAATTGCGTCATGTAAGACGTTATAATTAGATTTTGCGGTAAATTAATATTTATAGCGGCAAAACACAATGTTTGTCCATTTTATTCAGAATGTAGACTTAAGGCCTAAAATCCAACAACGAAACGCAATAAGTCTAGCCTACTTCGTGAGTTCAAGAGGGCAATTGTCTCAATTGGTCTCAATATTGATCTAATAAGTCTTTATGCTATACATTTCTGTTGTGAAATCGCCCATATTGCAACTGAATAAGATGCCAAGTGTTAAGATTGACGTGCCGTTGCGTTGTCTGTATTTTAAAAGTACGAACTCTTTTTTTATGACAGTCGAAGCGATGACAATATGTAATAGAGAAGAGTTTGATGTGATTGTAGTTTTGTCGGCGAATATCGTACCGCCTATGTTAATCAGAAATAATGTAGGATTCTAATGGTGAAAGAATTTCAAAATCGGTCCAGTAGTATCGGAGCCTATACAATACAAACAATCAAATCTTTCCTCTTTATAATATTAGTGTAGATAAATAAAAAATGCCTTTATTTTAATTATTGATCAGTGAAACACAAAGCAGCACCCACAATAATACATATTTCTATACAACCGTTATCGCTAACAAACCCGATGCACCGCTCGAATTCGTTGAAAAATAATAACAAAAATATAGGTTACGACCAAACGGAAGCGGAGGCACCTCGTATGAATGACTCAGACACTTGCCAGACCATATGCTACGCAAAAAAACATAAGAAAAACAACACACCTTGTCTTAGCACCCAGTTCCTGGACACCTTAAACTTTATGAACACACTTCACTACGGGCTTGCGAGCGGGAATACACTGCACCGAACGTATCGACGGGGACCATTCACGACATTTTTTCCCTAACAATATCCCGTCAAACAATTATAAACTTTGAATGAACATAACAGAGTAAGAATTACAATGACGCCGTTTGCATAGGGGTGCGATCTATTTGTATTTTACCCCAACATGTGGCCCTGGCCGAGGCAGTAATCCGTACAATGGGCGTCAATAAAACATTGTATTTTGATTCTTGTAGCGTTGATTTAAAAGCGGGATAGAATGATAGGTTGAGGAATATTGTTTTCGATGACGGTTTTCAAAAGAGGTGCGCCTTTGTGGGCCAAAATGATGTGTAGGATAGTTAAGCAACAGTATGATGGTGATTGGCAAGTTCCACTGAGAGATTTTAGTTTGTGAGTTACTTAAGTTTAATTGAAACTATAGAATTTTCGTGTATAATACGTATCTATGTTACTTTTTGCTCTAGAAGAAGAGGGCATTCTAAGCAGAAAAGTTCTCGTGTGGCGAAGTAGGATGCGGACAGCGTAGGACCGGTCGTTGAGGAAATCCTTGAAGGAGGCCTTTGTCCAGCAGTGGACATTATTTAGATAAACGGATCCTCCTAACCTATGCATGTAGCGAGCTTCAAACCGTAACCGCTCGGAAAATCGGAAAACAAGCGGAATGTGTGGCTAAGTGCAATTGTGGAACTGTACATCGCAATTTACTGACAAATTTTCTGAATTTTGTTGGTGCCATCCTCTAAGGCCCAGAACAGACGGTGAAACGCAACTGCAACGAAACTGCAACTGCTAGTTACTTTTGAGTTGCATCTAAGTTTCTGCCATAGCGTCCGTTGAGAGACCACACATGACGCGACCAGTTTGAAACTTTCAGTTTCAGTTTCATTCATAAGAATCATCAGAAAGTTGGAGTTTCGTTTCACCGTCTGTTCTGGGCCTAACGCACGGCAAAATTCACGTTGCATTCGTCGCATGCGATTGTGAACGCAGCGATATGGATCGAGTTTCCGAACGCGCACACAACGCGTAATTGGGGTTCGCGTTTTTTAAAGACTGAGTACCTTTTTTATTATTTATGCAATACCAATCGTTCCTTAAATACTGGCATTCTACTGTGCTGGATGGTTTTGGAAAAAGCATAATTATCTGTTTTCCGTTACACTTTCAACCCTAGACTACCCTATCTATTTCCACTTTTAATAAATTTTCAGGAATTCTGATAAATGAAAATAACTCAATACTTAGTTGGTGAACAATTAGGGTTTTCATCGTTTCTTGTATTACAAACATTGATCCATATAATTTCTACATAAAACCAAAACTTACTTATATCTTTATCACATGATTTAATACCGCTGACTTACGAGTTTATCTACACTGTAAATAATAAAACTACGTAAATACATATTCTTTGTCGCGCTGATTGAAGTTTTATTAGTTTACAGTATGATAAATTGCAAATTTTTTATCTGATAACTAATAATAGAAAGGGTTATTATTTACATTCACCGGCACAACTAACTTATATTTTTGGTTTTAAAATATCCCTTGTACCTTGTACTTCTACTGCACAACGCAAATGGTACCAATTACAATTCTTAGCATGATTTGCTGTCCATACACATACCAAATTACACTGAAGTATATTGTATGACAAGGTGAACAGACGACCATTATAAAGGTAGCAAGGAGCTGGGTGCAGGCCGCTACCAACCGGTCAATCTGGAAATAATTGGGAAAATTGTATGTTCAGCAGTGGTCATCCTGTAGCTGAAATGATGATGACGATTATGATGAATTAAATGAAATAAAATTAATTAACTTTTTATTTTACTACGCAAGGCAGAAGAGACAATAACTATACAGCTTCTAAAAATAAAATTAAACACGTGAACTTTCCTATGACTCTATAACGATGTTGAAAAGCTTATTAATGGTAAATCTATAACGTTGTCAAGCTGGCAACCCATTAACGTGCTCCTTTGTGTATGACGCGGTTCCTGTTACAGAAACATAATCCCGACAAACTAGAATGGCAACACAACAAAGACTATGAAGCACAAAAGGCTTGAAATAGTTTGGTATCTCTTACGCTTAAGTCAGTTTATTAATTAAAAACTAAAATTTTTATGCACTATCGAATTTTCAATGCATACTGGCAACTAACTGTGGTTACAGCCACTAGTAATAAGTGAGTAAGTAATAATAATAAGTGAGTTTTGTAGTGAATTCAATCATTTTCTTCCTCTAATTCCCTTCTTTCCCTCAACTACTGTGTGTGTTACCTGTCTGTTTTAATGCTGTTTTGTTTTATTTTCCGAATTGGAATAATAATTATCACTATAAGCCTAGGCGCAGACCACAGACTTTTCGTCGGCCGATAGTTGGGCCCGATTCTAATTTGTATGGAGAATCGGCCGATCCAATGTGTGCAATTTCATACATCTCCATACTAATTAACAGCCCGACTCAACTACCGGCTAATTACTTATTCTGTGCTACCGGTCAGCTCAAAGTCGGTGGTCTGCGCTAGGCTAAAAATATCGATTTGTTTCACTTTTTAAACTAGGAGTAAAAATGTAGCTTGTTCAAATATTGTCATGAGACTTTTTTTTTCCACATTCTATTTTAGTATAAAGTTCACTGACGCAAGCAATAATAGGCTTAAAGTGACGGGCCTTTTCACTCCCCTCTGCATATGTCCAGTAACGGGATATCGTCAGATTCAATAATAGGGCAGTGCAGTGATAAACCAAATCAGGCTCTAGATGTGTTAGGGGCCTTAATTGGATGCGTTGCTCGCCACGTCAGGATATGTAGACACGCATTATTCTGTTTGCAAGGAGTTAAGCTGAGTTAGTTTAGGATCTACAGCTTGACCGCCAATAAAAACCCAACCAGTGAAGGTCAAGCTTGTACCGGGGGAAAGTTAAAGTGTCATTGAATCCACAATGTTATAAATCAGAGGAACATAGGAAGGGTTTGAACTTTTGAAGTTAACGTTCGTCTCCAGTGCAAAGCGGATGACAAGTGTGCCAAAACAAAAGTTAAGTAACCTTTTCTTAAAGCTAAGTCAGTTTGCACATAGCTGAAGCAGTTTTCCAGAGTTGTGTGCAGACTGCCTCTCCAAACGCTTCTTCTCAGCACTTGGCCATATTACTGTCCCCAAGCATTGGTAGGATTCATCATCATCATCATTTCAGCAACAGAACGTCCACTGCTGAACATAGGCCTCCCGCAATGATTTTCATAATGCCAAAACCGGTTGGCAGCGGCCTGCATCCAATGTTTCTCCGGTCCATCTTGTGGGTAAACGTCCTACGCTGCACTTTCAGGGTACGTAGCCTCTACTCCAGAACCATGCTGCTCATAACAATGTGGTAGAGTTGGGACGTGTAAAAGTACTCTTTGAGAGCCTACTGACAAAAATCAATAAGTTTTAAGGAAACTAAACTAACTTATTTTATTTAGCTCTTGGCCTGCAACTGGTTTTATCGTCGTTATTCAAGGATAGTATTCACTAACAGGTATATATCTATTTTAAAGTCTGTAAACCTTTGAAAAAGAGGCACACAATAGTGACCGTGTTTCTTGCGCTGCTTCTTCTCAGCACTGGCCCATTTATTGTCCTGAAGCAGTGGTAGGGTTAATACTGGGACGTGTAAAAGTGTTTTTTTAAAGCCTATTTTCAGAAATAAATTAGTTTTATGAGTTTTTATGCGAACAGTATCGGTCCAGATTCGGTCGAAGCTAAGATTAGAGCAAAGCCGGGCTTGATCAACCTATTGTCAATGTGGTTGTTTAGGCGTCCATTGCATTGGATTGATGTCTCCTAAGCTTAGCTCCTGGTGGATTAATAATGTTGCTACATACAGAGCTGTCTTCTAGATAAAGGGCTAGATGAAGTTATCAGTTTTAGTGGTTGTCTGAGGTTATCACGTGTACTTACTGATTATAATAATTATGCATGAATTACTTCAACAAAAAATAAAGTTATTGACTATTCATTCAGTCGGCCGTTTGGTGTAGTGGTTCAGAACGGACTACTATGCCGAGAGGTCCCGGGTTCGATTCCCGGCCGGGCAGAAATTGAAATGATGAATTTTAATTTCTGTGACGGGTCTGGGTGTGACTATGTATAATATTTATGTATTTAAAAAAAAAGTATATAAGTAGTATATCCGTTAAGCTAGCACCCATAACACAAGCATTAAGTTGATTACTTTGGGGCTAGCTGGCGCTGTGTGAAATTGTCCAAAGATTTATGTCCAAAGATTTATTCATCAAATGCAAATGCAAAGATCGAAAGCAAAATATTTCGCTTAGTACCTACTTACTTAATCATTACAACATACAAATAAAGTTAAGATAATAATAATCACAAAACAATGCACCATCAATTTCACGCAAACAGAACTGTGTAGGTAAATAAGTGAGTTATGTCTTAGGGACTCTCCCTATCAAAGGAAAAACCTGACTCAAATGATTATAGAAAACATGTCTTATTTTTCAAAATATTGGCAGGTACTTTCCTACCCTGGCAAGACATTCAATTAATAAACAATTTTATGAAGTCTAAAGTTTGGAACTACATGCTTGTTTCATGTTACTTAAATTATAAATTATTTCGTGACTATAATACAAAATAATCACTTATTACAAGCTTTTTTTTTAGGTAGGTATGTCCACTAAAACCTCATGCTATCAACGGGGTAGCCGTTTACCGAAGGGGTAAATTATGCTTTTTCGATGGGTGCATATAGTACACGTCCAAAATCAAACGCCATCAGCAGATTTTTTTTAGCAACAATTAAAATGAAAACTGATACTGACGTTCTTCCTCAGTTGGATTCTAAATAAAGTGATGCGTATCGACTTCACTAATCAGCAATAGGTATTCCTAGGAACGAAAGAAGAAGTCCATAGAATAGGAAATCCTGCATAAATCATAGGATTTAAGTGATGCAGCTGTGCTATTAATCAATGATTGGTCTATGTTCAGAAGTGCATGTCCTGAGGCTGAAATGATGATGAACATATAACAAGTGAACAGCAAAGTTCTTTATGAAAACTTCCTGCTGTTATCTGACAACTGTCAACAGCACGTAAACCATAACCGTCATACTCTCCGACGAACCTTAGTTTGACCTAGAAAAAAACAAGATTTAAAAATAAAACCGTAATCAAAAATTCTCAAAAACTCCACTAAATAAATCCTAGAGCATCAGAGAGGTAAACCAGCCTCAATTACACCATCCGATAAGAGCAATAAAGTGAAACAATACAGTTATCAGTTATGTCAAACTTTACGCGTCGTTTGTAGGCCGCGTGCACACTCGTGGGAAGTGTGGCACGGACACGTGACTTGCATTATTGTATTGAAAAAAGGGTTGCATTTCATTTAGTTTTTTTTTTCTCATTTTTTTCTCATGATAATGAATTTAGGATTAAGAGACAAAGGGAGATAAAAAAAAAGAAATTATGTCTTCCTAAAGATTTATATTTATTTACTCTTAATAACCTGCGTTGATTTGCGCGACACTAAATCACATGTCTTATAAAATAATAATGACATCACTTCTTAGACATTCTTGTGCTTTAAGAGACTCTGATATCACTTAATAAAATTTTCCACATTATAAATTACAATTTTCTTTCAATATTGACAAATTTACATAGACACGGACTCACTATTACCAATTTCCGCTGTCCTTTGGACCTCTTCATACCCGTACTACAATGTTTGCATTAACTAACATCCGCTATATACTTTAAGTTTGAAAAACTCATCAACAATGCAAATAATGTAACACGTGTTTCACAAATAAATATTTTGTATTTGTTTAAAAAACGTTTGTCCAGCATAAGGGCGCTTTCAAATTAGGCGTTTTGAAACGGACAAAATATTTAAAAATTCTATGACTGCTGCAATGGAATAAAAATGTCAATTACTAACAGTTAGTGTGCGGCCTTGCAAACGCGCGACAAACGTCGGACTCAAAACGTCTAATTTGAAAGAGTTACACTGATCGCACATCCATATTCGTGGCACGATTTTGCCACGCGCCGCGCATGTGTGCCGCGCCTTACTCGGCCACCACAACGTTTATGTCGCATAAACGAGCTAAGTTTACAAACGGCGCCTGCGCAGATCGCACGTTAGCACGTTAACAGCCGCGCTTCGTGACAGACACCTGACAAATGTGAAGAATCAACAAAGTTGTGTGATAACATGAAGGTGGCAAATAGTGGAATTGTTTCGAGTTAGCCGAAAGTGATTGTCACGTGAATTATTTAATTCTTTCATTTAATTTTTTAACGTAACTGGAAGTTTTCACCGGCTTGGAACTATTGTTATAAATGTAAGTACTCGTACAATACAGTAACTTTAGACATGTGCGTTAATGGCCACTCTCCTTTTATGGCCTAATCTTCATGAAGGATACTTATGCATACAATTGATATTGTTACCATAATATTGATCTCGTCTTTGTACGAGTATGTATCAAAATAACTATGACTGTACCTTTAAAGTGATGAAGTATCTTTATCCAAAATATTTTTAATACGGAGTATAAAACTTCCTGGTTGCCTAAATAAGTCTTAGACTGGGTTGCACCATCTTACTCTAACTTTGACAAACGTCAAAAATTTGTCAAACTCCATACAAAAAGCACCGGTTATTGTTATTATTACGGTTAAAAAAGGTTGTGGAACTCGGCCTTAGTTATGATACTTGACAGTTAAAACAGCTGTGTCAATTCTAAAACACTTGCATAACTGTAGATTCATTTCCTAGTCTTCGAGCAGTTTCTTTGATAACTCTTTTACAACTTCTTACATAGTTACGTGCAGTTTTTATTTTATCGCAGATTAATAAAATTTGTTAATTAAGGCAAGTACACATCAGTGCGAAACCGACTTGGCTAATTATTGAAAATTGCTCATTAAAATCAGTCATGTGGATAATAATGTAGGATGTTGACATAAATCATACCCCATTAACCGTGCAACAGTTAAATAAATAAATTGGATGTGAGGCAAAAATTCACCTCATATTTTTCACTTTAAAAACTGATTTTGTCTGTTATAAAACTTAAACTTTCTTGAGCTCTTCAAATCCTTGTACTAATAATTGGTACCTACTACATACATAGAGGAATTATTGGTTAGATTCTCTAAGACTACCTATATGCGAACTTGATCTAAATAGAAAAAAATACTCTCAAAACGTTGCGAATACTATTAGCTATCCGAAAGATATTTCATAATTATTTATTTCTAAACATGATTTTAATGGTTTTTGGAACCATTAAAATTATCTTTATTGGAACTTGTATTAGAACTGCTGTTTTTTATACATAACAATCAAACTATTTGTCTGATCATCCAATTCCATACGAACATAAAAAAGATCAATCTACATTTCATTTGCTTTGGTTAACACTAAATTGAAATGAAAGGCAATCAAAGTAGAAGCGTGTAATACTACGCTCAATCATCTAACTCTACTACTCAGCAAAAAATCAATAGATGGACTTTGACCGTTGTCTTGTAATATAAACCCTTACCTAACTCAACATTAAAGACTGTGTCGATTCAGTTGAATTTATAAGAGAGTAGATTCTGCCCGCGACCTTGCTCAAATGAAATTCCGCCTGCCAAAATGTCCTTGCTGCGCGTAGAGATCAAAATATGCTCTCAAATCTATCTACATACATAAAAGCGAAAGGTCACTCACTCACTCATCACGAAATTTCAGAAACTACAAGTTCGAGGAGTCTCAAATTTTGCGTGGGGTTTCCTTTTAGAACGTAGGTGCTCACTAAGGCGGGATTTTGCAAAATTCACCCCTGAGGGGTAAAACGGGGTCCACGCGCACGAAGTCGCGGCCGGCCGCTATTCCTATCGTAACTGTAAAATAAAATAGAATAAATAATGTAACGTTAGTGAATTCAGTCAAAGAAAGATTCTTCCAAGTTCCAACTTCAATCACATGATTTACATAAAGGTAATTTTTTCGAATCGTAAAACAAACACTAAAAGATAAAGTAAAGCTTTACTAAGGCTCAAAGATAAGATAGTAATGTTTTTAAATTAAACCTAATTTGGTTACAGGAGACTGCAGAGACACTTACGCCCGTATTCACAAACAATGCTTACTTAGGTGAAGCAGCAAATCGAACACACAGCGATGAATAGAGCTCTGTGATTGGTTCGTGTGTCACCCTGTGCGTCCACGCGCGCCGTGAGACCTCATAGTAATGTTTGTGAATACGGGCGCTAATTATTAACATAGTTTTTCGAGTGTATGTATGTGGGTATGTATGTATTATGTATGTATATTGTATATTTCTTTGGCACTGCCTACAGCCTAAACGGCTTGACCGATTTTAGCGTGAGAGGTATCGTTAGATTCGTCTTAAACGTGAGAGTGACACTGGCTATATTAAAATTGAAAAAATCAAAATGGCGGATTTTAGGCGCCGCGCCGTGTCTTAAAAAAAATTGTTTTTCTCAAAACCTATTTGAATATATTTTTTAATAAAAGATTGGACTATTTGTCCCCATTTCCTAAAAAGATCATCAACAACTTTTGGCTACAAAAGTTGTCAAGTGTGAGCTATAACACTTGCTTTTTTTACAAGGTTTACCTTCCAATTAGGCTTTGTCGTTACATGAGCCTGAATTAATAATGCTGTTGACGGATTAGGTGTTAAAGGTCATAATCCAACGCCTGCTCCTGAGCGGCTCATCGTTATCGAAATATTTTGTACCCTAATTGGGTCTCCTCCAAAGACCAAAAAAAGTGTATTAATCTATCTTTTATTAGCTGGTATTTTTCCACTTTATACTACAGAGCTGGGTATCCGTTTAGGTACATGTAACTTGTTTAATTTTTAAACCAAAATGGCAGCCACTCAGTATATGTTATTCTAGGCCAGGACTAAGTTATGTAGTGTTAAGTAGTTAGTAGTAGTGTAATGTTAAGTAAATTAATGTAGCAATGGAAGAAGTCCTTTCGCAAAAAGATCTATTATTCACAAATGTCACTACGATACAAAGCAAAATTGAGCGTGAAGTCATTGAGATAAATGTACCTACTATTATTTTAATGCGTGAAGCATGCACGGTCTGTCCATCGTTTTTCAAATTTGCTATGCATTTTATCTAAAAAAATATTATGTCACCACGACTAAACCAATTTGCTGAGCCATTATGTGTTGCTGCGAAACACATCATGACTGCATGAGTATACAGCCGGGCTAAGATATTATGAGCGCTGTGATATAATCTTATCGATGCTTTTATATGGCAAATGTATGGGTTTATCACGTAAAATTGATAAAATGCCTCAATAAAAGTTTGTTATTTGTTTCAGCTGAACTGAACTTTTCATTTAGAAACTTAATAATCAATCAGATGCTTACTTTTGATCCTTTTTATAAGTAATAATATGTCTTCTTTAATGCAAACAAACATTCTATGTCTACTTGTAACATGTCCAAATATTAAATAAACGACATCAAACGGTACGTTTAACGTTATCCAAATTCAAACAAGTGAGTTATTAAGGGGTGCATCACAGAAGCACAGTGTTTGCTTCCGTCCGGAAAAAAGTAGTGTATCGTCCGGAAAATCCGGACGTTCCGGGAATTACACGGACCGTACTATCCGGGCGTTTGCGTTTGTGCAGTTTAGGGAACTCGCAGGCGAGCGACATTATATCGGCGACTGATCTCTCTCTCTCTATCTCCGAACTCCTAATCGGAACCGTTTAAGATCAAAGTAAAAGATCGTGAATTCATTACAAGACTGAAAAAAGTTATGAGGTAATTTATTTTCATTTTCATACATTTGGAACATAGAATCTCACATTATGAAGTGTAAACGACGAGACGAGACCCGTGAATACTATATTATTTAATGTTTCCAAATTATTCAAATTTATGTATGCGAGTCATTTCTACTAGTACCTTAATATGTAAGTCTAGATATTAGCACGTCACTACCTTGTTTAATATACCACGCAATCTTGTATACCCATTCTTATGATACACCATACAAGAATGCATGGTAAATTCAGTGAACTGCTCCTGATTCGAATGTACCTACTACTACTATTTCTATTTATTTATATTAACCGGCAGACAGTGGTGACTGAGTTTGTTGCGGCGCTTCTTCTCAGCACTTGCCAAATGTTGGTCTCGAAGCGCTGGTAGGGTAAAAAGATTATGAGACATGTAGAGGCTCCTTAAGAGCATATGACGATTTGTAAGAACTATTTATTAGTCTAAACAAATAAAGAAATTTTGACTTTGACTTTGACTTTGTTTTGATATCTTCAAAATACCTGCATACTTTAAAGTGCCAAAAGTAACACTTTTTTAAACATATGAAAGGGGAGTTCAGTCGATCGATCGCAAGCAGTTGCCGATATTACTATTACTCGTCTGTGAGCTCTCACAGACGCAGTGGTGCGTCGCGCTGAGAAATGCACAATATTAGCTGGCAATAACTACTTCACTTTTCCATCGCTTTACGTAAAGGTATGCGTAAAAAAAGTAAACATGTTCATTTATGTTACTCGTACGTTTGCTTTGAGAAAGGCACTTTCAGAAAAAATTCTTGATAATAACGCGTGGTGGTCTCTGTATTTTTTAAAATATTATGTGTAGAATAGGTAGGTAGATAAAGTACTTAATAAGTAAATACGTTTGAGCTTATTTTATTAAGTATGTAACATTATTGAAAATAGAGTGTTTAATTTAATTTATCCTTTTTAAAGCAGTAGGTACCTATGCGAAGTACGCGCTACGCGATCACAAACTACTTACTTCTCGCAATGAAAGGACTCATTTTTTACAAACAGACAAAAACGGACATTATTCCACAAATCTCATTAATTTTCTTTTGTGTTGAAGTAAAATATAAATAAATGTACCTATTCTAGATTCTTGTATCGGATAATAATTTACATGAAATATTTTTGTCACAACAATGTACGAATATCTGTTGTTTTAAAATTGAATAATAATTTAGCTATGCTGAAAATACAGTTCAATGTTTGGAAACAATTGTTTTCAGGCGTTTGACGTCATAACTAAAAGTATTTCTTAACGTGAAAAATTAATAAAATTAAAAAAAAGAAATGGAATTTACTACATTATGATGAGTGCGGCTGTTCTTTGGTAACAATAACAATTTGTATGCAGGAAGGAAGACTCGTGTCAAAGCCACAATATTCATACGCCATAGTTATCAACAAGAATGATCAACGTAATATTTAAAAAATAAAATTATATCTGCAAACCTCTTAGAAAAATGAAAAAAATATCGATAGGAGCCAGGCCTCTATCCCCAAAATGGCCACTCCGGCATGCCACCATATTATTTTCGATTACGCACCGTACAATAGTTTGTGACGCCCAAAGTGGCCAAAAAGTTGACAACACAACCTTATTCCGAGGGCTATCGTTTTAGCGCTCACCAGTTGGCGCCACTGTAGAGTAAGGTCCTGTCACTTGCTAGTAGCGAAGACAGTGGCGCCAACTGGTGAGCGCTAAAGTGGTAGGAGGACTATCGCATTTGCACTCATCAAGATGGCGCAACTGTAGAGTAGGTCCTGTCAATCGCCAGGGGTGCCAACTGTTAAGTATAAAAACGATAGTCCTCATTGTAACAAAAACGTGTTGCGAACTTTTTGGCCACTTTTCGTGTCACGAACTATTTGACGCTGACTGAACCACTACTGCCGCGAAAACCTACTCGGTTTCAATCATAACAACCACTTGGGAATACACCGTGATCAAAGTTGTGAGAAGTAGCTAATAAAATGCGATGTTTCAAAATAAAAAAAGTAATAAAAATCCATGTATCGAATACCAATGAATGCGACGCAATTAAAATTCCGGTTTAAATTGAAAAATATTTTTCAGTAAACTCCAATTTTCATTTTTAACAACATTTTGAATCTGCACTGAATAAGCTTTATCGAAAATTTTCGCTGCGTTCCAATAAAAATAAAAAACACGGTTCCATGTACCGACAGGTTTTATTCGAAGTATTGCTCTGCAAACAATGGTTCATTTATTTATTTTTTGTTTCAGATACGGTGGCTGTATTTGCACAAATGTGGACCTACTCGAGTGTGGACATCCCGGGCTCTCGTATGAGCCGTACAGACAGAATAAAAATCTACTTGTCGGAGTGTGTCGTGTGTTTTTGCATAGTGTTCTTTATAATCTGTGTGGGGTTACTGTTGTACTTGTTTTTCCATCTGTACAGTACTGTGACGAGTGCGGGGAAACTCGCGGGCTCATTGGTAGCTGAGAGCTAGTGTTTACACTTTGCAGCCTAGATCCTTCTATTGATGTTAATGTGTTTAGACATGTGACAGTATTACAGCATGGAACAACAAACCAAACCAAATGGTGCCAACTTCGTGACGTGAAGCGACTGCAGTGAAGTATCTCAATAAATGTTTTATTACAATGTATTCTCATAGTTTAAGGATGCAATTTGTAAAATAGAAAATAGATAAACATCCATGATGTTATTTCGATTGCAATATTACTTTACTGGAAAATAGTTGTTTAATATTAATTAACATTACTTAGTACTTAGTTTCAATAAAATGTTAAAATATTCTCAAATATTTTGTAATAAAGATGTACTTTTAGAAGAACAATACAAAATAGACTTTTTTAAAACAGTAACCCCTTATTCACAAATATACCGTACTCTTTACACCTAATACAAGTAAATGCGTCGCCAAATGATAATTTTACAAAGTAAAAAAAAAACGTTTTCATGAAAACAGTCTTAGTTGTTCCGATTTTTATGAAAAAGGGGCTAACTGTTTATTTTACTGTTATTCCTTAAGAAAACTGTCTGTGATGTTAACTAGTAGTTATAGTATTATGTTATTCGTTAAACAATATCCAAATACATAAACGTTTTACCTAAAAGAAACGTTTTGTTATTTACCTTTGTTATCAGCATTGTGTGGGGAATGCAAAAAAGATTTCGTTCTGAATTAGTAGGAAGTCTTTGTATGGCAACCTTGGAGGTTTTTATCACGTTTAACATCACAAAGGCATATCTTGTGTACAGACGGCACATCAAGCTAAATACTGTGCTTTATGTAGTTGTAATTGAGCCTACTTTCCAACATAAATGTACAGTTTGATGCGCTGTAGAGACGGTACTATGCCAGGGTCTGGACCAAGTGTTGCCCAGAATCAACCCATAGTGCATTTTGTTCCTCAGGCCTATACTAATGTGTAAACCGAAGCGCTCTGAAGTCTATCCCTGGGTTAAGAGAAAAAAAGAGTTTTGTTTCGAAATATTTACATACAAAATATCATCGATGTATACGTACTACGCATAAGATTTCGCGATTTTGGCATTAAATAACACTCGTTATGTTGAACTTAACCATATTGCATCCGTACGCGTTACTTTAGTGCGATTTAGACATTCTTTATAAACGATTTAGCGCTATTTTAATTATTTGGTAAGTTGACAGAAATTCATTATTTCCAAAAATGAAGCAAGAAGTTTTAGTTTTATATTATTGCAAAAAAACAATTTATTGGTGTATTACAATCGATTATTGAAGTTATTAAGCTAAAACTTCTTGCTCCATTTTGGAAATAATTAATTTCTGTCAACTAACCAAACTACTGCAACAGCGCTTGATCGCTTATAAAGAATGTCGAAGTCGTACTGAAGTAAGGTGTACGGATGCAGTATGGTTAAGTTCAACCTAGCGAGTGTTACTTAATGCAACAATCGCGACATCTTATGCGTAGTACGTATACATCGATGATATTTTGTATGTAAATAATTCAAAACAAAACTCTTTTTTTCTCTTAACTCCAGGGATAGATTTCAGTGCGCTCCTGTTTATAAATTAGTATTGACCTGAGGAACAAAATGCACTATAGTTTCATTCTGGGCCGCACTTGGTCCAACTTCCATACATGGATTGGCACTGTCCAGCCATGTTGACTCTACTCATAAGTCTCACTCTTATGAGAAGGCCGATGTAAATAAGTAGTTTAGAAATGGCGAAAAATTATCCTTTTTTAGGTGAAAAGCAAGTTGGATACATAATTTCTTGACTAAGTATTCTAGTACAGCCTTCGTAGACAGAATTTAAAATGTGTGTTTTAGTTTCGAAATCGCTTCGCTCTGGCGTTTTTTATGTTGTTACTTCGTTCCCTGAAGTGATTTCGAAATGTGAACGGTACGAATGTCACTTTGTCACCGGTGGATGGGATATACTGGAATGTTCAATAGTCAGAATAGATAAACTTGATCCATCCCACTTCACCCATCCCAAGGAAACAAACGAATCCGATATTTTTCTATTTCAAGTCGAGAATCACACACCTATTTAATACTGATTTCTTCAGGGTAATCAAAATACAAATAAAAATGTATCTTCAATCATTGAAGTAGTTACGTAAACTATGATAGTAATTTACAACAACACGAAAACTGAAACAATAGCGTACTCTTTAAAATTCGCACAGCGTTTCCGTTTCAATAACCAACCGCATTCAATTCTGGTTCATAACTCATGCAGGTAAGGTGCACTTTATTGGGCGGTTCATTTTCCTACTACCCTCCTGTATTATTACGTGTCTGTTGCCGAATAAAATCAATATCCGGTTCGGTTTAATAACCGTAGTTTTGCAGAGCGCCCGGATGGCTAATTACGGAGTAAAACTGACAGAGTCCATGAGCAATTACAGGAATAACCGGGATATATCCGCCATCGAGTGCAGGAACAGCGCGGTATTAATTTTGATCAAGCGCACTTTTAATTATGCAGACGCAGGTTCCATGTTTTAATTTTAAAGTGCTTGAAGCCGCGATAATAAGGGGGAGGTCGACTCTATCGAAGCCAGATTGGACCACTAGTTGCCAATTACCGCCATAAGGAGCCGCCACAAGATTTTTTTTCTTATCTTCTGACATTACAAGAAACTTATTATAATTGTTTGAACAGAGTAGTAACTAAAATAATGTCTGACTACATAATATTTTTTAGCGAAATAGCACCCAACTAAATCTATGGGTAGGTAACAAACAATCTCTTTGATGTAGGTACCAGCACCGTCCGTCGTATCAGAAACACTTAGGACCTACTCAGAATTTAGGCTTCAAGATGATTTTTGATATCTACATTCATAGTTCATGGCGGCCATCGACTAAATGAAGCACTACCTTGTCCAACCTGTGGCGGCCACATATGGCCGAGTGTGTGGCGGCCCTAAAACACCTGACCACTACCTAATGGATTATAATGGATTTTAAAAATGAAATCCATAAAGCCTGCAACAGACATTTTCAACGAACACACGGGTGAGTAAAAGGTTTTTCCATTTCTGTAATCGAATATCAAAAGTAGAAAAGCGCTGGATAAATACAAACCACGAGTTCACTCCGTTAGCCTTGCAGCGCACACACTCAATATTTACAACTTTACTAACACCACTAACACACTGAATTTCATATAGACTGCAAACGTAACAGAGTTATACGCCCGTATTCACAAACGATGCTTGCATAAGTGAAGCAACAAATCGAACGCACAGCGTTGAATAGGGCTCTGTGATTGGTTCATGTGTCACACTATGCGCCCACGTGCTCTGTGAGACCTCATAGTAATGTTTGTGAATACAGGCGATATAGGTTAGGTTGTTGGTTAGGACACGGTAATACTCTAGTTAGGATGTTTAAACTGTTACTAGGGTAAAAAACAAAGTGACACTCCTCAATCATTCGTTCAGTTAAAAACTTAATTACCTACAATTTGCGCTTAAAAGCAGTAATTAAATGACGGGGCTATCTACTTCTTTTTTTTTCATGTTTTTTAATGTCTAAAGCGGGTCATACTAAAAGCATTTATGGAAAAAAAAGTATTAGTTATATACAATTACATAAATACCTAAATTCTCAACACCAAGGACAATTTCTTATTAATGTAGTCATCCTCATTTGTTTGCTTACTAAGCCTATCCTTGCCTAGGCGTCGACTTTATACCGGAGCAGTTTATAAAGACCCCTTTTAATCGTTCTCCTTGAACCTGAAGCTCGTTCAATATTCATTAGAAGAACGTTCTGGAAAGTTTCTTACAGTCCATCAAACTCGACCTGTATTTTTTAATTCAAGTTACAGAGTATCCCAAAAACAATGGATAACCCTGCAACTATCGATAGGCCTCCTCATGAGGACAATATAATCTCTCTAATATCAAATTTTGACCTTAGTAAAAATATCTCAGTTATCAATATTAGTTTTTCTGAATCCAATTCAACAAACTAGTTCAAAAGTATTTAAAAAAATAGAAAAAAAGAAAAATTTAATTGTCTCGCATCGCAATCACAGGTCACTTTAAAATCTCTAAAAAATTAGAGAAACCCTAGTGAGGGTTATCGATAGTTACAATGCTATCCATTGTTTCTAGGACACGCTGTATTAGAATATTATTTAGTAAGATAAGGAAAATACTCAATGTATTTGCTTGTATTGTACCTTTCGAACGAAACGTTACATTGCGATGTACGATAACATCTCTAGCGAATATTCTAGCTAGCACGAGAATATGAACACCTTTAGCCTAGGCGCAGACCACCAATTTTTAATTGGCCGATTGTTGGGTCGAGCTGTTGTTCAGTGTGGAAATGTATGGAAGTGCGCACATTACACCGATTTGGTATCGGCCGATTCTTCATACAAATTAGAATCGTGCCCAATTATCGGCCAACTAAAAGTCGGTGGTCTGCGCCTAGGCTTAAGCTTCATGTTCAGTGCTTCAATACAGGTATGAATGAAGTTGCGGCTTAGTTTCGTAACTCGTTTGCAATTTCATTTTGGCTATTCGCAGAAATTCAATCATTTCACGTTGCTGGAATTTTCCACGGCAAACACATTACAGCTTAAATCGAGGCCCAGTTAGGGGCCTTCCATTAATGATGCTCTTATGAAACGAACGTAATTGTGTACTGTCGTTTATTTTTGTATTTCAAAATAAATATGGTTCGCATATGAAATAATAACTCATATTAGTTTTCATTGAATCATCAAATATAAATTTTATTTCTGCTTGGCCGAAAATTCAACTGGAAAATGCCACATGACGTTAATTTGTACCCTAATATGCAAATAATTTTGAAATAAATAAGTAAGAAAAATATTATTTACTAATTACAGTGATTTAGTTGTTCAGTCCTTAAATTCCCCGAAAATAAACACTGACCGAAATGTCTTCACTTAGTTACCTACTTCTTTGAAATTCTCGTAGTAATACAACCTAATTCAAACTTAACAGTAAATAAGTTAACCTATCATAAACAAAGAGCTAATTAAAGAGGTCTTAATCAGCCTCAAACTGTAACTTTCGAAAGGTCTTAACTTTAGCTACTAACAAAACTTAACCGAGAGTTACTGAACAAGTATTGAACGAACGTGTGCTCATAATAGGTTTGCAATATTAGGCTCTTACTCAATTTTGGTTAAAACCGTCATTATTATCAGGGGATTTGTCTCTAAAAGTCTCTAAAATTAGTCTAAATTTTGTTTAGTTCGGTGTAAATGTAAGATCTGGTTTATCTGTGTAATATTCTTAATTTAAGGTGGTTTAATTAATTATTTTTATATGCATGCTGTGCTTACTAACTACTACTTAAATCAGTATGAATTGATTTTACATTCATTACTTACTTTTGCATGATATTTGATTGTACCCAGTTTTGTAAGCCAAATAAAAAAAAAAAAAGGAACACAACCCTTTCTGATTCGCCAAAAGCAACATGGAGGATTTGGCCTGCACACTATTTTATTAAAGTACTTACAATTTTCAGGTCTTTTTAAGGTAAGTTAGAAAGACCTCGTATTTACCCGACTGCGCCAGAAGGAGGGTTATTACTACTATTTCTTTCAATCCTTAGCGAACGTGGGTACTCAAATGGGACCCAGACTCTGTATCTATTGCGTAACCTTGTGGCGGAATACTTAGTTTATTAACAGATATGATTATGAGTTCAATGATTCCTCGAGCTATACTTACAAAAGAGATCAAACAATAAAATTCATGTGTACAAAGCATTTGACAAGCCTATAATTCTTTTGTTTCATAAGAAAACGAAAGACAATGCAGTAAAAACTTAAAGATATGGTGTAGACACATTTTTTCGCGACAGCGTGAAGTGAGACGAGTGTATTTAATTATAAAGACTCTACCATGACAATTTGAAATTGTTGCTTATTGTTCTAACATTACATAATAATGTATACAGGGTGTCCCAAAATTAGCACGTCACACTGACACTGGAGCGGAGGTGGCTGAGTCTAAGACGCATCGAACAATAGAAAAGTTTCATGAGTTTTAAGTTATGACCAAGTTTATTTATTCATTTCCATAGAAAAGTTTGATGAGTTTTGAAATAATGACTCATATTAGTTATTTTTAAAAATTGACTTAATATACTTGTTAGATGCATCTTATGCTCATTTACCTCTGGTGTCAGTATGACGTGCAAATTTTGGGACACCCTGTATATGTTGTAGGTACATACGCCTATGTATAAGCCTTGCGCTATTATACCTATTTTTACATGAAATTAATTTCTGAAAAAGGGTAAAGAAAGGATCATACGTAATGTCTTCTATCGCTGCAAAAAAACAGTGGGTATATTTTGTATATTTTTATTAACTTTTTTATTTGACTATATTATCAACGCTAGTTTATATTTAGAAAGCCCTGCAAATGTAATTAAGCGTTAGAATCTATTCTCTATGCCACTGTAATTAATTATTCACATATTGACTCACGGAGCGACCGAGCTGTTATCATATCATCGGGTGTCAACGTCACATTATCAACAATGTAGAGGACGAAAATAGTACTAGCACCTGACACCTTGTATCTCTTACAGAGGGCCTATTCCGTTAGACTGTGCCCCTATTTTCGGCACTTTCCATCTCTTTTATTCATGTTGCGGCTATATTTAGAGTGACAAAGAGAGTAGATGTCATGAAATATCCACAGAAAATCAGAGTTCTGTTCTTAATTGACTGGCTGTCATTTTGAGTACCTGTAAGGTATGATTTTTACGTGTAAAATTTTAGTACCTAATAAAGATTATTTTCTTTCTTTTTATATTTTCCGACGCCTACCTACTTCATGCTGAAACGATGACCAGGTAAAGATGTTAGAGCCTTGCTGAAATTCTAGATTCAGAACGGTGCTCATGATGGCCTAAAGGAAGGACATAATGGGTTTTATTTATAAGACTTTATAGCTGATACCTCACAACACTCACTGAGAGGATTTCGGCACATGTGCGTGTAAAATCTCGCTACTGGTTGCACGCAGGACAAAGATTTCGTATTACTTAGGTGCCCACAACCAATCCGCGTTCCGCGTGCGTGTAGCCCGCGTAATAGGAAAAACATGTATGAAATAATGAAAGGTAAGTAGCCCGCATGCGGATTAATCCGCACGCGTGCCGAAATCTGCATTACAGGAAAAAGGCACTAATGAACTAAAGTTTTTTAACGGGACTATTCCCACCTCTCTTTCCCACCGCTGCAACTCCTGTGTGGCCAGGATCTACAGCTTGGCCGCCAACAAATACCCAACCAGTGAAGGTCAAGATTGTCCCGAGAAAAGTTAAAATGTCATTGGACCCGCAACGAAATTAATCAGAAGAACAAAGGAGGAGTTCGAAGTTAAGGTTCGACTTCCCTCCAGTGTAAAGCGGATGACAGGAGACAAAACAAAGGATAAGTAAACTTCTAAAAAAAGATAAGCACCACGAACAGTATCAATTATGGGGACCAATCTGAGCTGAAGTTTGATTAAAATGGAGTTAAAATTAGCATCTTTGTATCATCCGGGTCCGGATGAAACTAATTACCTGTGACCCAGAGAAAGGTGAGCCGGTCGTGCCGCTAAAAGTCGAGGCAGACCGGTAAACCGATAACCGGCAATTGGCACATCCTCACGGAATTTGCGTATCGATAATACGCTTAAGACATCAAACATGCAGGTCGTTTGATGTTTTGTCGCCATCTCACTTCTATTTTAAGACTGATTCATTTATGATATTAAAAATTGTCGAAAGATATTATGGTAAATGGTATCACTAAACAAGACTATTAAATACCAATAAAGTAGCCAATTTGAAATAGCCTATAAATTATATTGCATTCATAGGATAGGCATGTAATTAATTTTCCAATTTAAGGCTTTTAAGAAGCTCTATACACACGTTCAAGTATAATTTTAACCCTACACCTGCTTCAAGACAAAAATGTGGGTAAATTCTTGCGTAGTAGTAGACGACTATAACTTAAAAAACTTAAAATAACAAAGATAGAAGACCTTTAATGACAAAGTAAAACAGTATCTATAACACCATATTATTTGTTGAATCTCTATTTCAACAGTCTATCTCATAAGAATTTGCCAAATTCCATAGCACCAATTAAAATAATCAGACGTATCAAATCGATATGAAATTCTGTAATTCATTCACAATGTAGCCATTCAGAAACGTGGGCTCGGAATGAAAAGCGCTATTTGACAGTACACGGAGCTATGGTGCACAAATCAAAACGAACCGGAAATTATCACACACAGAGCCATTTGGTCCGGCATTGAAGCAATACTACCGGTTACAGGAGAGAAAACCGGTTATAGGAGGGAAAATCGGTTGCAAGGGAGAAAATCTGTCCTTGTGTTGGCTGATTAGGTGACATCTACAGAAAAACATTACCAGTGTATGTAGACTGTAGAGACATTCATAAAACATAGAAAAATCATTAAATTAAAATAAAGTTAATTAAATAAATATTCGCGTAACGAAATGGCTTCACGGACGCTTTTATTTTCTTCTTCTATAATTTTACACGGAAAATACCATGTGTACTTATGTAACTACCTGTAGGTAAGTCTATACTAATATTATAAAGAGGAAAGATTTGTTTGTTGTCAATAAGTTTTTTATTCTTAACGAATGTAAAATGGTTTATAAGATATACCTAATACTTTGTAAGACAATATAGTCAACAATTTTAATCTATTTACGGAATTGGCCTAGAAAGTGGAGTCATTGACTCATTGATAAGAAGCATACTTACACCTACAAGAATAATGTAGTTTACCTTATCTATAACAATAAATAAAGTATTTTTGTTAACATTGCTAAATGTTTAAGAGAGCTGGTGATAACCTTGTGACTTACAAATAACAATTAATTTGTTTGACACTTATTCAGATATTAAAGATGTTGCAGCCAAAACTCATAATCAGTCAAAAGTAGTTTTGACTGATGCCCTTGGTCAATATCACATTGACCAAGCGCGTTAGTCAAAATCACTTTTGAGTGTAAAAAGACAGTCAAGAAGTGGTTTAGCCTTATTTAAAATTTTACCAATCAGTGAAAATTCATACAAGGTGTTAGGATTAGTGAAAATTACTCGGGAATCATAAAAATGTGTTATAAAAACATTTTAAAGTGTAACATTTTTGTGATTTGTGCATACAAAATGATCACGCCTACCTTGGGTACTATATAGTTTTAAGACATATGGATATGTCACTTAAAAAAGATATACCTACTGAAACTCTTTTTACCTGGTGGTGGCTGAAAGCCCATTATGTCAGTCCCTTTCATTGAACCATGACACTTGATGATAGCTTATTAAATCTGCCACCCAGGAGAACTGAGCTGTTACACCCCACACGAAATACAAAGAGGACCACAAAAAGTGTTTTCTCAAAACAATCATCATCATCATCATTTCAGGCATAGGACGTCCCTGGGGAACATCTAGACCTCCTCCAATGATTTCCATATTGGCCGGTTGGTAGCGGCCTGCATCCAGCGCCTTCCTTCTACCCTTTTAAAACTATCCCAGTGACGTAATTCTTGTAGTAAAAGTCGTTGATGCTTTCCAAATACAAGTGTATGTTGGTATGCTTTTACCTACAAACCACAACACAGCGCCACGAAGGAAAATCGATACATAAAGGTACGCAGATCTATCCAACTGAAGCCCAACAAATTCTAAACTTTAAAATTTTCCACATAAGGACGAAATCGACTCAAAGGGAATACTTAAGTTTGTAAGTGCGCTTTAGCGTCAAGGACTAAGTTTATTAAGTCGACATTTTCTTTGTAGTAAGACACGATCAGCTGAAATCAATTCTGAACCTTGCGGCCTAGATTTTAAAACCGGTTTTGAGGTTGGTTTTTAAACTAGCACTAGCTTACTATTTTCAATTTTGCTCTCTGATATTTTAAATTGAGAATGTTACTAGGTATGCAAAATCACTTGAAACCTATGTTACAGTTAAGCTTTTACATATATAAATACATTAGTTTTTATTTCATTCAAAAATACCCAGTAGTTATGATTTTATAGGCATTCAAAGTTCGCTTAAGAGCGTTTACGCGAAGCGCGGCGTTTCAAGGGGCATCATTGGAAATGATTCGCGCGCGGCGTTTTTTAATAGTTTTCAAATGTTTATAGCAAAACAATAACAATGAATTAAATATCGTTTCAAAGTAAATATTTTAAAGAAGATGTTGTTTTATTATATTAAGCTACTTTTATGTTGAATAAAGGAAGAATATTGGTGAAAAAATCACTTTGATTTTTGGGTATTTCACGTTCTTTTAGTTTGTGATTTCTTATTGTAAAATGCTTAAATCTAAAANTATTAACACCCAGACCCATCACAGAAATTAAAATTGAACCAAACCCAAACTTGATGCGATTGTGTCGTTTTATTGCGAATTACCTTCCAGCTTCATCATTAGACCCTGATTATTATATAAAATTAAAATACTAATCAATACAAAACGAACGAGCCCAAACTCGATGCATTTAAGTCGTTTTATTATAGAGTTCCTATGGCCACCTTCCAGCTCCATCATCAGATCAGCTCCATGTCATCATAATATTGCATGGTCATCCAAATCACATGTGTTTGCGAAATTTCAGCTTAATCGGTTGCCTGGAAGTGGGTCTTAATTCAGCTTGCAAGATTCCACCCATACAAATATGAGCCAGTCACTGTAATATGACGTCACGCGCATAAAATGGCGGGCCGGCCGCCGCCCGCACTTTTAAAATTCAATATCTTGGAAACTAATGGACGTATCGAAATAATTCTTTCACGTGTATTTTTTATTTTTAACAGAGAATACAGAAAGCTAAAAAACAAAATTAGTGAACATTCTTCATTACCTACGAGCCTCATTTTTCAGAGAAGATTAAAAACTGTTTCTAAAGATTTTTTGTCAATCATACCTACATCACGCTATCTTTCAGTTAGCCAAAATAAAATATGGAAATTACAGTACGAAGACAACCAAATCAAGGAGATCTTTCTAGGAGAGAGGAAAATCTTGCAGTTAGTATGTGGCTGAATTTAGTTAGTATACCAGAGATTAATCTTGCCAATTTGCGATCTACACTCTGCTTCAGTTCACGCCCGCTTCCTAAGCTCCTTTTGATAATTTAACGTTCATTTTGTAGGTGTACCAATAACTAGTTAAGTAGCTACAGTTTGCAGGATTTCCTCAATGTAACCGCTGCGGAGCTATCGTTTGCGGTGGCCGCGTACTGGCATTCGAATTGAGCCCGTTCCTTCTTCAGAGCGCACGTTTTACTTTTAGCAATAATATGTAGCGTTTTTTCAAAAGCTGAACGCTACAAGAGTGGATTTCCAAACACAAGAACACCGCCGCAGCGCTCGACTTACTTTTGGGATCAAAATAGTCAATTTTGGAACGCAAAACGTCCCCAGTAAGTACGCCATTTTGATAGTGTAGCGGAACACGAAATCGCTGATCCTAAAAGTAGCACATCCTTAGTGAGGAAATGATCTAGTTCTAGTCCATACTCGTATCTATGTGAAAATGACGGGTAGAGTCAGTGGTCACTTTTGTTTTTCTTACTCACCGATTTCAAACTATCCAACCAGGAAGATTGGCTTGAATGAGACGTGATGGATGGGATGCAACTTTGTAGCTATTATGTAGTACAAAGGCGACTCGACACAATAAGAGTAATACGGTCAGTTGCATCCTTGTGAATTTGATGTTAGTATAACGTAAGGCGTCCTTCGTTTTGTTTTCAAAAATTTATTTCATGCTATCATGCATTACGTGAAATAACTTATGTAAATAATGCCATAGTAAAGAGACGAGTTTTATCTAAATAGCTAAATATCAGATAAGCCATCTGTGAGCAACCACTAACGTCGTACCCAAAAATTACCCCTAATTTTAGTTTCAACAATCATTCATAACGTAAATAGCAAAGCAATACCCCAAAGCTCCTACTGGAAACGCAAATGCAATGGTATTACGACAAAGAGTTGCTCTAACGAAGCCTGAAGATGGTTCAAACTATTGTCAGCTCCGGGAACTACCGATTATTGTTGGGAGTTGTTTTGTGTACTTTAGGGGGAGGGGGTTCACAGTATGCTGCTTTCAATGTAGATGTTAAGCGTTTTAGAGCAGGGTTGCACAGACTTAAGAGTTATTGGGACCAGGTTCACTCGGGCAAATGATGAGCTAAAAGCGGGACGCAGAAAATAAAAACAACTGAATGAAGGTAGCAGGGAGGCGCTGGATGCAGGCCGCTACCAACCGGTCATTAAGGAATTCATTGGGGGAGGCCTATGTGGGCAGTGGACGTCCTGTGGCTGAAATGATGATGATGATGATGAATAAAGGTTCAGGTTCCGGACGGGTACCATGTACAATTTTACATGTACAGGGGGTCGCAATGATTTGTGCATCCTTGCTTTAGATGTAGTTTCAATACTTCGTCTAATATTTAAAATTGCTTAAAGTTATATGATACTTTGAGTAGTTTGCTGAAGCGAGCGGAGCTTATAGGCAGGAGAAAAGTGATGGAAATATATTTCTTATGAGTTTCATAATAATTTGTCGTATAATATCCCCAAATATCTTTCCAAGTAAGCTAAAAATAACTTGTTCACCACAATAAGTCTAGCGGTCGACGAAGATCGAACAAGAGACATTATGTGGTGTGGCCTAAAGTTAGGTACAGTCGAATGCACATCACACTACACTACATATTTTTATTGCAAATTAGTTCCTATGACAACTACATACGATTCAGGATTGTTTACCTTGATGAATTGTCGTTACTAAATACATAATTATTGGTCTAAATTGAATAAAGATTTTTAATTTTTATAGGACCAAATATAAGATGATTTATTGATCAATATTTCCTTTCGTCCTCTACAAAGCAATGTAGACCATAAACAACAATGTACCACAATAGATACGTAATCAAAGTCTGTCCGTGTAGGTGAGCCCCGAGCAAATCTAACTTTGTGTGAGACGAACCCGTTGCTGAGTTAGTTTTGCTGTGCGAAATACTTTGTTATACTTATTTATCAATTTTAGGTCTACTTTTGCAAAACAACAAACAACTGCAAAATGCATTATTTCCGTAAAATTAAAAACTTCGTAGCCTAAGCTGAAGTGGTAAATTTTTTTCTTCATATCGAAGACGAAAGTCAAACTCTACGTACTCTCAGGGCTCATAATAGAGGATTCAGGAAAGTTTCTACTTAAAAAAACCGATTAAAATAATTAATCGCAATTGAAAAATTTTGGTACGTAATTTTGTTGTGATTTTTTACAGGAAAATCCGCTTTAGAATAGTCATTTGCGTCTAACTTACTGATAAGGATTGATGATAAAACTAACAAGACTCACGACGTCTGCGAGACAGTAATTCCAAAAGGAACCGCAGTCAGCATTGGGTTAAACACATTTGTAGATCAAAGTCTCTACTCTAATGCAGTCTTATACTGTCACCACGTGGTTTCTGTCCAAAAAGTCAAAGTATGCCACCATCTGAGATGCCGTCACCAATTAAGTTAGTCAGTTTGACGCTATCAGCTGCTGAGTTAGCTACACTATGCTGGTGTAATAATACAGGTTGACCAGAAATGGATGCGGAATAACTCGTTTTGGTTAATTTGTTCTCCACCGACAAAGTATATCACGATCTGAGATACCGTCACCAAGTTATTCAGTTTGGCACGATCTACTGCCGAGTTAACTAAACGATGCTGGTCTATTTATACGTATTGACCAGAAATGGATGCGGAATAACTCTTTTTGGTTGTTAATTTCGTCGCCGCCGACAAAAGCCGACAGTCTATTGTAGCGTCACGTAATTTCCTCTAGCTTTTTTGCCATGTGACCGATCGTTCACCCCTGCCGATTGACGTTCCCAAAATATCACGTTTTAAAACTAGGCATTGCCAAAGCCGCCGAAAACCGGCGGGACTGTCACAAGTTTTCATTAGTGCCGTGGCTCATTTACGGGCACGGTGTGCAACGGCTAGTATGTACATTGGAAATTTATTCACACTTGCAGGGGAAATTAGACTTGGTGAATCTAATGCCGCCTTTTGCAATGGGAAACAATAATACCTAAGTATGTTCGTTCGTTTGTTAGTTCGTTTCAGCCAAATGACGTCCACTGTTGGACAAAGGCCTCCTCCAAGGTCTTCCACAATGCAAGATCCTGCGCGCTGCCCGCATCCAGGCTCTAAACGCGACCTTCACAAGATCGTCGGTCCACCTAGTAGGAGGCCTGCCCACGCTACGTCTTCCAGCTCGTGGTCTAAGTATGTATTTACCCAAAATATCTATTGCTGTAGCTACTGAAATATTAAAAAGCTTTCTTAGAATTCAAAAGGAGATAAAATTTCGAAACCATTTTTATTGAAAAATGCCTATTTATCATTAAAGTTCTGTAAAAGCTCGCAAGAATTTAACAAACATTTCTAGACTTAAACTGACATTTGATATCCACTGACGAGCTACCAAAATAATGATTGAACAACAAACCAAATAGGGTTCTAAAAACTTCTAGGTGACTTCCAAAGAGAGCCCTGTCAAATTAAAGTTTACTTGGAAAAGCTTCAGTGAAACCTTACCTGTTTACGTAAGAAAAGTTTATGTTACGTCTCACTCAAAATTGTTTTGTAAATAAAGTTACCTGTACTGTGTTAAGTAACGAAATTTGGTAATGTATTCTCATTTTAAAGTAGATTTTCACTAGATTCAATTACTTTCTAGGGAACAATAGTTCTTGTAGAGACGTTGTTTATATATGTTTTCATAGTAATTTATAGTCTCTTCACTAGGTTGGACATGGCGCACAATTTTTGTTGAAGATGCCAAATAAAACTACAAAAAATTAGAATGAATACTGTATTTTTACTTTTTTGATATCTTTAAAAATGACTGAAATATTCAAGCTCAAAGTGCGCTCTTCCGCTAGGAGCGATTTTCCGCGCGGATTTTGAAAATGTGACGTAGTAACATGAAAAGCTGCATGTAAGATATTATCTGTGTACAATGGTTAGAATGGTTAGTAGGGGAGCCGAAGCGGGGATTTCGAGACTTACTAAAGAGTGGCAGACTAACATACAAGGAAATACTTTGTACCTGGTTGATTACCTCTAAGTATGAATTTTTGATATAAAACGGCATTAGTTCTTATGCCTCTCACCCAAAAAATACCTCAATTAAGCCCAAATTTGAGACCGCAGCCAAACTTTGAGTGACGATGGAAACTAGCCTAGATGGAGGACACATGAAATTGAACTTCTGCTTCTTCATTGATAAAGACTTATCATTTACCATACCTTATCATTTTGTATTCCATTTTCAAGTCACTTTTTTTTCGCTTACTGTTTAAACAAAACGTGGGATTTTTTTTGTCAAAAACCTTTTTTAAGGCGGATTTTTTTCAATAAAGCGGGCGCGCGCGCGGCTATAAACGAGGTCACAAAATTCGGAAAGAACATAGCGAAATCTATTTATTCACCAATTTTCAAAAATTCAAAAACTTTCCAAGTAAAACTAACAAATAACTGGACTATTTACTCGTTATTGAGCACAAAGACACAAACTTGGTTATTTTTCCAGAAAATTTATATTTAAGTGCATAAATGTAAAAATGGCTTCATAGTGCACAAAATTGGCAATAGGTGGCATAATAATGGTTACTTTTTAGCGCCTAGTTTGAAATGTGATTGAACGATGACAACTAACAACAGTTGTCAGTTAGGTAAAATTTTATTTTAGTTGGAAAAAGACAAAAAGTGGTAAATGGGTTAACGTGCGGGGGCTGCAAAATCATGTTGTGACGTCACGCGCGAATATTGGAAATTTTTGAAAATTTTAAAAAGTCCGTAAACTTCTCGAGGCTCTATCTTCGGTAATACTGGATGGATTGAGGTGAAATAAAAACTAGTGTAATGTGTGTGATCTAAACTTTAAATTAAGTCATAATTTAACTTAATATTACAACTTATGCGTGTTGTCCATTAGGCCGACTTAAAGGTAGATTAGACATTTTATTCTTAATTCTTAAAATTTTTTAGTGTTCTTTTGCCTACCCTACATGTCCTCTTTAGTGATGGTACTTACTCGTTGACATTATTACTTATGGGTAAGTATCTAAAAAGAGAATCTTCTGTATTATTACATAAAATAATATACTTGATAAAATATTGAATGTTTATTTACATGACTGTGTCATAACAATGAAAAAGCATGTTGCTAAGCAACCATAAAGAAGGTCAGACATGACACGCCTCCGCCGCGATTCCTGGCTGCAGCACTGCTGGCACCAGTGGCGCCGGCAGCAGCTGGTCTAGATGGCGTGTCCAGGTCAGACCGCCGTCCGTACGCACGACATAGTGCAGCTTGCCCAGGCGCTGTACCACTGTGGCAAATGTCCACTTCTGAGCGGAGCTTCCGTAAAGTCTAGCCTGCACTCTGTCTCCACAAACAAAATGTCTTGTATGTGAGGCCAATGTGTCATTAGTTCTCGATGGAGAGGTTGATGGGGTTTTGAGCATAGTATGAAGTCTAGTCCTTACTTCTCGGCCAAACATGAGCTCGTAAGCTGAGTGTCCACTAGCGCCAGGGGTACGCCTCAGTCGGTATTTAATCACTAAGAGTTTATCCATTAAGTCGCCTCTGGTTGAAATTGTAATTTCGGTACATGTCCAGTTGCAATGTTTGTAATCGGAGCTGTATTTTGTGATTCCTCATAGGTAGATCTATTGTTCGTACGTAATTTCAAGAGTTTCGTTTTTAGAGTAGTGCATAATTCTTCTATTTCGTACCTTATTTGGATTTCCTGTTCTAACAATTCTTCGTCCACTTGAGATTCTATTTCTTCTTGTGTTTCTAGAAATTTTTGTAATGTATTTTCCAATGACTGTAGTCGTGATTCAATCTCTTCGTTACATAAGTTTTCATGCAAGTTTAGGTAATTTTCTGTTCGTGTAAGGGTTCCTCGTAGTGCAGCTCGCACTCTAGTGTAGTTTTTATTTGAAATCGGCATCCTGTCGCCAATTTATTACATAAAATAATATACTTGATAAAATATTGAATGTTTATTTACATGACTGTGTCATAACAATGAAAAAGCATGTTGCTAAGCAACCATAAAGAAGGTCAGACATGACATGTATCATAAAAGCAATTTAATTATTTTTTCTCAGATCACAGATCTAAAGGAAATCACAAATAAATTGGACCTCTGTACAAATTCATTTAAGCTCATTATTCTTCAAAATGAAACCATAAAAAATCTTCAGCAGATTCGAACACGTAGTAACAGGAGCCATTTTTCCTGATCAATAACCATTCGAACTGAAAACATAATCGGATTACCGTTTTACACAGACTAAAAAAAGCTAAATTGAAATTGCTAGCTACTAATGATCGAAACAGGGATTATTTTTACTTCAAAAGATTCTTATCTGCAGTTTCACTTGCGTTCATGCTACAGAATAAGTCTTTCATTGCATATAACCTATTTTCAGTATAGTCAATATTTTCTAAGGCTTCAAAGTAATTTAAAATTCGATGTCAAAGAAAATTACTATGCTGTGTTCTTAAAAATTGTAACGTTTCTGCATAGCTACGATGTAATCCATCAAAAATAGGTAACTGAAAAAGATACCGTATTTTCCTTTATTTCATTCTTTTGAGCTTATGATAACAAAAGAAATGTTAAAAATTCACAAACGTTTTGTCAAACAGCATCGGTCTGAAAAAAACCCCTTTGTTGTGGTTCCCGTTCGATCTAACCGTTTAGATGGCGCTTCATCCCGCGCTTCAGAGCCAAGCGGGATGAACTTATCCCGCGTGTCAGAGCCAAGCGGGATGAAATCATTCCGGTATGCTGTCCATCAGTGAATACAAGCTACATATTGTCCCTTTGCAAGCACATTCCAATTGTCTTTCACTAAACGTAGTTTTTATCCTTTGGTAATCACGACCAGGATCAGCGGTTAATGTAGGTGAAGACACTGACTTAACTCTCATGAAACTCATGGAACAAGTCATAAAATGTCGTTTATTTTCTGTAAATAGGCTTTATAAAGAGCCCTATTTTACACGTCCTGGTATTATTTTAACCTTATAAACTGTGCTATCGCTAAAAATAACTGGGTTGGGGGTGGTAAGAGGAATCATTTTACATGTTCACGTTCATTACTCGTATACTCGTAGTTACGCGTAAGTAAGTAAGTTACTGCAATGTTATTAAAAACCCGTCCTTCTTTCGCAAGGAAACAATTTATTGAGTTTGTTTTCATGAGCAAATATTATAAGCATTTTGAAAGGCATACTCGTATTTGCAGAAAATAATAACTTGTTATAACTTTATTTTCAGAAAATCAGGTCGATTCGAGCTTGAGAGGTCACTTCCTATTTCCGTTTCCTTATTTACGGGTTTATTAAATAGGCCTGATTTTCTAAAAATATCGGTATAATAGGTTAATTATTTTCTGCAAATATGCCTTTAAAAAGGCTTATATACGTCCCTGTATTACTTTAACTCTATCATTGCTTCAGGATAAAAATTAGGCCAGTACTAGGAAGCGCAAGAAATTCAGTCAGAAAACACACGTCACTATTTTGAGGGTACATTTTACCATCAGTCCCTATTATATTAGGTATATGAGTCGTCTAGTTTCAAAACCCGCTAAAACGCTCCTGCAACTAATTTCTGTTTATATCTCTAAATGATGCTACTGCAATTTTCACATCATACTGTTCAATCATTTTCGATCAAAATACACTAAAAGACTACTAAACTAGCACTTAAAATTAAGTTTGTGTTACAAACTCCGCTAAAACGCCGTCCGTTTCTTTCAGAACCCTCTAAAAGTTGATTGACCAATGGTAGCACGGTATTTTGGTCACGTGACTGCGAAATCAGTATAGAGATTTTTTTATAACGTGGTTGCTTCATAATTTGCTCTTATCAAATCCCGCTAAAATACAACATGTCCGTTTCAAATCCCATTAAAACCGAATGTTCGTAACAAAATACGCCAAAATGAAAATAGTTTTCATTATAATTCAAATTATATTTAATTTAAAGATAAATAGCAATTACTGTTAGTATTGCCAGATGACAATAATAATTCGTATCTTTTTTTTTGCCTAAGGCCAAAGCTATATGGATAAGCGGTTTTTTTCAATTTCTCGAAATCTTATCAAAATCGTTTTAGCGGGATTTGAAACTAGACGCCTCATATCTGGATTTTGTGCAGAGTGATATCGCAAGTGTGAAGAAATCCGTCATCATTTTTATGTGATATTTATAAACTTACATAAAATACACGTTCCGCCGTTATATGACCACTATGACGTCCATATAAACAATACACACCCAATTTTACACACCAATAAGTAGTTATTTCTCGTGTCAAGAAGGAACAATGTATTCTGTATCTCATTAGTAATCCGATAAAATGATTACACAACAATATACCTTATGTGTGACCAAAGTATTATTTTCATAGCAAATTAGTTCGGTAATTAGCGTTTCGATTGTTCCAAGATTAAGATATCTCTGCGTGAGGTAAAAAAATAGGTCATTCTAATGATTTAGTTAACTGTAATTACTAATAATTATAATTAAATCGAGATTCCTTACATACGTCTGACATAAATGAATAAGTTGATATTTCAACAATTCTTCTTAAGCTGCTAGAAATAGACACCTAAAAATATTTGGTGACTTCATAGATTCATCGAATAACAACACCAAAGAAGGCACCTTCAAACCGAAGATTTATTTGGTCTTTAAGTGGAATTTGGCATTGTTATTGTAATAATTATTTACTCGTAAGATCAAAAAATACCAAGTGTATACTTGGTAAGGATTACACATAATACTCAAAAAACCTTATTTTTCAAGTATTTTCGGGGAAAAATGTATTTATTTAATTCACGCTACACGAAGTTCCGAGAAAGCGTGGGTGTAACAAACATGGATCAGTGAAAGGAATAATCACGCAAAGGAGAAAAGTTAACTACGTCATGACGCGTCAGAAGTTAAATGGCGTCATATCTGTGACGGAAAAACGTCTTAGGTTCGAGTTATGATACGACACTCAAGTATAAAATACACTAAAAATAAACAGTAATTATCAGTTACACCTATAAACTAATGGAACTAATTAAAGCCTAATGTGCGCGACTTTGAATGAAGCTTACTGCGTCTTTCAGAATACAGCTCAAGGTAGAGTTTCAGAAGAGATTTCAGAGAGATTAATAATGAATCAAAAAGACCCAATAAATATCGCCAATAACTGATTCAAGCTTGATTGAACTATAAAACTTCTGCCTTAGTAATAATTACAGCATACATTTGAAAACACGCTGCTGTATTTTCCTGCCAAACGATGAGAAAAGCCGGATTGTCCACTGCAATACCTAACAGCAAGCTACTTTAGACGACGGCACATCAAGCCAAACACTGTGGCATCTTATGAAGTTGTAATAGAGGCCAGTTTGCAATAAATATGTATATTCTGTAGTGCCGTAAACTGTGTGCACGCGTCAGGATGAAATTTTCTCCCATTTTCGCCATACCGCGCGATAACCGTCACCGCCCGCCCCGGGGAATTTGGTGCCCACAGCTTTCGCATGAAACGAATTTCATAGCCATCGATATTAGGCTACTCTTTGAACTACGCTATTGGACGACATATCGCAAACAACCATTTGTTTTTACTAGAAGTCGGAAAACAACACAGATTTCAGGTACTCATACTCGTAGGGGCATTTTGAATTTCTAGTAGTATTTCTACATTTTTGTGAAACAAAACTGTACTACTTTAGTTAATGTAACTTAATTTGGTGATTATTATATAACGTCTATCTCACTGTCGGCAACATAAAAAGTAGAAAATACGGAGAACGGGCCTACCAAGATTTGTAAAATAAATATGAAAAATAAAGCGCTTAATTTTAATACTTTACCTTATTATAAGCAGAGTGCATCTATGCGTTCATGCCTCTCATATAACTAGAACATGTGTGAACTTTGAAGGATAGATACACAGATTTAACACAGTTTGCCTTAGTCGCTACACTATACAGTGAAGTTGAATACTTTACTGTATACTAAAGCAAACTTGTATGAGAAGCTTACGAAGATTTGCTTGACTGCAACAGAACGTAACAGGAATTTATGTTACCGACAAGTTACATCCCTTTCACACAAGTTAAACATAAGTAGAGTTTCAAATATGTAAGCTCTTGGAGCAATGAATACACGTTGCTAAATAAATTCAGTCAGACAAATTAGTTTGCGATCTCACAAATTGATGCAACATTTCTGTAGAGCTTTGAAAGGTACCCAGAACTGTTTTCATGTTTTTAGTTCATTTTAGTCAATTTCTGGAATATAACGTCACAATTGGATTGTAAGCTCAAAATATAGTGTTCTGATCTGAGTATTGTGTTGACTGTGTTTATTTTGAGACCTCGCTGTAAGGAGCTTATAGCTTACACGGTAGGAAGCTTATATTGCATTAGGAAACTACAACTTACTTGATTGTGTATGTATGTATGTAGTACCCACGTATTATTACGAGTACTACGTTCATGAAATCTGGGAAAGCTACTTAGAATAGCAGAAAGTTTTTCGGAGTCCTAAACAAAATTATTTGAATTCCTTCCTCCTTTCTGCTGATGCATGAACTTATGTCACAACAACTCTGATGTTTTCTGTTTAGCAATAGGCAACAATCGGTAAAAGTGACTTTGGTCATGTAGGTTTATACAACAATGCTTAATTACGTTTTGAGTTGTAGTTGAAACTACAAATTATAACTTGGTGCCATGCATCATCAGATCAATTAAAAATATGAAAGCGCAGCCTCCGATAACTGCATTTACCGACAAAAGAGGGTTCATCAAACAATTTACAATCTATGCGAGTACTTAGGTAGTTTTAGCACTGGGAAAGGGCGCATCCCTTTGTGCTCTACCAGGTACACGTCCAGTGCCCGCGAATTAATGGGAATTATTTTCCCCCTCAAATGACGGTGTGCCTTTCAAAATATTGACTCACTCCGGCCCTGGCGCGGTCTGCCAATCGCTCAATTAATTGTGATTTAGTCCGTCCCTGTATGATACTACAAAACAAAGCATTTCACGTTTAGAGCTTTGAATTTCAAACGTAATTCAAATTCCTGGAAACTATTGAAGGTTATTAAATGGAGTATACTCGTAGCTTGTTTGAAATGGAATTTGACTGTAGCCCGTAATATTAAATTTTTATTTACGTTTATCTTTTTGAATGCTTTATTAAATGCAATCCGATGCGATAGCCAATTCGAACTGACTGATACAAATCTATCAGATTGATAGGTTTATCTACACAAAACAAGAAAATAAAAAGACTCATAAAAAACGATACAGTTTAGGTAATCATATAAAGGGATAGTATAAAGGGATCTCTTCCAAACCACCTAGGGAGAGGAAAATTATTGTTTGAAATAAGTAAAAGATAATGTAAGAGGATGATTTTTTTATTATTAAGCTTTATTTTGGTTGGGCGTTGCATCAAAATGTAAAAGGCAATCAATATTCCTGTCATTTATCCACTATATTGTTTCTCCCTGCTGCCCCTCTGATTATGTATTCTGCGTTCGCGCGACGCTATGAACTGAAATCAACTGAAATAATTTGGGGTTGCATTCATAACGTCACGTAGGCAGTCTGTTTTCAAAATGTATCTAGTTTGTATAGTTGTCCAGGTTCTTTTGACATATGAATACCAACTATCTTTGTCCTCTTATACCTACTTAATAAGTGCAACCATAACCAGTGCTTTTTGTACGGATTTTCACAGATTTTAGACATTTGTCAAAGTTAAAGTAATATGGTGCAACTCAGCCTTAAATCTACACTAATTTTATAAATGCGAAAGTAGCTGTCTGTCTGTCGGTCTGTCACGCTTTCTCGCCTAAACCACTGAACCGATTTTGATGAAATTTGGCATAGAGATAGTTTGAGTCCCGGGAAAGAACATAGGATAGTTTTATCCCGGTTTTTGAAACAGGGACGCGCGCGATAGTTTTTCTGTGACAGACAAAATTCCACGCGGGCGAAGCCGCGGGCGGAAAGATAGCCCTACTTATATTTTGGGTACCTAATTAGGAATTTCATGCTTACAAGAAAACACTATTTAAATTGTGATACCTATAGCTATAGCTATATGAGCGCAAATTACCATAATGTAGTGAGAGTCATTTCCTCAAAATCCTGTAAAAGATTTAATTACCTAAAATACCCATATTTTATAATTCTATTCAGATATGATCCGATAACTGTTATTTCTACAGCAAGTTTAGTACAGTTTTTTTATAGAAACAGTATGTCAGTATAAAACAGTTCAATAATAATTATCAAGTGAAAAGTTATATAGCGATTAAAATTTTAAGCCCTTAATACTTCTCCTACCCTCTACGAGAGCGTGTGTAGTAGACACATGCCGTCTTATTAACTGAGTGTAAGTATCCCTTACATAATATTGACTCAGTCCATCCCTGAAGCTCGGAGACGCGTGCGCTTTGAGAGGCTACTATTTAGATCCAGCCCTGTGCAACCATTGAGCAAACACTGTTACAAACTCTCCGTACGACTTCAATCTACTGTTTGATTACGCGTCTCTACATTGTAAGTCCTACTTCTATGTAAAGAAAGAAAGTAATAAAGAAAGAAAAGAGAACCAAGAAACTAATATGTCTGCGAATTCGTCCACGTACACGTATGTTTGTGGCAATTGGAACTGAAAATTATGTAAATGCATGCATTCATAAAGATTTTTTATTGATGATTGATTTACTCAACAAGAGATTGAACGGTCTCAGTCCTTAACATTTGTTCACTTTACAATTAATGGTATCAATGTTGTTTCGTTTCATTTGTTACAAAAAATCTATTACCTACCGCAGAAAAGTGGAACTTGACAAATCAAATATCTCTATGATTCTTAAGCTGAGTTGCACCACCTAACTTTAAGCCGTAACTATAACGATAACCGGTGTTTTTGTATGGAGTTTGACAGATTTTTCGTTTTTTAAAGTTAAAGTAAGATGGTGCAACCCAACCTTAAAGTTAACCGCAAAGGAGAGCAAGTTTTGAAGGTATATGTATAGAGTAACCGCCTCTGTGGTCTAGTGGTAAGACCTCCTGCTTCAGACGCAGAGGTCCCGGGTTCGATTCCCAGTAGGGGCAGACTTTTCTGTTCGGTTTGGTTGGTGGTAGGGCTTGTCCTAAGTCCGCCTGGCTAGCTACCATCATCTTACCTAAGTCTGTCGCCATAACAACTATGTTAACAGCATTGTTGTGTTCCAGCAGTTAGAGGTAAGATAACCAGTTCCTCCGTGGTTGAAGATTCCGGGTAAAGCTCGCTTCTACCTTCGGCCTGATCGTCACTTACCATCAGGTGAGATACAGGCCAAGAGCTTCCTCGTTGTTGTTAAAAAAAAGTAATAATTTTACAGCTAACAAACAAAACATCGTTTATTTATTTCACCATATAAAAGTAGGAAGTAAATACCTGAAGGTACCTCTACAGGTAGCAAATACCTACTTCTATCGCTTCAAATGTTCCCAGTACAGACTTGAAATAATAAAAGCTTCCGCTAAGAATTTCCTCCGACGACTAGTCGACACTCGACGTGCATAAATGGCACTTAGACTGAATTTTTAACCTACTTCGAAAAGGGAGGCTTTCAATTTGTGACAAGTTCTAGGATTTTTCATGATGAGTCACTGAAAATACATATTCCTTATTATTTTAGTATGATGGCTATAACTTATCATTTCATATTTTATTTTAGCAAAATCGTTTACAGAAGCGAAAAAAAGACAGTTTTAAAAATTGTAATATAACGTAAATGTAATTTTTTTGGGTCTAAAATGACTCCTTATAAACAAACTGTTATTTAATATGTTCGAACCAAATAAATGTTTTTCTTTCTTTATCTCTTTACTTTAACAAAGTTAAGAGGCATTTTGACATCTATGTGTCGTTATCATTTTAAACATTAAAACATGTAGATTCCATAATGTTTTAATTGTACAAAAAAACATAATCAAATCAACTGTAATTACAAACAAAATCATGCAAATTAGTTCAATGGAAAACGCGATCGCGAGATAAACGGCGCGGTTTCTTATCATTATCGATATCAATGAAGACGCTGCGCTAGCGCATACAAGTACAGCGGGCCGCGCGTGCACCTCAGTCTGCCGGCAACCGCGACGGGAGACGCACGTATCTTTCGCGCGCGGACCGAAATATCCTCGTGGCCGACCGCGTGTCACATCGACTAATATGGTGAGTGCTCCTATTAGAATACAGTGCAATTTTAAACAGTGATTTTATGAATTCTCATAATTTTAAAATACAACACACGTGGTGCGTTTCCGCGAAATTGCCATGGCGTGCAGAATTTTCTGTTTCCTATGCAAATTTTATGGAGTATAACTAAATTAAATTCTAAAACTCAGTTTCTCGATACTTTAAACGTATAAGGGCAAGTTGTAAGTGTCTATAATCCGTATTATTTAATTTATTATTAACGAATTATTTTATTTTTAATGGCTTAATTTATTGACGCACCCACGTAAATTTTATTAATTATGTTTATTTACTTATTTAAGGACAGCTAACATAACATACGCCTTAGCATTACAATAACGATATAATGTACAGTGGACAAATATAAAAGAACTTACTACATAAAGACATAGTTAAATTCTAATATTTAAACATTACAACCACCAATTTATAATCCGGCGATATATTTTTTATGCTCTACATAATCGCCAAAATGCAAAAATCCTTTTGAAGATTAGAAGACCGCCAATTTTTCGCAGTCCAGTGTACTAACATAACAAATAACATAATATTCATGAGTTAATTGTTTTCATCTGTAAGTAATTCAGGTGAAAAACGTGTCTCAAACATTAATTTGTATTTCACTTATCTTTATTGTGATGATAAAGGCGCAAGGTGAGGAAAACACATTTTGTCTACCGTGCAAAAAACAATATGACTTTGTGGATGATAATTTGCTTAAATTGCATGAAAATACAGACCACGTATTCTTACAATAAGTCTTTTCATCTAACTTGCTGGCACCATCTAACTTTAACCATAACTACAACAATAACCGGTGCTTTTTGAATGAGCTTCGACAGATTTTTGATGTTTGTTAAAGTTAAAGTAAGATGATGCAACCCAGCCTTAGCCTTTTCAGTCTCAAAAAACGTAAACGTTTTGATTTTTCTGACCATTTAACGCCACCGATCGCAAAATCTTTTGATGCAGTGTCAAGAAAAACATCTTAAAAACTCGTCACACCACACTACGTAGAGTGACCATAAAAACAAAATTAATAGAATAGTAGAAGTTCTAAATTAATATCCATTTCGTACCTTGCGAAACCAAAATGCCGACTCTTGTAGAAACAAACCTCAATAAAACTGATCTAAAACTGCGAGTAATAAAATTGTAGAGTCATAGACAGCACTCGTATTGCTCTCAGACAGTTCCCGATCAATATTCACATGACTGACTTTCCCTCAGTGCTTTACCTGTATTTTGGTATCTCGTAAGTGTCAACATAGACTATTAAAGAGACACTTTCTGACTGTAGAGTCAGGACTCAAGTAGTAAATCACTTGTTTATAGTCGTCTATTTCGAAAATTATGTTTTAGGTTGGTACGAAAAAAGGTTCTACAGTAAAAAGCTTTGCGTTAGGCTCAGCCTCTTTACTAATAACATAATAACAATAACTAATGGTAAATTAGCAATAAGTAAAATTTTTTAAGATCATTTTAACTGCGGCTATGAGTCTACCTTCGTAATTTTTGCTTTTTTACATCATTTTTTTATAAATTTTTATCAAACGAAAAAAAGGAGTAAGTAGTGCAAAACAGTGGAATTTTTATTCTTACAACCTGGCTAATTCAAATTATTTACCACAAACATTTAACATTGCTAGTGCAATTGTAATTACACTAATTAATACGTAGTATATTATCCAAATGCTGGCATTTACTTGTCTTTCATCATTATCTAAGGTCCTTTCAAGGATAATTAGCGAATGAAATAAAATAATCGGCTCAACGAAACCAAATTATTCGCATGAACGACATAGGTAGGTACCTACTGTGAACGATTTACAATGTGAAACATCTTCCTAAGTACTTGAACTTACATTACCATTCATTTCGTCAGTATCATAATGAACCTGGCAATAGGTAAGTTTAATTATTCTATAATAAAGGTTACATTAATCTTTTAAATAAAACTAATACCCGCTCTTGCTTTCCTATTCATCTACATTAATATTATAAAGAGGAAAGATTTGATTGTTTGTATTGCTTCTAAACTACTGGACCGATTTGAAAAATCTTTTTCACCTTTACAAATCTACATTATGATGAACACAGGCGGTACGAAGTTCGCTGTGTCAGCTAGTAAACAATATTCAGCTACTGAAACAAATAATATAATAATTATAATATTCTCGTAATAATCAGGTCGCGTCTACGTATCAAGGCTTGCTCTATTATCCTCTTATGAATAAAAGTAATATGATCCAAAAACATTAGCACCGAAAAACACGTATTTGGGGTGACAATAGAGGCAAAAGTATCTCTAATTAGAACAGCCTTTCTTATCCAATATTATCACAAATCAGGAAGCAAAATAATTGAAGCTAATTTGCAGTTAGAATCACACGAATAAGATTTACCTTCTTCCCGAAAACCAAATCATTTGTCTTTACGATAATCAGGTATTATCAAAATTATCAGTCATCATTATACGAATACTTCATATTTTATGTACCAAACCTGAGAAAGTAAATAATTAATTTACTTAAAATTTCAAAACTAAACAATGCTATGACGTGATGTTATTATAAATATGTAAATTATGTAGAGTTATAATTGCGAAACATATTTATAACATTACTTTCGATTAATGATTCATTTGTTATGTTTGGACTTATTCTTAACAAAATGGATGTATTTTGAGCAATTATCGAATATGTAAAATAATACAAAAAATATAATTAAAACCTTAAAAAGTGCGAAACTAGAGCTACGTACGTAGGTACAGTCTCAGAAACCGAATTTTTGGACAAGAAATATTATTGCTCTTTGAAATGTAGTTTCTAGTATACCTAAAAGAACGCAATGCGTATTTCAAATATGTAGGTATGTACACAAAACTTACTTGTTTGAACAAGGAACCACTTTATCTTTAACTATCTTTATTGTTTTAATCTGCGTGTTTAATATTATACAAGATGCCGTGATAACAACGTTTTTCACTGTTATCACGGAGTTATTTCTTTGATATAGTAGAAAGAATTACGGTAATTCGACAATATGAATTCAATTATTAAAACTAAGTAATCTACTGCCAATTTGATACTTACGGGCTTTATTGCTCAATTTGTCATAATTTTATCAGCACATGTTTGCAACATAATTTGAGTCCTGCGACTGAAGAAAAACAGTGGAAGAAAAACTATATAAAAATTTAAACCAGCGACTTGGCCCATGGACCAAGCTAAAAGTGGGCCAAGTCACGGGAAGACTCCATATTTCTTGTCATTAACTATTTTTCTCTCTTTCGTATCCTTAGCATAAAATATTTTTCCAGTTCACTATCCCCTATTAAACTAGTGAAGATGTTATTAGGGTTTTAAAGACTGGTATTTTGTGATCGAGGGTTGAATTGCGTTGCCTTGGATACAATAGGGGACGAAAGGGGAAAATGTTGCTAGACGTCACTCAACAACGTCTGCATCCGAGACACAATGTCGCACGTGCACTTGCTTTAGATATAGCTGGATTTAGATGCTTCACGTTCTTTGATTAATCACAGTTCGCGTAACTTAAAGCATCGCGCAGTCTAGTGTGAGGCAAAACTTATAGTATGAGCTAAGCTGTCAGTTTTTGTAACTAATAAAACTGAATAAAAGTGACGCAAAGCTTTAAATGTATTTTAATAAACTTCTCTTTGATTGCAAAGTGAAGTACTTTATATTCAAAATATTGAGACAGTCATACAGTGGCTGAAACATCACACCTCGCTGCTAAGATGTTTTTTGCCTCGCTGTTGACATTTTAGCTATTCATAAAAATGCTCATTTTGAGATGAGATCTTGGGTGTCTGTCTAACGATCCTAAAGCTCTAGGTCTCATCCAAAAAAGTTATTAGTCCCATCATTAGATATGTATTATTTAGATTTGGGTAAAATAGCTAATGGTAAAAAGTGATTGTGTAGATTTTTTATACCATATTTACAAAAATGACAGCTTATATTAGCGCTACGTAGATTAAGCGCTGCACAGTGCACGTCATGTTGGGCCACTTTATAATCCCTAGTGAGTTCGGGGCCTAATCACGCAATTTCAATCACACATAGTATCGCCGAAACGCTGCGGTAACGATGCGGTCGGTAAACCATTAACCGGTGCTAAAAGTAGCGCCATAGCGCGTCTGCTATGTGCTATACAGGGTGAAATTTAAGTCATTGGCATCCTTTTAATATAATGCTGGGTTGCACCATCTTACTTTAACTTACACAAACGTCAAAAATCTGTCAAACTCCATACAAAAAACACCAGTTATCGTTAAAGTTACTGTGAAACCTAACGGTGCCGGTGGTGCAACTGAGCCTAAGACTCTACTCATGAATGATACATAGTGCATTCCTCAAATATGAGACAAATCCAATGAGATTTTTGGTCTTTACTTTTACTTGTATTAGTGTGCTCTTATAAAGAATTCCAAAGTATTGTACAGTAAAAGCATTGTTGCAAAATAAAAATGTTGCAATACATCGAAATAAGATGCCACAGTAATAAGCTTGATGTGCTGTCGTCTGTACAAGATTTTAATTATTTGAATTTACTTTGTATCATAAGTAGAGTCTTATTTTAAAAGGATGCCAACGATTTAAACACCCTGTAGTTCCTTTTATCTGACAAAATAGTAAGACAAGACAATCACAAAAACAATTAAAATGATAAGTAGCCACGTTATCAGCGTACCTGACCCGTTGAACAAATTTAGAAATGTCCCATTGCATTCTTCAGAGTTGACTTACTCGTATTTGTTCTTCGTCACCTGTCCAATCATGCCCTACTTCTCGTGTAGAATCTTGACAGTAAACCTTCGTTACACTCACAGACAAAATGATATAGGTACATAATTCAATTTGCTGTGCCCTACCGTCTATGGTGTATGTATAATCAATAAATGAGTATTTTTGGTCTATTATTGTTATCTTTGCTTCACACAATCCCTTAATTTTTTACAAATTGTTGAGATCAATAATAATTTTTATCTTTAAATACTTCATTGCATTAGTATTTATTTTATCATTTGTATTAACATATTCGGTTTAATATTCTGTTTTCAATTGCACTAATAACATAATCAACCCTATTAGACTTACCTACTATTAATAATTGTAATGCATAATGGAACCTTGTTAATTTTTTGATGCGTTTTATTTTATTTAAAGACATGAACTTACTAAATGATAATTAGTTTATATTGTGATTCTTGTTAAACTTAGCAATTATTATTTTCCATGAATCGCATAACCTCTTCATTTAAACGCCGTATTATAAATAGGCGTGAGAAAAAATAAAAAAACATAAATAACTTTTGACTTTGGTCTTTAAGGTTAGTCATATAACTTTTTTGTTTAAAGATCACTCTTGCGTTAAATGACCCTCATTTTATTATTTAAAAAAACTGATGATAGACTTGTTATTACACTTTTATGAAATTTTAGAGCATTTCATTATAATAATATCAATAATAATGACCTATTAGCACCCACCAACACTAATAAATGAACGTTATTTTTATATTCATAATGCAGAAAATATACTAGTATTTATACACATTTTTATTCATCAAGAACAGCATTTAACCAGCCAGCAAAAACATAAAAACCTGAATATCATGTTTAATACAGTTCATTCTAAAAATATCAATGTCCTTTCCTCGTAAAAAAACAAACAATCCGAATTCTTTCAACCTTTACACCTCAGTCAATAGGTGTCCCAGTGCCATAAAAATTCCCAAGTCAACAAAAAAATTACTCTACACTCTATGGCGACAAGCACAGATTACAATAGCTGGTTTTGGCGCCAAACCAGAAAAAAGTTATGAAAAACTGTTGTCATTGAGTGTTTGAGATACACCGACCTATTGTTGCATAGTTAGTTTATGTTAGAGTCTATTGAAATCCTGTTTAGATCAATGGCCACTTGAAAATTATGGATCAATAAGTTTGTAAAAAATTAACGAATTTATCGGATTATGAACCGAATTAAGATACCTAATTATGATAAAGATTTTTGTGCTATGTGTATTTGTGTGATTGCGCTGTCGTTATAAAATGAAATGATTGATTAACTTTGTAACACAAAAATGAAATGCTTTATATCAAAAATCAGATGTGATATTGGCGTGGCATGACGTGGGCGTGTCGCGGGCGTTATGTTATCACAAGATTATCTAGCTTAGGGAACTCAAATTAAAGTTTATTTTTCACATTCGTTTGCAAGTCAAACCAAAACAAACATCAACATTTTGAGGCTGTTTACGGCTGTCATAGTACTAAACGCTAAATTAGACGGGAACTACGTGACATTGGCGAAATCGTGGTTCTCAAAACCAAGTCGTGGCCAAAATAAAAGAAGAAGTAGACGGGAACTTATTGAAATGCATCAATGGATCAACTCGTCACAAACAAAAGACATTCAGTGGTCTATTCAGTCTCCATTCAGCTCTATTTGTCACCCTCACTCGCATCAGCTTCTCTTATGGAACGAAAGAGACATAGAGCGATTATAAATATTGTTTTGCAGAATAGGGCCTTGAGTAGTAAATTGTACAGACGACAGCACGTGAAGCTAAACACTGCGGATTCTTACGTAGTTGTCATAAAAGCCACTTTACAACAAAATGTCTGAGGTGCGGTAGACTGTAGCTGGACGGCCGTTGTGAATGGGAGCCCGCATATATTATTTTATTGTTCCTCAATGGACCGTAATCGTCTCGAGGGTTACGAATACGTTGCATTATTGCAACTAATAGTAAACGCTTCCTTGCGGTTATTGGTCTAGTCTAGCTAAAGTCTATTGAGTTAACGAAATTTATCGTTTGCATTTTAAATCTTGTTACTTATCTATTATTAGATATTCGATATTTTCATACTAAAAGAAAGTAAGATGCATTGACATAAAAAGAGAGGAGGTCTACGTAATTATAGTAAGGTCTATGCGCATTCAGGATTCACGATCAAATAGGAAGGTACACAAATGCAGACCGTTTCCAACCAGACATTCTGGAAATTATCAGGATGAGGCCTATGCTTAACAACGGACGTCATGTGGCTTAAATATTGAAGGATCGGATATATCATTCACCCACTAATCTTCTATCTATATAAATAAAAATGAATTGTTGTTCGTTAGTCTGATTAAAACTCGAGAACGGCTGGGCCGATTGAGCTGATTTTGGTTTTAAAATGTTTGTCGTAGTCCAGGGTAGGTCTAAACGGTGAGCAAATAAGGAAAAATGGCGATGGCTTATTTATTGCCTTTAAGGCGGAACAGAGTTCGCGGGGTCAGCTAGTATCTATCAATATATACTATCAATTTTAAATCCATCATAGGCAAGACTCACCTAAACGAGTTTGGATAGACCGATATTGAGATGTGATACGCATCACTTAACCAAATTTTTTGCTTGTTTCCGAAGAACTTTTTTGTGAAGCGTTCTGATTAGATACTCTTTAGCTTAGATTAATAAAACCTAGATAGATAGTCAGTGCACGAAAAGTGAGGCAGATTTTAGTAAGCCAGAATGGCTCACCCGTAAACGTCACATGAACTGTCAAAGTGAAAAATTGGTAAACACGTCCGACGACTTTTAATTAATTAAGACGGTTTGTGCTGTGAAAGGGTGTCTAAATACATCAGAAAAACGAAAGAAAGTGACCAGTGTTATATTTCATAAATAAGTACTACGATTCGACGCGTATTTTGCTTGAATTTGGCTTTCAAAAATTAAATACGGGAATGATACCAGTAACAAGAAAATTTATTTCCCAATTGTTCGCCGTACAAATACACTTCCTTTTTTATGAAATCGAGACTTTTAAGTCGATTTATCTTATTGTAATTAGGTAGGTACTTTGAATTCAATAAATAAGTAAGTACATGATGCGTTTTGTTTTTGTTAATTATAAAATAATTAAAAACGTATTAAAAATTTCCCTACTTTCGGGAAAATAGCCTTCACTGTCTACACTCCCCAACAAAATTGACACTAATGACATAAGATTTTTGCCTCACTCTTGACGAAGCGTTTGTATGAAGACTATCCATCTAGGTTTTATTAATCTAAGCTCTTTAGTATCTATTAGGTAAATTACGACAGATATTGATAGTATGCCCATGGCACAATAATGGCACAAGACCCACGTGAGTACTGGGTAAACCTCAGGGGTAAACCAAGCAAAAATATTCATTCGACTTTGTTTCAATTTTACCTTAAGTTAAGATTATGTCTTCTTATGAAAGAGGAAGGAAAATAGTAACCATGAGTCGCTATGAAATTACTTAAAGAGGTAGGTAATAAAACGAATATTAAAGTATGTTGCTTTAACTGTCCATTTAATAATTCTCATTCGTCATTAACCCAAAACATGGTTGTAAATTCTCAAAAGGCCTACTTTGTATCTTATAACAAGGAATCGTTTAATTCGTTAAAATTCTGCTGCTAATTTACTTTGTAGTTAAATAATACTTTAAAAGTAATTCAGATTAACTCTTTCATACCATAGTTGATGTATGTTAAGATTAAGAAGCTGTTCATTTTGACCGACATTATGACACAGTTTAATTTCGGTCTGTAAATATTATTAGTTTTTGTACAGCTGCAAAATTAGCTTATTAGGAGTAGTTCATACTTAAGTCGAAAATGAACACGATCCAGCTACGAATCTCAATTCAATAACCGCGTTGGCTTCTCAGGGAAAATGTAGAGTTCTGGTGAAAAACTTTCAAAATTAGTTCGGCAGTTCTTCTTTATAGGTAATAATGATGGGGAAAACTGATCTTCGTACCGATTCCAAACCATACTTCAAGTATCGTTGCATTGCGCCAACCTCATTCTAAAACTAGCCAGCTCACCTGTGGTACAGACAGTCAGCGTCGAATAGTTCGCGACACCCAAGGTGGCCAAAAAATTGACAAAACATTCTTATTCCAATTGTAACAAAGACGTGATGCAAAATTATTGGTTAGTTTAGGTGACATTAACACATCGTTGACTGTACAACATCGGAGTGACGTTTTGGACAACTCTCGACCACAAGTTAGAAGTCAGGGCACTGTTATGTTGTTCCCTCAAAAAGCATTTTCATCTTAACAAGGACACCAATGTAGTCACGTTGTATTCAACAACTACCTGACTTGTGTATCACAAATCAATTATTTGGTTTAATTTGACTACAAAACACACGCCTTCAAACGAGTTTGCAAATTACAGCATGCTCATAAGAAATACATCTAACTTTGTCTAGGCGAATATATTTGCTAATTCTATTACACAATACGTCTGCGTCTCAGCAGGTTTTCTTTAAAAAATAAAACCCATGCTTAATTTTTTGTGTTACAAATTATGTTAAATAGACTACGACACTTGGAGGTATCGTATTCTTTAAACTACGAAGCGCTTATGACCAAATGAAATGTGTTAAATAATTAGATAGATCATTACTTTTAAAAGAGATAACTCAAGTAGATTTGTTTAACATGTCAGTTTTTAAAACACGCGTTACTTTAGACTTTAGAGATAATATAGAGCTATTTGGGCTCTCAATTCGCTGCCTCTTATTCTAAGTTACTTAATGCCTACTTAACATTTTAGCTAGCACAACGTCAGAAAATATAATCACGTTATATTGTGCCCACGAAGAGACAAACCCCCGTCACGCAAATGCAAGTGCCATTTTGTGTTTAGAAGCTACATTGATCCTTTTATTGCAATAATTAACGCGGTTTTTCTATAGAAGATACCATCTAAGAAATTATCGTTTCTATTACCTATATCTCTAGCGCTAATTTGTATAGTTTTTTCGGCAAACACAAAGCATGACTCAAACAAATTGTTATTAATTGTTTGCTTATCGTACACGCATCTATCATTCGTCGGCGAATGAGTGGCATGCCGCGAATCGTTCTAAATCGCCTAATTACGTACCTACGTATTACCAATTGCTTCATGGCCGACACAGAGACGGAGTAAAGGCCGCCCTTATGGACAACTAGATGGTCTTTTTGGAACTGATCTAGTAGCCCAACAAAGAACAAAGGCAGATTTTTATGAATTGCATACATTTTATACACATCGTGCATTCCTTGGAGAAAAAAATCTTTTTTCAAGTTAACAGTAAAATATAACAACAATGTTCCATCTTAGTGACCCTAAAAATGTAAAGTCAAGTAACTGAAACGTGTACAACTTCTTTTATATCAAAGCTTACTAATTTAAATATTATTTTCCAGACACAATGCACAAAAAACAAACGAATTTCAGTCAACAAAACGATTTTCAAATATCAAATGGTTGCAATACGAAACGGGAGAAACCAATGAGCAGACTGCCAGAAAATCGGTGCAAAAGGCACAAAAACAAAACACTCCGTCTCATTGCACTCGGAGTTCAGATGAGAACGCCCTTAGTCCGCTCCCTAGTCAATAATCTGCAATCTATTCGCAACGACTCCACGTTTTTCAATTTTCAACGAAACGACTCACAAAGTCGACACAAACAATTCCCTGGAACTACTGGATAAGTTATGTAAATAGCTTTAGTGAGAGCAAAAAAGCGTATTCACTTACGAGTGAATGAAATAAAACTCTTTTGTAGGTACATCCTAAAATTTATCTGAATTCGACTCTGTTTAAGCACAGGTAAACAACTCCTTGCCGAGGGCCAAACTCATTGACTTTTTTTTATGGAGTTGTCAGGATTTAGCAATAAAATTATATGAAGCAGCCGTTTGACTAAGTTGCTCTTTATGAGAAAGTTTAGTCTTTTACAGTTAGAGATAATTAAAATACTTAGTTGTAATCAACTAACGACAGTTCTGTTGAAAGAATGCTTATTAAAATTGCATCACTCTAAACTCTTCTTTGAGGTGCTTTACTTGTTCTAATGAAGTCGAAATAAAATACCATCCTCACCAAACCGTGCAAGATCGGGTCCATATTCGGTTGCATAAAAAATATTGTCATAATTTAAGAGTGCATAAAGTTTTTTGGCATACTCATCATTTCGCATAACGTTCATACAGAATAAATCATTAGGCATATTTTTTTTTGCCATAACCACTTTTATTATAATAATATTTTAGTATATATTTTTTCTGTATACCTACTTGTTTTTTTAATAACGATTTCTAGGCATAACATTTATTGGCATCTAAACCAATGCCATAAATAATATCATTCATAATATACAAATACCATAATTTTAACAAATATGAAATATAAAAATGTTATAAGTTAACAAATATAAATAGACAAGCAAGCATGCAAACAAGCATGCAAGCAAGCAGCAAGCATGCAATCAAACAGCAAGCATGCAAGCAAGCTGCAAGGAAGCATGTAAGCATGCATGCAAGCAAGGATGCAAACAAGCAAGCCTGCAAGCAAGCAGCAAGCAAGCAGCAAGCAAGCAGCAAGCAAGCAGCAAGCAAGCAGCAAGCAAGCAGCAAGCAAGCATGCAAGCAAGCAGCAAGCATGCAATCAAGCAGCAAGCACGCAAGCATGCAAGCAAGCAGCAAGCAAGCATGCAAGCAAGCAAGCAGCAAGGAAGCATGCAAGCATGCAAGCAAGCATTAGGATTGCCTTATCTCCGGCGCTGCGGGAAGTGCGGTCCTTCCGCTCTGGCGTAACATATACCCGGCATGCCATGCTCGCTTCCGCAGCTTCGGCTTGCTGGTCGCCTTCGGCGACCAGCCTCAGCCGCTCCAGCTCGCACGGCTGCCGGATATATGTTACAGCGAGCGAGGACCGCACTCCCTCCGCGCCTCCGGCTTTTAAATTACACTCTAGTATAGGGCAGACTAGTACCACGTGGAAGAGACCACGGCCAGTCGGGATCAACATAATTTCAGACCAGGCAAGCTTAATGTTGTAAAAGAAATGTGGACTGTATAATATGTGCGTTATAATAGATAAGAGGGATTCGAGATCAAACAGAGTGTATTTTCACGAGCTTAAGTTTTCTAAGAAACAGGTCAAAAATTAAGAACAAAAATGACAATGATACAGAGAATTTAGTTTTTGCAAATCTATAGGCCGAAAGAGTATAAAGGTGGAAGGAGGATCGTTCGCAACATCACAAATACATAATTATTTACTCTTCAATGTTAGTTGCTCTTATAGACAATATTTATGACTTTAAATGTTATAAATAATTAAATTATGTTTATAGTATTTTATTAAAAACAAACTTTATGTATATAAAAATTATGTTCTTTACATTTATGATTATTTAAATTATGGTATTAAAAATTAGAGAAAGTTATTATTATGCCTAAGAAACCATTATGCATTTAGAAAACTATGCATATCAAAGTTTATGCGAAAAAACTATGCAAATACTGTTATACCAAACTAAATTATGATGAAAAATGTTATGCGTCTAAGAGGGCACCCTGCAAGATCCACGTGGTGAACGGGCTGAACCATTCCATAAACGACCTTTGAGACCTTTGCCCTTCAAGAAAATACCACGATCAATTTCAATGCATAAGCACCAACCTACCTAATACACTTGTTTATTTAAAGGTCATAAATCACCTTACCTTGTATTTGCACTTACTGCAAGTGCAGGTGTCTTAAACAACAATCGCACCTAATTCTAACGAAATACGAGCCCAAATCGCAGTGAAGTTCCAAGCTATGTGTTCAGTTGTTAATAAAAAGTGTCCGATTGTCAATTGTCTCTATGTCTGCACGGAGCACACGGCAGCATTCTTAACCTAAAATTACGCAACTGCAGACAAGCAAAAAAGTGAGTTCGTTGAACCTAAGCTAATTGGAGAGGATTCCATCACACACCGGCCCTGCCCGAATGTTATTAAAGGCTTCCAATAAAAACCCTTCGGGAGTGAGGAATTTTCAATTACAAGTTTGAGTTGATCTTCCGGGCCAATGGGAAATGAGTTAAACAGGTGTTGTCATGTGACAATTTAAATACTAGAGTACCTAGCTTATTTATCTGTGATACTGGTCCTTTTTTAACAAGTTAAGATATCCTAACCTGCAGGAAAAAACTATGTTATGTGAAAGGACTCTACAAAACAGCACTATGGAAATGGATATAGAGTCTAAACGGCTGAACTAATTTTGATATTGAGATGGGACCTAAGAAATAAATGTGCGATATTTTTTGTGAGGAAGCTGAAGATGTTCCTTAGTTTGTAGTTTTGTAACAATTAAGCTTTTATCGTTCATGTTGGTAAAGTTCTAATTAAGTAATTCAGTGACAAACCGAACATTATTTGGGTAAAACCACAGTGACAGTTATTATGTTTTGATAAGGAATCGTATATGTAAGTTCGTCATAAAGTTGGAATTTTTATCTTGCAAAACTACAGATCATATTAGTATTGTTGTGTTTGACAAAATTATACTTATGAAATTGAATGAAATAACTAAAAGATAAAGCAGCATTTTAGAAACACGTGTGAAAGTTGCAAAAACTGCTTATTTATCTTTGACGAATATTGATCTCATTAAAAACGATAAGGGGAAGTATTACCCCCCGATATGATAACGGTAATACTCGATAAGAAAATAGGCGTTGATATCAAGTACTAATTAAAAGTTTATCTTTAATTTATGACGTAGTAAAAATACAGTAAGTTAAGATAACGATTACAAAATAATTCAAATGCTCAATCTTATAAGATAAAATTATTTTAGTAATTATTGTAAACAATTTTTCTTCTTAATAAACACACTTAATGAAATACGAGTACCTACTCGTACATATCCAGCAGTTTACGTCTTTAGATTTTAAGGAAAATAAATCGAAAAGACTGAACTAAAATTCAATGGCATGCGATGATATAAGCCATTAAGATATAGATTTATTAATTAAATCAGTAGTTTGATTAGTAATTGCCTTGAAGTTATAGTTAACTAGTGCCCGCGACTCATCATCATGATGTTAAATGGCTGGATATTAGTCCAATCAAATCATAGATCACGTTTTATCGATCAATCGAATGATTCGATGGATACGGAAAACTTTATCGTAGTCTATATCGGGATGTCTATTGGCAAGTCACGATTCTTGACATAACCTGTCGTAAAATTTCGATAATGATCAGTAAGATGGACAAAAACCCTGGCGACTTCCGATGGTGTAGGACGCATTATAATTTTTCAGATTACAGATAAGCTTTGATATTTCAACTGGCCAACCGTTAAGTAGTCAAATCAGTTAAAGATACATACCTACTAATACCTAAATTAATGTATAAAAGATTTTTCCTCCAGTTTTACTGTCACTTTATCGTAAGAGCACTGCTTAAGATCGTAGCCGTAAGCTGCATGCCGAGAGTCGATTCTCGACACAAAATTCTTACTAAACTCTATACAAGCTATTCAAGTAAAAGTAGAACTAAAATTGACCAGAAATTGATGTTTTGTGAGTTTGATAGAAGACATAACTCTGAAGTTATTGAGAGAATTACTGATAATGAGGAAGTTCCAATGGTATGTAATTTTAGGTGGTACTTAATTAAATTTATGTCAATTGTGTTATTGTTTTGTACACAGTATTGAATACCAGATGCCTATGATAGTTTCTTCTTAACCAAGTAAAAATATGCTAGAGATCTAAATACACTTGAAAAGGTTTACATAGTTAACTAACTAAATAAAAAACAATAATAATTTTAAGACATAATTTGCACAATAAATAAACGTTGAAATATTTTAGCTACTTCGCGAGCTGCACTAAGCAGACTCCAATCTCTGAGAAATAAAACCCAGATTACTTGTATATCTTATATGAATGCATTATGTATGAAGTTGAATAACAAATAACGTTCCACTTCTGTCTACTTAAAATTTAGGGCACAGTTCATGTCAATTAATCCTGATATGATTGATCTGCCTACTCCATGTTAGTAAATAAAAGGTCTAGATCGATTGGACAACCGATTGCAAAATAATCTCCTGAAGCAGCGGACAGAGCTAAATCGTATAAAAGCCGTTCACTGAAAATAGAAAAAGCTCTGAAATATAAATATTCTTTAAAAGGTATTGCAGAAAACCAATAACTATGTTTGTGCTCTTTTATAGGGCAAAATTGTTTTTGCGTCTCATTTTCTCTGTATAACATCTATGTATATTATTTTCAGTGTACCTACAAGACTTCTGAAAGAAACTGTACCAAACCAAATCTTGAATTGAACGCTACGCACGCGATGCGAATTCATTATAGTTTATACTTTAATATTTATTGTAGGCAAGGACATCACCGCCATAAATGTTACATCAATTTTATTGACGTGCTGCTCTAATGCAATGTTGATAAGGATTTAAAGACATTAACAACGACTATTAAACGTCGTTAAAAATAGTTCTAGTGTTAAAGACTGGTTTTGCTTGTTAATCGTGTTTTAGTTTTAGGTAGGTATTCTAAAGTACCTAGCTGTAATATTTTCCGATCACTACGACCTATGTAAGTAATCTACTGGGATTTTGATTCCCCTCGCCTTCCATTTTAGTTTTATTATGGAGCTTTTGCCAGCGACTTCACCAACGTGAAATTTTGTCTGTCACAGAAAAACATTATCGCGCGCGTCTCTATTTCACAAACAGGGATATAAAAAACTATCCTGTGTCCTCTCCCAGGACTCAAACATATCTCTATACTTTTCATCAAAATCGGTTTCGTGGTTTACAATATTACCAGGGATGTTGCACTTTAAACTGTCAGTTTTAATACGCAGTGTTAAATTTACGCCGCCATATTAAATTATTCTTGTTCAAGATTCTATCTAAATTTTAAGGAAAATGTTAAGAATATCGGACGATGCCGTTTGAACTACTACCTGTATCAAAATGATCTTGACGTCCAAGGCCACCAGTGATTAGAATCCTCCACGCTACAGTAAAAAACCAATCAGTTCATTTTCTCGGGAGTCACGAGTTAAGGTACATTTACATTATTACCTGACGTAGTTGGAGCTAAGTAATGGTTTTTAACCTAGCTTCTCTATTCAAAAATTCCTATTTTGTTTTAACTATTAATGTGTGTTTGGAGAGTCACAGATGCTTTGCAAATAAGTATTTTCATGCAGACCTCGTATGAATGTGAACGTATCATTAGAAACATGACGTGATTTGAGAAAATGGTAACATACGAGTATAAGTTTTTGCAATTCTCGACGTCACATGTGTGGTGGCGCTACTGTTCGTTTTTCAAAAGTTTTGACAGTCATTACACTATCGTTATGTGCATGTACACGTACACACACAAGTAAAGCTCACTCGCCTTCGTGAGTAGCAAGAACTATACCTATAATGGTACGTGTCTCTTCATTATTACAAAGCGACATAAATAGTCGGTTTTTATTGCGTTTTTTACGTCTCTGTATCTGTAGTGGCCGTTTAATCTCAGAATTAAAGTAATGATAATAGTTTGCGGACTTTTTTCTCTCTCATTCCGGTCAGTCCCCCAGGATGTTAAAGCAAGAGAGAAAGAGCTGAATAATTTCGAGTCTAAATCGAATTTCGTAGTGCCTCTATTATTCTCCGTCACACTATAGTCACCGGAAAAAAGGGGATTATAACGATTAGATAACAGATTAAACAAACACCCCAATTTGTGTAGAGCGATAATTTGAGTTGTTTAACTAACTAAACATTGTAAGTCACCTCCTGTGGTGACATTACGAAGAAAGTACAGTACAGTCAACAGTCAGAAAATACAGGTACACTACTTCAAATACTGAACTAAATACTTGTACACATGACGGCAAATCAAGCTACACACAATGTATTAATTAGCAACGAAAGTAGTCCGCGGCAATAGAACTAGGAATGTTTCTAACAAATAAAGCTCAAATTCACATTCTTTATTAGTACGTGCCTTTTTAAGGGCACGTCCTAAATACAGCTGGTAAAAAAAAATGTCATCGAACAGTCTATGCTATGCACCTAATGATTTAAGCAAACCTATCATTGAATGTTAGGGATACTGAGATAATTCAATCCTTGAGTAGATTCTTACGAGTATCATCTCTGTTGTCGACTGCACAAGTGTACAGTCAGCGTCAAATAGTTCGTGACACCCAAAGTGGCCAAAAAGTTGACAACACTAATTCCAATTGTAATAAAGAGGTGCTACAAATTTTAAGGACGCTTTAGATGTCAAGAACTATTTGACGCCGACTATACCTAAGTAGAAACAGCCTGTATATTCCATATCACGTGTGCAATCGACAATGCTGCTCACGAGCCTCCAAAGCGGACGTGTGGCTTTCGGTGTAGCTGTCATCAACAAACGGAACTGTCACTCCAGCTGTTGATAGGTACAGCCAGCATTAAAAGCAGATATTTCATACTTTATTAGATCTTTTTGCTGATAGTACTACTGATGATAGCTGTGTCAGCTCCAAGAAAAGTACAATAGTCATTTGCACAATATACCTACTCGTAGATCTTTATAAAATTGCCAAGAGGTCCTCGAAATTGAAATAATTAAAAAAGTTGGATTTTTAGCTCATTAAAAGTTGAATAGATGAATCTACTTATTACATTAGTTAGACAAGCAAATAAGGGAAGCGTTCCACATTTTTACCAAACTCTAAAGTCCCATTTATCTGAGCCATCTATTTAAAAGTTAAAACTCATGCATTAGTTAGGTAATAGTTATACCCGACGTGACAAGTATTAAAACTATGCCAATATCATTAAAACCAAAGCTAATAAAAACTTTCAATCCATGCATGCAAGCTTTAAGTCAACATATCATATAAACAATGTAATTGGAAGTCCCAACATTGATCCACAGGTAATCACATCGTTTGCGGTGGAGTTAATGCAAATCACAGAGGGCTGCGGTCGAGTGCCATCGATTTGCGACATAATACACAAAGCGATGCTGCCACTAATTGCTATGTTTATATTGTATTATCGCATACAAATTAATTGTCTAGATTGCCCCACATATCGCCCCCAATTCAGTGAGATCACAATCTGGGTAATCTGTAAGATTAGCCATAGATGATATCGATGATGATGATGATACTGATCTAGCCGACAAAAGTGGTCAAGTTAGCGCAATTTTTGGAATGAGATATTTTGTATATTTTTTTCATTAATAGCAAATAACATTACTGGTGGAAACACTGATACACTTCAGATAGATGCAGTTTATTCTGTGACCTATTATGGATACCGTTTTAAAGAGCTCCTTAAGTATTTTCATTATCAGTAATTATCAGTTTTTCGATATCTTGAACAGTTTAGGAATAATCGAGTAAGATCACTTATAGTTTTCCCTTGTATTATGAGGCAGTATGGTTTATGACCTTTGCCTGTTTGCCTTATTTTCAAATAGAGAAATTAATTAAAAAAAACCCGCAAATATTAATAAACTTAGCGCGATAGCATTTTTTAACATCTGGAAAATTCGCGCGGACCGATTTCAATTGTTTTCCATCCAGGGTCAAATGAATTTGAACAAATCTCAGTAGAACAAATAGATCCCCTGGATTAAAACAAGAACTTTTAATCTCTGGATAATATCCACAAACATACATGTAAGATTATGAAGAAAGTACGCATAATGACGCAACTCTTTAGCAAATACAATATTCTCATTATAAGAAGCACGAGTGAGAAACTCTACATTTTTTATTTTATTGTTTATTTTCTTTATTTCGTAGTACCTAGTAAGGGTTTCTTCTTATTTGTGGTACATTTATGTGGAGAAAAGTTTTTACTTTTTAATATTATTTTGTTAACCTTAGTTGTTAGATAACTCTTTGTAATCTTTATAATACTTACTTACCTAAAGACATGCAGGTATATTTATAAATATTTTAGGGCAGCTATGGAACCCAGCGCGTGAACCAACACGTGCTTGACGGACTTTTCTCTCAAAGTCTGCAGTGTCGTTCTGCATTTCCATTTTTCAAACAAACACATTTTACATTGAAATTATTTTCTCGTATTTTCTGTTTTTGTGTACTTACAGCTTAGACACAACAGAAAAAGGCATAGAATGGCCGCAGCTACCGATTGGGTAGTTTAAAACGTGTGGTACTTAGAAAACTATTTACACTATCGTAGTCCAGATAAGCATGCATTATCCTATACCTAAAACAATTCTTTCTTTTACTAAAGATGGGGAAACTCTTGAGCTTGTCTTGATGGAAAGTGACGGTCAGGCCGCAGATGAAAGCCAACCTCACTTGGAATCCTCAGCCAGAGCGAACTTTTGTAACAATCCTCTTAACAATAATTCTTATGGCGAAAGACCTAGGTGGTGGTAGCTTTCTGGGCTGATTAAAAACCAGCCTTACCGCGAACCAAATAGAGAAAATAATTTTGGCCCCACAGGGAATTGAACCCAGGACCTAGACTCTGCAACTAGACCATAGAGGCTAGATATTTCTAATATCTAAAATTCTGAAAACTGACAATAAAATTCAAATAGTGCAGTGCAGCAGTCTCGGAACAAAATGAAATTACTTTTTCGAGAAACTTGCTTTAGTCCATCCAAAGCGTACTGGAAAGTGCAACCTCGTAGTATGATTTAAACTTTGACACGAACATTTAACTGCTCCATGTTTGTAATTTTCCTAGACTGCATCTCACTTAACACCAGGTGCGATTGCGGTCAAATACCTGCCTTGTCTAGCATAAAAAAAAAAATAAAAAAAAAAAAAAATTACTCGTATGCGAATTCGCTGGGAAATATGGAAGCTCTAAACTTTGTTACATACTCACGATTTCACAATTGGTGTCTGAAGACTTTATTTATTTATCTTTACTCTAAAATTGAAATTCACTTCGCTAAATCCGACGTCAAGATACATTTTAGTACAAAGAAAAGTTCTCGAGTGACAACCACGGACTGGAAAACGAAGTGTAGGCAGGCCTCCCACTCGGTGGATCGATGATCTGGATCAAAAGACGTGTCTACAAGTGTGGGCAAGCCTCCCACTTGGTGTATCGACGATCTGGTGAAGGTCGCGGGGAGCAGGATCGGTCAATGTTGAACCGTATGTTGCACGACATTTGGTTGAAACGAGAACAAAACACTACATACCGTTAAATGGCGTAAATAGCGATAACGAAGCTAATTTCGCTATGTGGCGAAAGCTCATATCATTTCTCATGTCATCCTATGGCATACTACTGGACCTTAGCCACAGGAGCACCATAAAGCTCAATCTTTAGCTATTTTCATTCAGCCGATGCCAGCCATTGCAGTAATATTAGGACGTAGTACATAATAACTCAATGTTGCCAGCTATCTTCTTAATTTCTTCATTATTTCATCTTATTATTTTTTTGTTTCCTTTTATATTTTTATTGTTCTATTCTACGAAAAGATATAAAATCGTTTTATTAGGTACTTGTATTCTAATCTGGTACGAACCTAGCCTACTCTACACTCTGCTATCACTGTGTAAAGTGCCGCAGGAAATAAGCACTTTGTTTCCATTTTGCTGGTATAAAGTGATTTTAAAAATAACGTGCTTTTATGCAAGTCATCTAATAACGACGCTTTCAATATTTTATTACAGTACGAACGCGGTATTAAAATTATATCGAACTACTACATAATAGTTCAAATTCAGAAAGATTTATATTCAATTCGGCGATTTTACAAATAATTTAAAAATCTTTTATAGACACTTATTATGTACGCATAAGATAGTAAGCCCAATGAAGACTAACATTGTCTTAAGTTTAAATCCTGGCTTTACAGGATTGCAGCTGGAGAGATAGGAATATACGGACTATCCTATATTTATTCCCATTTACAGTTTATTCACAAAGAACTTTAAATTACTACTAAAACCTAAACAATATTGCAGTAACCGGACTTGAATATTCTTAACACAAACTAAAGGAAAGTCCAATTAAGTTACCGGATTAGAAACCCTCTCAGAAATATGGACTAGCTGGTAATAAATTAGGATTCTCCGAAGCCAGCTAATGTCCAGAGACCAGAGTTCTGAGAAGGCACCCCGGGAACAACTCTAGGTTTCTCTAGGTCTATCTAGGTCACCCGGGCTGTAAGATGCATCGATCTAAGCTGGGCCGTTCATCTCGACATACGTTTACAGTACACGATTATGTACGCTAGTCTGTTTATTTACGTACTCAAGTTATTAAAATTTGCATGAAGGAATACACATACTCGTAGGTACGCATGTCGACTTTTAAAACTACTACACTTCTATAAGACTAAAAACCATTGCATAATATTTCATATTTGACATATTGTTACAGTTTGAGTTGTTGTCGTACGTATAATATACTAGCGGCCGCCCGCGACTTCGTATGCGTGGATCTCGTTTTACCCCCTTATAAGTTGAATTTTGCACAATTCCGTCTTAGTGAGCACCTACGTTCTAAAAGGAACCCCCATGCAAAATTTGAAATCAACCTTACAGTCAACTAGGTATGCAATACAAGAGAATAATAAAAACTGCAAATACAAATTATATTCACATAATCCTCAAGTCTCAATGTAGAACTCTGCCCACTTGTTTGCTCTTTTATAGAGTGCATCTAATTAGCAGGAAAGCTCTTATAAACGTGCCTTTTCTATTCAATTAGTGAGATTATACTGCCATTCGCTTCATAGAGAACATCTCTACCAACTAGAAAAATAATATTGACTCCGATTTATTTCTTATTATCTTTTGCCCGCGGCTTCACCCGCGTGAAATTTAGTTTGTCACATATCGTCATAAATTATAGCCTATGTGTTATTCTGGGTTATAAAGAATAATACTGTAAAGTTTTATGAAAATCCGTTCAGTAGTTTTTGCGTGAAAGAGTAACAAACATCCAGACATCCATACAAACTTTCACATTTATAAAATTAGTAGGATTGTTACTGGTACATGATATCTAACAAGATAAATTGATGTTGTTGTTTTTTTAATATACAAAACAAAATAAGGAAAAGTTAACAAAAATAGCTGTTATTATAACGATATTTTTTACCGATGAGGATTATTATGTTTTCTTGCTAGTCACTTATCACTAAGCCTACCTAATTTAAGATGAAATTGTATTTATTTTGTTTTTATTAAAAAAAACCTACAAATAGGAAAAATAATGACATACTCCAGAAATCTATAGGTATTATAAAGAGGTAAAGTTTGTATGTTTGTACATATTATTTGTTAAATTGTAAGGGGTAATCTCGGGATCTACTGAACCGATTTTAAAAATTCTTTCACCAATAGAAAGCCACATTATTGCTGAGTGTCATCCCAACTAATCCCAACTAATATTATAAATGCGAAAGTAACTCTGTCTGTCTGTCTGTCTGTCTGTCTGTCTGTCTGTCTGTCTGTTACGCTTTCCCGCTTAAACCTCGCAACCGATTTTGATAAAATTTGGCATAGAGATAGTTTGAGTCCCGGGAAAGAACATAGGATAGCTTTTATCCCGGTTTTTGAAACAGGGACGCGCGCGATAAAGTTTTTCTGTAACAGACAAAATTCCACAAAGAAAGCTAGTAGGTCATATAACCGAAAAATTCCACGCGGGCGAAGCTGCGGGCGGAAAGCTAGTAAATAATAACATGAATGATCAAATTAGGTACATAATTATGTAACTAACAATAGCAAATCGAATGCGAAAAATTGGAAGTGAATTTGATACAGTAATTACTTTAACTGCACAAACATAAAACTTCCACTGAAGTTCATCAAGGTCCGTTTATGAAAGGACATTAAAACTTGTTAAATATATTGTTTAGCTATTAAGTAACAACGCAAAAAATGTCATAGAGCTTCCATGAACGTGGCCTAGAATCTACTCTACTCGTTTTCGTAGTACTCGTCTAAATAATACTAAAAATATATTACCACCTAAAATATGTGGCTATGATAAGCTTAATTTTGCTTTTCTAGGTCTTTCCAAACTTTAAGCAGGTACGCCATGTAAAGCTATCAATTTCAAAATACCTTCGATTAATTGGTCGGATGATATTTTCACTATTCAAACAAGACTATTAAGTGTCCTCAACTATCTTCAAACCAAATTAATTCCAGACTGCAACCTGAGACATTTAATTTCGCTAATTGATTCGTAACTACGTTCGATCAATTGATATTGAAGACAACGAAAACAGTCTGAGTAGGCGATACTCGTGGATGGAAATTTTCAACTACCCACGCGTAAACGACTTATATCTTTCAAAATCTTACAAATTAAAGCAGTGGGCGATGATATAAATACAAATAATCAATAAATAAACAGCTTTAAATCGCTACACCAGACGACCGTCAAAGTCGTATTAGTTAAGTTATTACGTTAATGCAAAGACACACGTCAGAGTCAGCAGGCACTTCGCAGGCTTAGTGCCAAATAGATACCAAAAAAATTACATAAGTTGATGCTTATTTCAAGTTTCTAGCTTTTACAATGCAAGTTCTGTACATAAACCTAAAGATATTACTAGTATTACTACATTTAACAGTGCCTTGTCTCTAACTTAACTCTATCATAGAGTGAATCAAGAAATGATTAGGCTCTGCTGTAAACTTATCTCTCATCATCATCATCATCATCATCTCAGTCATAGGACTTCCACTGCTGAACATAAGCCTCCCCCAACATATCTCTATAAAGAGATACCTTCCAGTCAGCCATCATGACAGGGTCGTTAAAAATAAAGAGAGTACATATTATTAGACAAAGAAGGTCCCGAACTATGTATGTATACCTATCACGGAAGGTCGAAAATATTGCATACTTTTTAATTTATACTTAACTCTGAATGGTAAGCCTATCATTAATTTACGTTGCATTTATGCATCTAACAATACATTATGTACTTACTAACATTATGTACTTTTTTGCTCTATCATGATGACTGATTGCACTGCCTAGATAAATACGTGGAACATCATTACTATAGATCTTAGATAAGAGAACATAAAAATGACGTCATTTATGTGCGATGTGAATCTTATTAACATAGAATTGCACATGTTTACGACTTTAGTTTGACTCTAGCTTTAAGAACCTATATGCGGTTACGTCAATAACACAAACGGTAGAACTTTTCAATCTTGAAAACCTGTGGAGTTTATTTTTATCGAATTGTAAAAGATACTGTAATTATTGTGACTTTTGAACTTAATCAAAGTATGTACAGAAATGGAAATTCATATAAGGAAAATGGTTTCTATTCAAATTAAAATTAATACGGGTAAAATTCTAATTTCATTCATAATATTCTAATTAATACACGCCAAACCGCAAAAAAACTATAATACATCGTAATCGTCATAAATCTTTGTACTCGTATTTAATAAAAATCTAGAATATCTTTAACATTAAAATGTCAAGGACTTATTTAGGACTAATAGAGTACGTTATTATTATTCTGTGCTAATAGAGTAGTTTATTATTTGCACAACTAAAAATAGGTAATAACTATTGATAAAACTGGCCAAAATCAAATTAAAAAAACCTTCAAACTTTACTGGCGAGGTGAAGAGTTCATTGTTTGAATGGGTGTTGAATTATTTAATTGTTTGATAACTAGCACATATAGCCGAACCCTTACTATTGAAGGTAACATTTTAGTATTTATATATGTATACTCGTAATAGAAAAGAAAACAAAGGCAATGCCGTGAACATAGAAATAGGCATTACGCTTCCATTTCACTTCCTTCTTCTTACTTCCTTTCGTCTCAATACACTGGTTCGCAAATATGCGCCCCATGCCGGTCAACACAAAGAGAAAATTAACTGTCGTTTTTTGTTTCTGCATCCTCTGCTTTGTTAGAGGATAATATTGTAATGGACAAATGATAATAATTATTCACGGTTTAATTAGTCAGTCAACGTATTTTCCATCATCGTCAAAACTGATTTAAATCACATGTAGGTACGTAAATATCACTACCTATCATGCATACTCGGAAATCACATTTACCAGAATTAATTAATTGAGCTTTCCAATTCCATCCTGTTTGATTATTGGGTTTTCGATATTTCAGCGCTACATTTATAGGGTACCTACATCCATTTTTTTTTTCCTGTAATAAAATTAATGTATGGAAAGAAAAATATGGCATAAAAAACTAAATAATGGATCTAATAGGTGCTAGTATAGTTTGACTTTATTATAAAGACTTAGTAAATAAAACGAGCACGCTTAAACCATTCGACTGATTTAGGTAAGGAATAAGTAGTAGAGATAGTAGCCTAGGTAGGAAAAAAACTACATACCAGGAACAACCAGGGAACATAAAAAAAATATATCTAAAATAACCGAAATTCGCCTAGGCGATGCTGCGGGCAAATGCTAATCTATTAGTCTGAAACGCTGTTGAGTGTACCAACTTGTAACAATGATATTTCTCTTTCCAGAACACCATAACCCAAATAACGGCCCTCTTGGTCGTGGTGGCGCTGTCGTCAAGCAGCGTGGTCCAGTCACCCAGCGCGAAAGGAGACAACTTCGAGCTGCTCATTCTCCACAACAATGACATGCATGCACGGTTCGAGCAGACCAGCCAGCTCAGTGGCACCTGTACTGCTAAAGACAGGGAGGCGGGCAAGTGCTATGGCGGCTTCCCGAGGGTCGCTTACGTGTAAGTAGCTGGCTTATTAGGCAGTGCTACCCAAAGTGGTCTAAGATACCCTGAGATCAATTGGGGGAGAAAGAATCTTCGAGGAGGTAGCAAGGTGAAAATTAAATTGGAGGATTCTACGATGAATGAAAAACCACCATAGTGAACTTTTTGTTCCCAGTTTTGCACGGACATTGCGGGCTTAAATTAACCATTAACCCAAAGATTATGCAACCAAAATGCTAACAGAGCACAAAATGCAAACAATGTAAATGTAAAATTATAAACTAACGAGATACTTGTAAACGAATTGTATTTTTCATATAATGAATTCTTCGAATTCGAGTCAAAAGCAAGGCTAGGTAGAAATGGTTAAATATACCTGGAAAATCGGCTACAAAATAACTGTTAAAGCTTTAAAGTACGCTGCAAGTGTTTGTAAACTAGTTATTTAAAAATACCCGGCGCGTTCAGTAAATCCTCTCTTATTTTTCAGACCTTATAGCTCGCCCAGTAATGGGTTTGGTCGAGCTGTTATTAACGTGAAATTCTGTTTTTTGTGATCTAGGTCACATGCGTCATTGGGTGATATTGATCGACACACCACATTCAGTAAATAGTGCACACGTTTATGGTTATTTTACTGGATGTCGATACAATTTTCCGGATAGAAGCGTAACCGTAAGGCGCTCGGACATGGCATTCCTTCAGATATTTGGAACACAAATATAGCGTACTTAGCTGAAATATTTGCCAAGCGTTTTACATTTACAGCGTTTTCGTAAACAATGTGTTGTTATTGTTGTCGTCGTATCGTAAATAGTGCGTAGGCGTAAGGAGGAAGGAAATACTTTTAAGGATTCAAATCCCATAGAAGGCAGTCAACTTTTACGAGTAGGTACATGTAAATGTCATATTATTTTAATCTTGTCTTTTTTAGAAAACGATAATCTGACGCAATTCCCAATACCTACGTAAATAACCGTTAATTACCTTAGCTCAAATACGTAATTAAAACACGAAAGTTCTCGTAGCATTTGCGAAAGAGAAAATAAACCACGTAAAGTACTTATTTACCTGATGTTTTATCCAATTGACATTTGGATTAAATAAATGACCAGCTGACCTCATTAAAATCTAAAACTAGTCGCGTCGACTATTTGGTGTCAATATTTAAATTAGTTAAACCTGATCTAGAAATAGGATCGAATTCGCTACCTTAATTGGCTTGACGCTAAACAACTCAAGCCATGTTTGGATTGGAACACAGTTTGGTAATTAATTATTTATTTCTAAAACTTTTTGTAAAATAAAACTATAATTAGGTACCAAACCCGTTTTCTCACTCAGCTTTTTCTTACCTTTGCATTACATTTAAAATATGATACGCAAAGAAATCACATTTTCTACATAATTGACCTTTTTAATATGTATTTTTACGTCGAGAATCTTTATGCATTTACTGTTATTCAATTTCCTTATTCATGGAAATCTTAGAAACGGAGTGGCAGCGCCGGATATTGAATGTTCGAGATAAAAATCAGGTCTTTTTTACCTGGGAAACTACCCTAGATTTATTTTTAGGCTGTTGAAAGGAAATCATATTTTACGACCAATAACTTCAATTAAGAATTTCTTTACTTAAACCAGTGTAGTTCGCTTGATAACCAACTTAAATTACTAACCATATTGGTGTCTGATGACAGTGTTGCACGACACATCAACGCTCATCGGTATCATGTTCGAAAGAGTTCTCACTACCACCGGAGGTGCATTACCTACATACAAATTCATACCAAATTACAGTAATATGGTTAGACCTCCTGAAGCATGCATGCAATGACTCCTCTCGTTACCTAAATAAAGTCGTCCGTCCATCGAGCAGATGATCGTATCAATTCACATTAGAGTAGCATGGTCTTCAAAATCTTCCTACTACCTTCGATACTAAGTTCTGGGTGACCTGCTCATTGTCGCTTTTCATGTTCATTTTGTTCGTAAATATTACACAGCGCCCTCAGGTCCTAAACTAAGTTAAACTGGTACTACGAGGGCCAACCAATATCACCAGCGGGTGATCCACCTGAGGACCCGAGAATCTCGATCCGTAGCAGTAGTATTAATATGTAGACTTCCCCCAGATATAAATCAAAAGCAGTTCATAATCGCATTGTATACCTTACCCTAAAAGCTAACCAGAACTTTTCTACCCCAGCGGCCATCAGCTCTGTGGACTCTGTCAGTCACTTTAGTTCTCCAGCGGATCTCCTCATTTCTGATTCGATCGCGCAGGGAAACGACCACGAGCCGGAAGACGTAGTGTGGTCAGGCATCCCACTGGGTAGACCGACGATCTGGTGAAGATCGCTGGAGGTGCCTGGATGCGGGCGGCGCAGGACCGGTCTTTGTGGAAATTCTTGGGGGAGGCCTTCGTCCAGCAGTGGACGTCATTCGGCTGAAACGAACGAACGAAAAGCTAACCAGCACCAATCTCATTCCAGGGTAAAGCAGGCGAGAGAAGCAGCAGCGTCAGGCCAAGGTCCACCAGTTCTGTACTTGAACGCTGGAGACACCTACACGGGAACTGCCTGGTTCACCATCTACAAGTGGAAGATTGCTGCCGAGTTCATCAACGCTCTGCAACCTGACGCTGTGGTGAGTGCCAACTTTTGATGAATGTTGTGGTGTAAGGCGAGTCGTCATGTCAAGTCATAAATACCATTAGTGCTGTGATGCAAACAGTTTGTGGTGTGAACCCCTCCCAATTTTGTGCCGTCCAACCGTTTGTATCGTCAATTTTGTACATATTCTCATATTGTCCTTGTGAGCTCGCTTGAGTGAAGTTAATAATAAAATTCACATCTTAAAATATTAGTTTCGAGATGTCATGATGATAGAGAAACGCGACGGAATATAACTTCAGTCGATTTTCACTGAAACACTGTTTTCAGGCTGAATTATTGCTGTTATGTAGATTACAATTTTCATGGAAACAGATAAAACATTTAAGCCTAGGGAAAACAGCAGACATGAATGTGACGTGATGTGAATGCAACGTTATATTTTTATGCAATTTAATTTGTTAATTAAGGTATAAAATATGACATGCTGCGCGCACGTAGGCTGTACACCAGAATCATTAACTCCTTAATTAAAGATACTCTTTGCTCAAAATTGATACAGCCTACATAAGCTATTCGAGTACAAGGTAACAAGACTGAGCGAGCAAAAATAAGTAATAAGCAACAATCAATAAATCGATAACCGTTTGAAGGATACTTCCACGATTCCAAATAGTAGGTACCTACGTTATTAAGAGTTCCGAGTAAATTAAATCGAGCATTTTTAATCTGAATTTCAGTGAAGCAAAAACAATTCAGTTCTCGTTACAGATGCATAGTTGACGTGATGATGAGTACTTATACAAGCAAATGGGACTAAAATTCGCCCACGATTTTTTAAGAGACTGATTTTTATCATTCCTTTATCTAAAAAAAACTAATTATCACGAACATTGACCTCAATCACAATTTGGCAAGGTTCCTCGCTCAGTCAAACTCAATTGCCCCGTTGTGTTAGAGACATTTTGTGTAAAAATATTGTTGTTTAATAATAGGTGTAGTCCGCTCTCAGGTAAATGTCCGTAGTCGGCTATCGATTGGGCTAATTTAAAACTGCGATACCTTTTCAAACGGAGGGCTGTCTAATCAAAGATAAATAATCCCAAAGAGAATAGGCTAGTTTCCTGAAAAAAAACTTTTAGAATATCAATTATATTATTATCAAAAAATATTGGACACCTATATTTTGTTATTTGCGTTAAGTTCCGCGTGACGTCACAAAGTGCTACACTTTTAAACACTTCTTGACGTCGCGGGTCTCTTCTTTTGAACTTTGGCACGCTTTATCTCTTTCAATTTTCAATAGTTTGAAAAAGTGAATATGCGCGTCGAGTATTTTTTGATAAGTTAACTGATGTTAAAACCTTTTTTTTTACCCAGGAAACATCCCTACTCTCAGTTTGAAGAGAGGCAATAAGTAGCCCAATGTTAGCCTACCCAAAGCAACTGCCTATGTGTCGTTACGAATGTGCTTGCCGTGTTACGTGATTTCAAAGTGTGGGATATTTGTGTTATCCATGTTCATACTGACATCAACCTCATCCATAGAGGAAAACCACATACAACCTTGTAAAGAGAATTAGGTTCAAGAATTCACTATACACACACTCATATTAATAGCCGTATTCACAAACGATGCTTGCTTAAGTGAAGCAGCAAATCGAACGCATGGCGTTGAATAGAGCCTTGTGATTGGTTCGTGTGTCACCCTGTGCATCCACGCGCACTGTGACACCTCATAGTAATGTTTGTGAATACGGGCGTAAGAGACACAAACTACGAAACGTACACAACGGTCTTATCATAGCTCAGTTATATTTACTCTATTTGACATAATCACGTATGCATGCAAACTATCAAATCACACGTTTACAGAACAATTGAAACATCCGTTGCAAAATATTTTATAGGTAAACTATTAAGATAAATAATAATGTCAAAATTTTCCCCAAAATGTATCAACTTCCACAGAATACGGAATATCCAAAACTCTGATAAGAATTAAGATTTACGTAAACATCGCGGGTAAATAATAGTTAAATTATCAGTCAATGGAAAAAACACAACCATGTTTTAATGTTATCCAAGATGTTGATAAGTGATTTTACGAAGACTTGTGTTCCTATACAAAAAGTAAGTTAATTCAGAATATTATCAACTAACTAATTCACTAACAATATACCTAACATATGTTTAAGAATATTAACTAAACTATTAACACTAACACTAAACCATAATTTTATTATGTTATTCTGTTTATTTTATTTTATTTATTCATGTGGTTTGGCTGTGATGAACCATACTGCTTTTGGTTAAGGTGCGTTTTTGGTTTTGGTATTTTAATTTAGTGTAGTAAAATGAACGTCATGTTTATTTTAATAAAAATATAATTTATTGTTTCTTCTCCTAACAACTTTTGTAAAAGATACGCATATTTTTCTTTCCTTAAAAATTCCACGATTAGGTACCAGATGTCGAAAGACAGTTTACTAACACTTACTAACCTTTATTATTATGATGAAAAAGAAATACCATAGCCCCATTAATAACTAACAATTTATGTTTCTTTTTCAGTCTCTCGGCAACAATGACCTGAACACTGGACCTAACGAACCATCTCCGTTCTTAAATAACATCAATTCTCCTATATTGGCCTCTAATGTTATCCTTAGCAATGAGAAAGACAACAAGAACATACAAAAATCCCTAATTTTCAACATCCAAGGAAGAATGGTCGGTCTACTCGGATTCTTAACACCTGAAAATAATGTTTTGGATGGAACAATTAACATTGAATACGTTGACGAGGTCATCGCCTTATCTGAAGAAGCTAAGAGGCTTCAAGAACAAGGCGTCAACATTATTATTGCAATAGGTCACGCTAGCGTGGAGAAAAACATTGAAATAGCTAAAGAAGTTGAAGGCATTGACCTAATTATTAGTGGTAATGAAAATACGTATTATTGGAATGGAAATAATGTAGGTACAGAAACACCACTTGAAGAACCTATAGTCATTGTTCAGGAGTCAGGAAAACGAGTACTGATACTTCAATCTCAATCCTATGACAAGTATCTCGGTAGGGCGGACATCAAATTTGACTCTGATGGAGAACTTGTTGATTATACCGCAGATCCAGTTTTACTCGACACTTCCGTAGCGCAAGACGCGAAGGGGCTTGAACTAGTATCAAAATACCATGAAGAATTGACCACATTTTCAGAAGAAGTTGTAGGGCAAACTGCCGTAGTCCTCGATGGTGAGTCCTGCAAGACTGCCGAATGTAACCTTGGAAATTTGATTGCCGATGCCATAATGTATTACTACGCAATCAGATACGAAGGAGAGACCTGGACTGATGCTGCCATTGCTTTCGTTCATGGTGGTGCCATATTTGGATCCATTGCGCCCAGCAATCGTCCTGCACCAGTGACAAGGGGCGATTTATTGTCAGCACTGCCGTTACAAAGTAACATAGTTGCTGTAACGATGACGGGAGCAATCCTTAACCAAGTGCTAGAACATTCTGTAGCTAACTACAGTATTTCAAACCCTACCGGTCAATTGCTCCAGTTTTCGGGGATAAGGGCAGTTTACGATATCAGCAAAGAGCCAGGCTCTAGATTAGTCAATGCAGTGGCTCGGTGTTGGTCATGTTTTGTTCCGGAATCCTACGTCATCGATGATTGGAGAACATACAAAGTACTGATGCCAGCGGCATTGGCAAACGGTCAGTTTGGTTATACAATGCTGGTTGGTTTACCAGTAGAAGAATTGGAGTATGATGAAGTGACTTGTCTTGCTGAATTCATAAGTTTGCGGTCCCCAGTGTACCCTGATGTGGCTGAACGCATCGTGTTGGCCGGTCAAGATGATTTTGAAGACCCTACTCCAGAGTCCACATCAGAGCCTACAACTGAGCCTACTCCAGAGTCCACACCAGAGCCTACAACTGAGCCTACTCCAGAGTCCACAACTATTGACCCAGAGTCTGACTCGGCAACCATAACTACTTCAAGTATTACTGTACTACTGCTAACGTCAATTCCCATGTTTAAATACTATTTTGGTTGATTTATAATTTTTTACCTTTTATATAAAAAAATATTAATTGTATTGTTGTTTTTTTCATACCGTTTCTACGTGAGTAGCCCTTAAAGGTGACATGAAGAGAGATAAAACAAAACGTTCTTTCTTTTTCTTCATTAGTTGTAAATATTGAACAGATTTATTCGTGAACAATATATTTAACAATTTAAATACTCGTACGTAAGTACGTAATAATTATGTAATAGTAAAGTGCATTAAAAACCGTAAAAACGTGAAAGTGCAATTTCTTCAGGTGACATAAATATGTACATAGGTATGTTTTTTTATTTATGAAGGACAACAATCATTAAAGCATGCAAGCAATAAGTCACGTTAAAAAAGATAAATATAATATTCCAAGTAAATTGGAATATTATATTTATCTTTTTTAACGTGACTTTACATTTAAATAATTTTCCTATCCTCCAAGTGCATCAAAAACACACACATATCCTTACTTTCTTTCGATGTAACACATTAAATAAAAAATCATTCATGTTTGGTGATGGCCTCATTAACTTAATGTTTATTGTAATAAGTAAATTATTTGTATTTTATTTAGTTTAATAGCAGTGGTTATTCAGTTGCATGGTTACATATTTTCCTTCCATTTATTTACTTGAAGTATCTTTTGAATACAATATCTTATTTATTCGCGTTTATTTGTTTCAGTCTTTGGGCAATCACGAATTAGATAATGGCGTGTCGGGCTTGACGCCTTTCATCGAGAACTTGACGTGCCCTGTCCTCGCTGCCAACCTAGTTCTCAACAAAGTCCCTGAACTAGAAGCCGAGCCAAACCTCATGAAATCAGTCATTTTTGACGTAAACGGGACCAAAGTGGGCGTCATCGGATACCTCACACCTGACACCAAAGTACTGGCTGTAAGAAACGATGTGGACTACATCGAAGAAGTACAGGCCATAAAAGAAGAAGTGAAAAACTTGAAGCAACAAGGAATCAAAATATTAATAGCACTTGGACATTCCGGTTTTACTAAGGATCTAGAAATTGCCAGAGAAGTCGAAGATATTGATTTAGTTATCGGCGGGCACACTAACACATTCCTATGGAATGGAACAAGTCCCGACATTGAAAAACCTGAAGGTCCCTACCCAATGATAGTGAAACAAGCGTCAGGAAGACGGGTACCCGCAGTTCAAGCCTATGCTTACACAAAATATCTGGGAAAGTTACACCTAGTTTTCAATACTGACGGGGAAGTCGTCAGTTTAAATGGAAACCCAATATTGTTAGACAAAACCGTGCCACAGGACCCAGACGTATTGGCAATCGTCAACCGCTACAGCGGCGAAGTAAAGAAAGTAACTGAATTAGTTGTAGGAACAACTTCAGTGGTACTAGATGGCAACTCATGTCGTTTACGAGAATGTAATATGGGGAATTTGATAGCCGACGCAATGATATACAAGTATGCTTCTGAATATACTGGATATGGGTGGTCAGATGCACCGATCGCAGTGATACAAGGGGGTGGGATCAGAGCTTCTGTAGTTCACATGGATATGCCAGCCAATGTAACGAAGGGTGACCTATTGACTGTGATGCCATTTGATGGGAGTATGTCTGTGGTAACCGTTCAAGGTGAAACTGTCTGGAAAATGTTGGAGCACGCAGTAGCTTACTATAATACGAAAAGGGCGGTGGCAAAATTTCTTCAGTTATCTGGCCTAAGAGTTGAATACGATTTTGCAAAGCCGCCGGGAAGAAGGGTGTTGAGGGCATCTGTGCGCTGTGGCCTATGCATTGTCCCAACGTATTCCTCCCTTAATAGAACGAAAACATACAAAATGCTCATGACCTCATTTCTTTCGATGGGGGGTGATGGATTTTCCATGCTTCCCGGCCTACCATCTACTCCCTTAAACTACGACGAATTGGAATCAACGATATACTACATCCAAAAAATTAGTCCAGTGTTTCCAGCCATAGAAAATCGAATAATCATAAACAATTATGATAAATTAGTACCTTTATATAGTTCTGCAAAAATGGCAACAATATCTGCAGCCACTTTAGTATTAGCACTAGTCACTAGATTATTGTAAAATGTATTAAACTTAGTCTGTAGACCTTATGGTTATTATAGTAACTATGTATTTATTAAACCGAGGTTGTCCTTTGTTAAGTGAAAATGATTATGTAAGGAAAACCTAAATAAATTGTAAATAATAACATATTCTGTGAAAGTATTATGCATTGTAATCCTAATATTTAAAATCCATTATATCCAACTTGGGATTAATACAGTATTATTATTTATCGAGGTCTATTTGCCTATACTTTATTATTACAATTTATTTTAAAAAATATTAGAAATATCAAACATAAAGTCTATCGTTATAGGAATCTTAGAATAAGTAGGTAGGTAGATAACTTAAACAAAATTAGAATAGTCGTGTTTTATAGATATAGGTAGAACATTTCATAGGAATCAATAATAAAGATAATACTTAAAACGGCACAGGTTTAAAGCATATAAATTATAACCTTATGCTTCACCATCACACATTTTTAACACAATCTCGCAAATATCATCCATACAACCGGCACTTCACAATGATGTACTTTCTAAATGCTTGCATTGTAATTAACTTCTGCATGTGAATGAATTTATTGTCGAGCGCATGATATCAAATCTACTTTGAAATCTAACACGAAAAGCATGTCCGTAACGAAAATGACACTCCAAAAGTTATAACTCGTAAAATTATCGATATAATATTTCACATCTTTTCAGGAATAACCATAATGTCGGTAAATACCGACTAAACAATTTGTTTGTTTCAGTCCCTTGGAAATCATGAGTTTGACAACGGTGTCAGCGGCCTCACCCCCTTCATTGAAAACCTAACATGCCCAGTGCTAGCTGCCAATCTTGAGCTAAGCAAGGTTCCGGAACTAGAGAGAGAAACTAATCTGAAAAATACAATTACAATTGACATAGACGGCACTAAAATAGGAGTCATAGGTTACCTAACACCCGAAACCAAATTTTTAGCAGTAGAAAACGACGTTGAATACATTGACGAAATCGTTGCATTGAAAAAAGAAGTCGCCAACCTCCAGAACGAAGGCATTAAAATAATAATAGCACTAGGCCACTCTGGATACCTGAAAGATATTGAAATTGCAAAGCAAGTAGAGGGCGTTGACTTAGTAATCGGTGGACATACCAATACCTTTCTCTGGAATGGCACTAGCCCAGATGCCGAAGAAATTCAAGGCCCCTATCCCACATACGTTAGACAAGCTTCAGGTAGAACTGCTTTAGTAGTACAAGCGTATGCGTACACCAAGTATTTAGGAAAATTACTTTTAGCCTTTGATTCAGAAGGAGAGATCGTCAAAGCTGATGGTCAACCTATTCTTCTTGATAATACCATCCCTCAGGATCCGGATACATTACAAATTGTAAATCGGTATACAGCAGAACTGAAAAATTTAACAGACGACATTGTAGGAGAGACAACGGTTGTGTTAGATGGGCTAAGTTGTCAGTTAAAAGAGTGCAATTTAGGTAATTTAATAGCCGACGCTATGTTCTATACGTACACTGAAGGTTACAAAGGAGACCACTGGACTGATGTTCCAATCGCTATGATACAAGGTGGAGGTATCAGAGCGTCTATAGCACACGTCGACACTAAGACAAAGATATCTAAAGCTGATCTAATAACAGTTTTACCTTTTGGAGGTAACTTAACAATAGTAACAGTAAATGGTAGTATTATATTAGAGATGCTTGAGCATTCTGTAGCTAACTACGATCTTCTTAATCCACCGGGTGAATTCCTCCACTTTTCTGGTCTAAAAGTAGTTTATGATTTAAATAGACCAGTGGGGCGTAGAGTCGTAAGCGCAAAAGCTAGGTGCTGGTCTTGCAGCATTCCCGAGTACTTTGATGTGGAAAATAATAAGACTTACAAAATTTTGACTAGTGGTTTCCTCGCGAAAGGTGGCGACGGGTATTCAATGTTGGAGGACTTGCCATCAGAAATCCTACCTTACAATGAACTTTACTGCACGGAGTATTTCATCAGACACCACAGTCCCGTTTTCCCTGAAGTTGAGGGTCGTACAATTTTGCTGAATAATCAAGCGCTGCAAAATTCAGCTATTTCATTGTCACCTCCATTATCATTCCTTATATCGTTGTTTGGATTGTTCATCCAGCTCCTCTTATGACGATAGACTTCGTGGATGATATTTTAACAAAGTACGTCATATTATGTACGTCAAGATGCAGCTATAAATTTTAAGCTGTGATTTTAAGCATTATGTAGATAAGTTTTGCTGAATGTCTAACCATATCCTACTAGATTCAGTATTAAGTAGTTCCTTATTTCATTGTTTGCATTGCTCATCCAGCTTATTTTATGACGATAGACTTCGTGGATGTTAATTTAACTTAATACGTCATTAAATTTGTACGTTTAGATGCTGCTATTTAAATTTTAAGTATTACTTACGTAGAAAATCCTTCCTACTATCCTACTTATCTGTCTATACTAATATTATAAAGAGGTAAAGTTTGTGTGTTTGTATATTTGTTAAATTGTAAGGGGTAATCTCGGGGTCTATTGAACCGATTTTAAAAATGCTTTCACCAATAGAAAGCCACATTATTGCTGAGTGTCATAGGTTATACAGGGTGTTTGGCGCATCGTGTGCCAAAATTATTTGGCGGATAGAATGGGTCATTTCCTATATTTTCACCCCCCATAACACGTTCCATGTCAGGCGGCTACTTTCATATTAAGTTTTTTAGTAATTTCACCAAAATACCCAAATCGCATCATTTAATTTCGATTTAAAAAAAAACTACTAAGCGTAGCCTCAAAGTAAATATTTTGTTTTGACGTGCATTGATATAGGGTTGCATCAAATCTAAATTTACTGGCAAATATCATCTAGTTTTTTTTTAATTCAGCTTTGAACTTTTCCGAAAAGTTAAAAATGGACTGAACATTTAAGTTTACATGGCTATAAAATTTTTTTTAAAAGAGATAGCGATCTTCGGATTTTATCAAAACTTCTCTAGTCTATCCCCATTCAAACGGTATACTAATCTTGTTTAAATAATAACAACAACTTCACAAATTCCCTAAATTAGTGCATTGACTCTATTCGGACTGATTTGCGAAATTTGTGTTTATAGCCCCTTTTTGTGTGAATAACACGTTAAATACCTACAGGTAAAAAATATTTATCTTAAAAAAAAAACTAGATGATATTTGCCAGTAAATTTAGATTTGATGCAACCCTATATCAATGCACGTCAAAACAAAATATTTACTTTGAGGCTACGCTTAGTAGTTTTTTTTTAAATCGAAATTAAATGATGCGATTTGGGTATTTTGGTGAAATTACTAAAAAACTTAATATAAAAGTAGCCGCCTGACATGGAACGTGTTATGGGGGCTGAAAATATAGGAAATGACCCATTCTATACGCCAGATCATTTTGGCACACGATGCGCCAAACACCCTGTATAAAAAACCGAAAAATTCCACGCGGGCGAAGCCGCGGGCGGAAAGCTAATAATATTATAAATGCGAAAGTTTGTATGGATGTCTGAATGTTTGTTACTCTTTCACGCAAATACTACTGAACGGATTTTGATGAAACTTTACAGTATTATTGTTTGTTTATTAACCAGAATAACATATAGGCTATATTTTATGACGATCTGTGGCAAACTACATTTCACGCGGGTGAAGCCGCGGGCAAAAGCTTATTTATGTATTAAAATAAAACTTATTTAGTTAAAAGTGTCACATTTATAGAGTAAGATTATTATCAGTATTTCTAAGTAAAATTTGTGAGAAGCGTCAATTAATATTGAACCATGAATAATAATTAGTTTTAAGTAGAAAATAAAAAGCAACACTTTAAGTACAAACAATAAAATAATTTTCAATTCGTTTGTGTATTTTATTTAACACTTTTAAAAAGGGTTGATTTTGTCACAGCCAAAATCCGGTTTGGCTAATTAGTTTCAATAAGAAGTTTAATAAGTCAACACGTCAATATCTGATAAAATCAGCCCTGTAATAATATTCCTATTCCTACCTTCCTAACTTGTATCATACCCTGTATCCTAAATCAAAGATCTTTTCTAATGAAACGATACAGGTTCATATTATTACAATAAAAATAGTGAATAATAATAGTGAATAGAGCCTGCTTCTCTATGAGAGCAAGAATGCAACTGAATCGATGTATAGTCATTGACGTAAGTATTACATAATAACAAAAACATTTGACAAATTACATAAAAGTGTAGAACAATGTATGAATATCTTATTAAATCAATACAATACAATTTTTTATGTAGGTACATAAATTTTCCAGTTTCAGAATGTAGTAAAAAACAAACTGGAACTAAAATTCTTCCCGGATTTCCCAAGAGAATCCTCTTTTCATTATTAAGTAAATTGTTGCATTTTCGCTCTTCTCTACCACAGTAAAATTAGGTTGAATCAAAAGTTAATATCTGAAGCGCAATTTGAGAAGAAAATAGAACTTACCAGGGTAGACTCCAACAGCTTTGGTAATCATAAGGCGATGCAGGCATCTGAAAAAAATGAATAAATATTGCAAGAAAGTTATGTATTAAATAATAATTAAAAACATACATACCTACTTACAATAAAGTGAAAAGGTATCACTAATTAATTCACTGTTTAATCACGATTTGGCTAAAATAGTTCAACAAGGATTAGTTATTTAAGTTGCGAAACATTTTTGGAATTTAAAGAACAGAAGTGGTAAGCAGTTTATAAAAATAAAAATATTTTATCAAGTTAATAATACCTATTAACAAGTGTGAACCTTAATATCACTCTACGGTATGGCCCTACATAAAGTACAACCCTGGAAGGGAGTTTTTTGTCGATAATTTATGATGTAGTTACAACGTATAAATACCTAAGTATGGAAAATGTACCTACATTGACTCTACCGCTCTACTTCAATCCAGTAGATGTTTGTTTGTTTGTCCTAGGCAGAAAGCAGAATATTTCTTAAAATTCTAAATAATTTTCTTTTTCTCATTTCAGTCTCTCGGGAACCACGAATTCGACGAGGAAGTCGAGGGACTTGTGCCCTTCATACATAACGTAACGATTCCTGTATTAGCTGCCAATCTCATCTTGGACAAAGTACCTGAACTTGAACATGAACCAAATTTACATAAATCCATCATCCTATTGGTACAGGGCGTAAAAATTGGAGTGATAGGATACTTAACACCAGAAACCAAATATCTAGCTCCAAAAAATAAAGTAGAATACGAAGAGGAAATTATCGCTATCAGACGGGAAGTAGAGGCATTGAAAAAACAAGATGTTAAAATATTCATTGCCCTTGGACATTCAGGTTTCATTAAAGACATTGAAATAGCAAAAAATGTCGAGGATATAGACTTAGTGATCGGGGGTCACTCGAACACATTTTTGTGGAACGGACGGACAAACGAAAAGCCTGAATATCCAGAGGGACCATATCCTACCATGGTGGTGCAACCATCTGGTAGACGGGTGCCTGTAGTGCAAGCTTACGCGTACACCAAATACATGGGCAGGCTACATTTGGTATTTGACGCAGATGGAGAAATCGTAAAATACGATGGAACACCACTATTACTCAGTCAAGATGTACCAAACGATAAAGAACTTTCAATAACTATCGACCGTTATCGTACCGAAATAGACAGAATAAACAACGAAGTGATAGGAAGTTCTTTGGTAGGTCTGGATGGAATATGCCGCATCAAAGAGTGTAACATGGGAAACTTCATAACGGATGCCATTTTAAACTACACTGCTAGGTATTACCCTGACTATTCTGACGTGAAGATAGCGGTGGTTCAAGGTGGCAGGATAAGGACTTCGATAGACCAAGCAGCGAAACCAATGAAAATATTGAGAGGGGATTTAATTACAGTGATTCCTTTCTCGGACACGTTAAGCATAGTGACAATGAATGGGACGGTGTTGAAGCAAGCCCTGGAGCACTCGGTGTCGACGTGGCGCCTAATCGACAGCACTGGCAATTTCCTTCAGATGTCTGGCATACAAGTGACATACGATTTAGCAGAGCCAGCGGGATCTCGCATCATAGACGCAAAAGCTGCATGTTCTCAATGCGGAGATCCCTCAATTTCTGAAGTAAAAGACGACTACGTGTACAAAGTGTTTATGCCGTCATTTTTGGCCGAAGGTGGCGACGGCTACGTTATGTTTGAGAATCTAACAAAAGAAGTTATTTCATTCGACGAGTTGAAGTGCCTCTTCGATTATTTAGGCAAATATAGTCCAATAAAGCCAGAAGTATCAAATCGTATTACGCTACTGAATAAGGACAAGCTTAAAAGTGAACCTCATAGAATAAATAATACAAATAGATTACTTGCAGTACCTAGTACTATCTTAAGTATAGTTCTGTTATGCAAAGTATTATACTCATGATGATAACTTATTTACAATTAGGGTAGATTCATAATGTGAATTTAGCAGTATTTGTTTCTCTCGCTTGTATCACCAAAATTCAAAAACAGTGTTAAGAAATACTCCAGTTGAAATCAAACCAAAAATATTATGTAAATTAACTGTAAATAACAGATGTAGATACTTTTATGAGCAACCTGCATAAATAGAAAAAAAAAACATATTTATTTTTGTACATTCCTAATCTAAATTGCTCTAAAGCAAATGGTATTTAAAAAAAATATTACAAGAACCATTTCCATTTCATTCCTATAACAACCTGTAAATCTGTTAATTAATATAACAGACCACATTCCCTACCAAAATATGGGGCATTTATGTAAAAGTTCATGTGATCTTAGTTGATAGTTTAGCAATAACTTTGCAGTTAAAGTCTACTTATTTATCTATCTATATAAATAAAAATGAATTGATGTTCGTTAGTCTGATTAAAACTCGAGAACGGCTGGGCCGATTGAGCTGATTTTGGTTTTAAAATGTTTGTCGTAGTCCAGGGTAGGTCTAAACGGTGAGCAAATACGCGCGCGATATTGTTTTTCTGTGACAGACAAAATTCCACGCGGGCGAAGCTGCGGGCGGAAAGATAGTATGTAATATAATTTACATGTACTTACATAAATGTTAAAAGGCTACTTTTCAATTGACAAATAAATTATTAATACTGTTATTCATAGATTTCAATGTGTGATATTATTTTGTTACCGCAATGTTATTTTTTTATTAAATCTTCTTAATTCAAAGAATTACAATTTTAACAAATATCATGAATAAATTAAATAGCAATTGAAAAGTGGGCCTTGAATAAATAGATATTTAAAGTTAGATAAATTAATCTCATTTATCATAGACCCTTTTTTACTTGTGATTTTTAACTGTTGCCAATTTTTATTTTTGAAACTGAGAACAACTACAACTTGTTACCTATGTGAACAAATGAAAAGAAAACTGAATTTTACGTCTTTTATTTTATCTCGTTACATATCATACCAAAGATTAAAAAATTACAAGCAATTGTGTCCTTATGATCAATACAGTTTGAGTATTATTTACTATTCCTATGTTCCCGATTTGGCCGACCACGTATATAAAAAACACCTGGCATGATTCTAATTTGTCATATTATACTGAGTAAGTACGATGTGATTAGCGAGATATGCTGATATTCATAAATCCATAGAAAACACGATACATTCATCATGCGCCGGTTTCTACTAGTAAATCCAATACAAAATATCTTACATTAATGATTACATAAAAGCTTTTTGCATCATAGCTAAGTAACTACAGCCGGTATGACAAAACGACGCCGAATCCATTCCTGAGTATATTCATTAGGCGAACTAACCTAAATAAAATACATACAACCCGATTGAATTAGCTGCACACCTCGCTAGAATGTGACTCACCCTCGCACTCACCGCACAACACGTCAACGTGACGTCACGGCTGCCAGGTTAACTCGACCGGGTTGTTTAAAACAAATTACTTACGTTACTAAAATTATACACTTTAAACAGTCTCCTATTTAATAAATATGGCACCATTGTAAATCATTAAATTAGATTTGATAACTTTAACTTGATACATTTTAGTACAAAACAATATAAAAAATGAATATTTTAAGATCAATAATCAACTTTCAAGGAACTTGAATAATTTGTTGTTTAACAACACATTAAAAGTATCTATCTAAGTACAGATCACCAAACTACAGGTAACATTATAACAATAAATTACAACAATATTAAAAATTGAGAAAAACAAAATATTAATATTAAGCAGAATTATTCTATAACTAGCTTTCCGCCCGCGGCTTCGCCCGCGTGGAATTTTGTCTGTCACAGAAAAACTTTATCGCGCGCGTCCCTGTTTCAAAAACCGGGATAAAAACTATCCTATGTTCTTTCCCGGGACTCAAACTATCTCTCTGCCAAATTTCATCAAAATCGGTTGCGAGGTTCAAGCGGGAAAGCGTAACAGACAGACAGACAGACAGACAGACAGAGTTACTTTCGCATTTATAATATTAGTTGGGATTGGGATTACCATAATATCATCGAAGAAATCGATATTCGATAATTACAGTGGAGAAATAATATCCGATAAAGTGGTCCAGTGGCAGTGTACTTAAGGAGATATAATAAAGCGAATATTTTGAACTTAATTTGTTAGGCGAGAGAATACAAGATTTTAGAGCCTTCAAATCAAATGCAGAGGTCAGAAATAAATAACACGAAGTTAGTAAAAACAATTCCTAAAAAATAATAACAAAACATTTTCAGTACATATCACTTAATCCTAAAATCTAATAATAATGAGTATGTTTCATTTCCAAATTACAATTTAGGTGGTGCGGCATTCCATTCCACTTGCTGGCTGTAACCGTAAGGGACTAACCCACCAAATATTTGCAAGCACTGCTTTATCGATTCCTGACAATCCGAAAGTTCCAAGCAAGGAGCATATGGCTCGAGCACCTGAGCTATCTCACACAAAGGCTTGTATATCCTCTCCGCTGTCTTCAAATCGCCCTTCTGAAGATTATCCAAAGCATCAGTATTTAAAATATTATCTTTGTGCTTCACAATCGCTGCAGGTAAATTTTTGGCTCGTTGCATTGTAAAGTGTGTAGGCCAATCGTTCACGCAAGCTTCACAGAGGCATGTAAACTTATACTGGAATTTGAGGTTTCCTTGACGTGTATTCCGGTCATCAATTGCGTGATGGGCACTGAAACGTAAAGAAGACATATTTTAGAATCATTTCAACTACAAATACCAACATAATAACACTGCAAAAATAACGAAACTTACCCATAGTTATCATAGAGTTGCATTCCTTTCTTAATCGGTCTTAGAGCAACTAATGTCATCCGGGCTGTTCCCAATCTGTGACACCTCACTACGTTTGGAGCACAAGAATGATTCAGCAAACTGTGAAAGGCATATGGGGCACTTCCAATGTTGAACTCGTCAACGAAATTTCCTTCGGCTGACTCCACATTTCCACTTATTCCATGCATATTAGTAGCACTTGTCATAATATGATGAAGTAAATTACCAGCTGCATATTTCCTAATATTATCTTGTTCCTCTTCATTGTCACTTTCTAAAAACTTTGTTTTCTGTGACAATTGAAATAAAAATACAGCTGCAGTAACTGCCTTTTGAAAAATATTAGATATAGATCTCTTTTCAATATTAGATGCCAAAGTATGTATTGAGGTATAATACTTTGAGTCATATACCCATTCATTGTTTACCTTAACATGACCTCTGAATTCTGAACCAGCATTTTCTTCTGCTTCTTGAATGGTTTTGAATAAACTGTCCCAGTCAGCATGGTCATTTCTAGCTTTTATTACAGTTCTAAGAGCAAGAAGCTCTAATGTAGTAAATTTCAACTCTACAAGGGTAGCCATCAACGGACATTCAGTTTCATGGTAATCCTTCCAGGCACTATCTTTGCATTGAACGCTACAATATAACGAAAAACAGCAGCTGTGACAAGGCAACAAATTCAAGCTTCTGGAGAGACAGTAACTGCAAGTGAACAAATATTGATGTTTCAAGAGCAGCTTGAAATAGGGTTCTTCTTGTATCAGAATATCACCAACTTTGATGTCACATTTTGCTACAACATGCCGTCCCATTTCATTACTGAAAACAACTTCCAGCTTCGAACTGGCACATGGAAATCTTGGCATCTGTGGGTCTTTTAAGGTAAGCAATTCACGTATTTCAGGGCTTAACCATTCAGATTCTGGAGTAACTTTATCTATACATATTGACTTTCTTTTATTTAATTTGTCAGTTAACTTCTCAGGGTATTTCATTGAGAAAACAGTGTCAATATCTTTAATACATTCGGCCCACTTTTCTAATGAGGAAAAGACTGCAGATCTATTAGCTAGGGCTAGACAATAACACTCAGAATGTAGAGGTGCATGAAGCAAAGATAGATTGTAATACTGCCATGCACCATAGTTATCGTTTCGTTGGTACTTTTTGTTGCCTTGGTTACGGTAGTATGTAGACACTTTTTCACATTTTTCAACGTCTAATATTTTTGGGAAGGCCTCCAAGCCTTCAAGAATATCATACACTATCAAAACCTTGTCATGGATATCTTTTGTGCATATTAATTGCTGTGATATTGAACGTATTTTACCTTGAGCGTTTAACTTGGCAAGAACGCCTTCATAGCAGGAATCAATACTCATGTTTATGTCTGTGTAGAAAACTATTGATCTTGCAGTTACTTGAGTCCAAGACAGTGGTGCACAATGTCTCACTTCGCGACGCCTTTTATAGTGGTAAATTTGGGGTGTGAGATGGTGTATGTCATCGACCAGCGCTTGAGGGCACAAAATATTACTCTGGATAAATCTGAGAGAGGTTAGATTATCGTCCACCTGAAAAACATAAAACTAATTTAATATACAATGTTTGGGTCGTAAAACTATGTTTTTATATCATTTGCAGTGCTCACCGATGTGGTTACAGTGCTACTTCATCCCAAACTCCTGGACGAGCTATTTATACCGCAGCCGGTGGCCACCCACGTCGTCATCAAGCAACTGCTTCAAGATATATCGGCCACGTCTATTATGAAACTAGACGACTATTCCATGTCCAAATTATGGGATTTGATGACCATGATCTTCAAATGGCAGCTTTCTGTAGCAACAAACCAAAATATTTTTGACATTAGCCGGCGACACTTGAGAAGTGTGGCCACACTCATGCCTCAACATTTCCCAAAATGTATTATTGAGCAGGCGATGAGGAGATTTGAATCTTTAGCCCAAAAATTCACTGATGATGATTACAAATCGCTGAGCAACACCTTGATATTATGGTTTTCTGAATATCATACAAAGATTTCAGTTTTACTGAGATTGGGACTTCAAAAGAAAGATGGAACGTTTAGTTTGCCAGCAACAATAAATTCAAGGATTTTACAAAATCTCGGAGAAAACATTTACATTTATGACAATAAGAAAAATCCTGCTGATGAATATGAATCTAAATGTGCTGATACTTGCGAAATCAGTTGCCTCCTTGGGACAATAGATCCTACGCCTAGCAAACAGGGAGTCATTGAGTTGCACCTGCCTATCGAATTTGGGAAAGGAGTTGCTAAGAAAACAATTGAACTTCCAAGAGATACACATTTTGAGAGCATTAGCACTAATGTTAAAATAAAGAATACAGAACTTACATTCACTCCAGATATTCCCAAATCGACACAAGAGGACTTGTTGGATATGCTTCTCGAAACAGAGTGAACATAGTACTCAAATAAAATCAATATTACCACTTGTTCCACTTATTTCGGGAAATTCCCGTGTATAAACTGTCCGACTTCACAAGACGAGACTTCTCTCTCACCAGAAGTTCTATAGAGTAAGTAAGTCGCTGTCTTCACAATAACGGACCGGATATTATTATAATAACGGAAATCCCCCGCTCGTGAGGGTTTAATTTAAGGGTCAATTCTTTAACACTGGTGTTATCTTTATAACGAAGTATTAAATCTGTCCTTGCTAGCACACTTTGGAAGCATTATAATCGATTTATTATAATGCACAAAAGCATTAAACACAAGCAAATGTGCATAGTTGGGTTTTGCATAGGATCCTACCATTTAAATACACAATGAAAATCAAAATTTCAAAAAATACTTTATTACAATACTTAGCATTAATGTTACACTCGCCGATTTAAATTAATCTACACAAAAAACTTATTTGATATCATTTTCAATAACAATTTACACATTAGGTATACTTAACGATTCATTAGTAATTTAAACCAGCGAATGTAATAATAAACAACAGCCAGAATCACTTATTAAATTACGTTTATTTGACAAATACCTACTACCATAATTAATTTACTGAGTTCATTACACATCACCACTATCCATTTGAAATCTGCGAGAGAAAACTACAACTTTTAAAGAAGTGGTGGTATGATTATGAAACCTATTTAAGTAATTATATCACATGTTAGATATCAGTAATAGGGAATCGGACAACTTGAAAACCTACGATTAATCTGATATTTTCATACAAACTCTATGAAAAACAGTATATTTCTAATTAATGGAAAATATCACCACTCAGTTGGTGTCCGATCCCCTATTCAATTACTACATTAGTAGTCGTTTTTTTAAGGCCAGCAATTTGAAATTAATGAAGGCCAAACAAAGATTATTAATTTATACAACCATTTAAACAACAAAATAATATTACAAAGCAAAGGAATGAGCTTGAGTGCTACTTTGAAAACTCACTTTTTGGCAAATCAAAACAATTAATAAAACATTGAGTTAAATTACGACTAGTCAAATCAATACGTCACAATAATTCTCAAAGTAACAAACAATGCTATTAAAATAACTTAAATAATATAAAAGTCAACCTAAGGTCACCTATTGTGGACAAAAATATAAAAAACGTTACAAAAGAGTCGTCGATTCTATTGAGATCTCCAAATGACCAAATACAGACTTGTAACATTTTCAACAAAAAACATGTGGCAATAAAATAAATGCTTTAATTTACCGGTTTATATTAAAGTATATGAGTCAATTTATAATTAAATTTCAAATGCCAAACAACAATAAAATTTAGTAGCAAACCAAACCAAATATTTCGCATAGCAACAGCACAACATAGTAAAAAAATTCAATGTGGCTCTTGTTAGCACTACATAAGTTGCAAATGTTCAGCAGATGTGCTTTCGTCCGTGTGCCTATCTACCGGGTAACATCAGCGTCGGACTGGCCATACAGTCGGGGTGGCATTTGCCAGCCGGGCCCCAGCCTGCGCGGGCCCCCCACGGCCTGGGTTGCGGGGCATGCGGCAACCGTAGCACAGGGGGCCCGCGCAGCGTGGCCCCTGTGCTACGGTTGCCCGCGTGCATGTCTCGGAAACTATGCGTCGTACAAAAAAATTGTACAGTCATAATTTGTAGAAAATTGCTTTGCCTACAAATATGTTAATATAACTTTTTGCCTTAAAGATTGAAGAAGTTATAAGCAAAAAAAAAATCCTTTTTTTTCTTATGTATATTTTCTCCAATTTAATTTAGGACAAAAAGTTATGTAAACACAGGGCCGTCTTTAACCTACTAGGGGCCCTGGGCACTTACGGATCAAGGGGGCCCTTGTCATCTAGAAGAAGGTATTTTGAGACGGACAGACGGGGGCCCCCTCCGTCGCGGGGCCCTGAGCACGTGCCTAAAGTGCCCAGTGGGAAAGAGGGCTTTGACCATTTATGTTTCTTTCATGAACACGAATTTAAAAGCAGATTTTTTTCAAAAAGTATCATTTTTTATTATTTGTTGGCATTTTCTGAGTATTTTATGTATTTTTTTAGTATCGTCTGTTATTTAGCATTATTACTGTTTTTACAGGATATACCTCTTAGTTTAAAAGTTATTACGTTTTCTTTACAATAAGTAATTGGAAGAAAAAAAAATGCTTAATTTCTTTTTTAATATCTCAAAAAATTTTTGACCTGTTTTTTGTCGATAAAAATAGATCTAGTTTCACCTAATTTCATATGTGCACTTTATCGTAACTCACACTGTATTAAATACAGAATCGGATCTAATCAAGGATTACGAAGTCATTAACAGCTTAGCTGAAAGTTCTCCTGTTTTAAAAAAAATGTTGATTGGCTAGCTTTATATTATTATTTGTTATTAGTAAATACCTACTTATTATTTTACTTTACTTTAGTATTGTAATAAATTTTTTACAATTTGTTTATCTCAATTTGTGTATCTCAGTATTTTTCGATAGTATCCCATCACCATGATCTAGTCTCGGGCCTCGGGATTGCTATCAGCCACCCGGGCCCTTCCGGCCCAGTCCGACCCTGGGTAACATTACTACTCGAAGTGTTAGTAATCTTTGTCTATTTATTTACATACAAGCTTTCCGCCCGCGGCTTCGTCCGCGTCGAATTTTGTCTGTCATAGAAAAACGTTATCGCGCGCGTCCCTATTTCAAAAACCGGGATAAAAACTATCCTATGTCCTTTCCCGGGACTCAAACTATCTCTATGCCTTTCATCAAGATCGGTTCAGTGGTTTAGGCGTGAAAGCGAGACAGACAGACAGACAGAGTTACTTTCGCATTTATAATATTAGTATAGATTCCCATTTAGGGCTTGCGCGCACGGGTGACTTGTCACCGTGACAAGTATCTTTCTCTTTTACACTTTTATAAAGAGAAAAAGAAAGAAAAAGTAGTACTTATTCTTATCTATGGAGAAATATACTGTCACGGTGACAAGTCACCCGTGAGCGCAATTTCTTGAAGTGGGGGCCAGAGTCACAATATCATTATACTATAAGGTTACCTACTGTCTCCCATTATACCCGTTAACNTGGAAGTCGGAGATGGCCTGTTCACGTTTTTTTACAATATACTTGATTTAGCAGCTATAAACTCGTAGTTCTATATCAAAAAGTCACAGGAAAAAAAATTCTCGTCATGATTTTATCCTTCAATTAGTGAGTGAACTACGTGAAGAGTGTGTGTAAAAAAAACCCACTTCAACTGCGACTCAGAGACAATAAACTAATTCTGAAACAAGTGAACCATGTACTACAAACAATAAGAGGCGGCAATGTCAAATCAATAGTAATTGTAAAAAAAATGAAACATGTGAAAACTGCACTATCTGTAAAAAAGCTGTTTGTGGAAAATGTACAAAAGAGTCTAAAAAAACTATTACTTGTCACAAATGTTACTAACTTTAATGCTAAATTGTTTACTACTATTAAAAATAAATTTGTATTATTTTTATTTAATTTATTTTATTTAAAATCTGTAATAATTTCATAAGTATTCTCACTTAATCTCTAGTACCGTCAAATTGACCGCTGCGGTCTTTGAAGGTATAGCATGCAGCCCGGCCCTTCTAGTGTTAATAAAACGTAGCTACTCAACTGTAGGCATACACTTAGGCTCGCATTTTTCGATCCAAATTGAAGCAAAGATTGCAAAGCTTGTGATTGGTCTGAATATTGAAATTGAAACAATCAGTCTTTAATCTATTAGGGGCCTAAGAATAGGATAGCAATAAAGGTAATATAAAAAAAGTATACTAAGAGGGAAACATTTGTTACGACCATACAAGACCTTATGCAAACTGGAACCCAAATGTTGACATAAAGTCGCGTAACAGTACTAATGCAGTAAAATTAACCTTTAAACTCATCTCAGCGCATTCTTGCGCCCCGATTGCGCTAATTTCTAATGTCTCCAATTCGTTCGCGTTTCAATTCCAGTCACACCCCATTTTCATTCCAGCTAATATACCTACATTTCGGTATCGCGATAAAGTTCACGCGTAAACAAAGACGAAATAACGAATTTATGCACTTTTCATTACAAGTCCGAACACCTTAGTCTTAAACTAAAACACAGCAATTGTTTGACTAGCGTGTGAGATTTTTCTCACACGCTAGCTTTCTGTCAGCTTTTACTCAAAGGCGCAGTTGCGCTTCGTTTACGTTACAACTTCGTTTGTAGCTGTCAAAACGACACCGTGATACGATACGATTTGTCAAAATATTTAGCGCAATCGGGGCCCTGATCTTGGACACAAGCTTCAAAGCCTTTTCAGCAGCTTTTTGCTTCAAATTGTTTCAGACATAAACTAGAAATTTCTAGTAGCACAGTTTGATTTTAATTCTACACTTCACCACTTTTTGTCACATGTGTAGTCACGTCAAATTCGGTTACAATGTGTTAGAGAAACCTCGAGTGCACTCTGGTGGAATTTGGTGAGAAGCTGCTATCTGGTGGCAGCATACTCGCGTCTCCGTAAACTGGTGATGACGGCCCGTTGGACGCGAATGGGCTTCTTGAGAACGTTCTGGAACGATTGAACGTGGGCGTCGTCTCGGCCGGCAGAACGGTTTGCACCGGCTCCATTGGTAACCGGATCGGTGATTTTCTTTGCAGTCTTGCTTGAACTACAATAAAAAAACGAATTAATATTCCATTATTCATTATTTTGAGCTACCAAAATCGACGGAAATAGAGGTCAAAATATAAGACTTACTAAAACTAAAATACATTACCGATATTTTATTATTTTCAAAGATGCGAAAAATTTACTTCTCTAGCTTAATTTTGCTAAAACGAGTCATTTAAATATAAGACTTACTAAAACTAAAGTACATTAAATTATTTTCAAAGATGCGAAAAATTTACTTCTCTAGCTTAATTTTGCTAACACGAGTCATTTAAATAATAAATCATGCTGTGTTTATCATAATGATACTTACTATACATATACGCCACAGCAATAGCAGCGACGGTCATCAAAGAGGGCAAATACGGCATCAGTATCGAGAATAGCGCTCCCAAAAGAGTCCCACAGGTGACGTCACATTCTCTCTCCACCTCCACCTGAATCTCTTGCGCTGTCAACTTCGATTTGACGTTGACAAGGCCCACGCCACAAGTAGACGCTTCGTTTTTGACAACAACGAAGATTTCTGTATCTTTGTGTGTTATATCCAGTTTCAAGCCAGGTGATGTTGTGAGTTTGACTAGTTTCAGCGCTCGGGGATGACCGGTGACGGCGAAAGTGGTGGGGGGTTTGAGGAGGGAGACTTTGGAATGGGAGACGGATATTTGGGGGAGCAGTAGGACTTTGGTGCAAGTTCTGGCGACGCCCCATTCGGCGCACAACTCCACTTCGGACGCATCTGTGATTGGCGCTGCTGGGATGATAGAGCAGCCGAGTTGACCTAAAAACATATTTTGCTGTTATTACAAAGTCCAAAGCCATACAGTTCTTTTATCATACGGCAATAATGTCTATTCTGTATCACTTGAAGTAAAGATTATTGCATAACTCAGTCGTCAATAGTAAATGTTTGTTAAACTAAACAGATCTTTAAAATCAATAAGTCGCAAGATAATGACTATGTAAAATCTATGGGAGAGCCACTTTTGACAGCTCATAAAACAAGAGTAAATACAAATGAGTAGGTTATCTTCATAGAAACGCACCGAGCAAGGTTTGTATGTGAGCGCGCCAATACGTATGCGGCGCGCACGCACACACTGACAAAATTTAGCGTGGATTAGCGGGGTGTTGCGCCGAATTTTGTCAGTGTGTGCGTGCGTTTCTATGAAGATAACCTACCCATTTGTATTTACTCTGATAAAACGTATGTCCATTGACTAGAGTATCAACTACTCTATGCAGTTACGTTATTCAGTCAGAATCACTGCGTAGCACCTCTACGCGCTTTAGCGGAATAGAAAAAAAAAGCGGGATCAATAAATAATGTTATACCATTGATAATGTCTAGCACAGGTTTAGCCATATGCGGCGCCTTGGTCCGGCACGCATAAGGCAAGTCCACCTCGACTCCATCCACGGCGTATCTTTGTTCTTCTGAACAGAGTAAAGGACCGCCACTCAGTAGCGAGGCTTCGATCGTGAGCGGTACCATTGATGACGGCCAGTCACCCGGCATGAACTCCATCTGAAGAAGGTTATTTAGTAGTAAAACTTGACGTTAAATTTACTAATGAGTATCGCTATGAGCAATTTTAACAATGGGCGGAGCCAAAAGAAAGTCACCCGTTATTTGTGTCAGTATTTATTTATCAATTAATCTGATAATAGGGAAAGGGACATGAAAGCATTGAGACTCCGAGAACAAGATGTTCAAGATAGAATCAAGTAGCGGCACATGATTAGGAAAGCCAACCCCGCATCGCAGGTTAAGGCGAGGCAGAAGAAGAAAATCAATACGTGCTAGTCGTATTATGCAATCAAAGTAAAGACCCCGGCACATCAATTTAATTTTGAGGTGGATGGGTTTTCAATTTGGGATCTTATGTGGTTGCAATATGTCATTTTGCAACAAAAGACGACTACTTTATGTCCCTTATCAAAGCGTATCAGCTGAACGTTAGCCGTGAGCGGTCTGTCGAACCGCAGTGCGAGTTTCACAAGTAAATTATGTCACAAGGCGCTTTATAAATCTGCCCCCAGCATTATAACCTCAGTTACAACTCACAATTCATTACCTAATGAAAGTACATACCTTGTCAAAGGGTATCTGTTGCACAGTAGCCGTAAGCGGCGGCCTGTCAAGCCGCAGGGCATGCTTAGCGGCGTGGTCCCGAGACAGTAATGCGAGTGACACGCCGCTACCGGCGTATAGATTCACGCCTGGTGGCGCACGCCAACCCACGCCTTCTAGGCAGATCGCCCAGCCGCCGGTCGCTGCGAAATACAAAGGAATATTATAAATCTACGTTTAATTTGAAGGCTCTGAGGCTAAAATTAATAGGGATTATCCTGCTTTCGCCTCCGAGATTTATTTTACCATGTAGTACCCCTGTACGACAACCCAATCCGCACACAATATTCAGCGTAGTAGTATTAAAAAACAAAAGAGCGGGCAACCCCACCCCTACCACGCTGTGGGCTCGGTGTCCGAGCGGTCTCATTCCTTTGTGCGCACGCGCAACGACCGCACGCAGTATAAGAAAAATGCTTAAGTGACGTCACCAGGACGTTTTTACCGACAAAAAACGTAATTATTTTAAGTTGTGCAGTGTAGTGACGAGAATTAGACCCAACAAAAGGTTGGTTGTAACAACTATTTTGTGCAAGTGCTCGTACATTTTTATTATAAGCGTTGTGACACGACGCGTAACTTTGACCCATTTTTAGCTCCAAGTTAACGCGCGATGTTAACCAGTAGCCATTTTTTTTGAATGATCAAACGAACTTACCAAGTGAAGTTCGATCTAAATTATCCTGTTTTCGCCGAAGAGATTTAAGGTCCCTCCCAACCCGAAGATTTCTATATCTTCTTCCCTGGAGGTAAACGTCAATGTCATCTCTTCTCTAAATATAATGAGACCGCTCGGACACCGAGCCCACAGCGTGGTAGGGGTGGGGTTGCCCGCTCTTTTGTTTTTTAATACTACTACGCTGAATATTGTGTGCGGATTGGGTTGTCGTACAGGGGTACTACATGGTAAAATAAATCTCTTCGGCGAAAACAGGACAATTTAGATCGAACTTCACTTGGTAAGTTCGTTTGATCATTCAAATATGCATCACTTTTAAAAGTAAATAAACACTAGTTAGATCATAGCAATTCTGAAAAACAAGTATTGAATCCAGACTGAAAACAAAAAAGATACAAGCGTTTAAACTTTATATGTAAATAGCTGATCTGATTCTAATATGGCCAATGATGTCACGAGACACGAGATATGACTTCAGACCGTGTTTTTAACATACCAAGAGTCCTGGATGGGTGAGCTTCGTTCCCAGCGAGCCACACTTCGTCTTTGACGGTCACGCCTCCCGCAGAACCCTGGAACGCCGCGAAGGCACCCGCCGGTTCCAAGTGCGTGATGAGGAGTTCGTTGCCGAGGGCACTGCAGAACAAAAAAACTGTCACTTGAACCAAATAGTTAGAACATTAATAGTTACGAAAAGTATTTAAAAAAAATCAGCTAACGTTGCTTAGAGCTGCTATGTAATAGGCTCCGTCTTTGTTAAAGCAGTAGACAAAATAATATGGAGCTTCAACTACACAAGATAAAGTTGACACCTACTTAGAACAACCTATGTGGTAGACCTAGGCGCACTCCCTGGCTGGGAAAGTCCCAGATAACCCACTGGACGTCCTTATCGGCCAGTGGTAAGCCCAAAGCATTTTCTGAGAGAGCAAACTCGGCTATCAACTACTCGTTTGCAGGGAGAGAGCGCCTCGTTGAAATCGCCTGTTGGCTGCCTATAACGTTCGACGTACGCAAAGCCAAGGTAAAAAAATGTGGAAGCCACGATAGCCGAACGATGACGGGGTCGGACTGGCCGACTCGTGATCCGGGGAACGCGGGTTCGGTCCCCGCCGCCGCTCGATTAATGTGGTGAGGCACTCGTGACACAAGCACGCTTAGTACGAGGGGCTAATGGGAGTATTAGTACTTCGCGTCTTAGAGAGTTCCGCATCACCAATCGCACTGCTACCTCATCGTCTCCCGCTGGCTCCATAGTACAGAGCCCCGATTACGGTAACTTTTAACGTTTCCAATCCAGACACGCTTCTCGATTCTGCGATACGATTGGTCGTTCAACAGCGTACGTCAGCTGTTTTGACCAATCGTATTGCAGAATCAGAAACGCGTCTGGATTGGAGACGTTAAAAATTACCGTAATCGGGGCTCTGTATTGGGGTAAAGCGACATACACAACGCTGCTGCCTAAAACTAGGGTAACTCACCTATCAGCCGCTCGCCTGACGTGAGCGAGCGTCGGAGCTAAAGCGGTGACGTTAGCAAGCGGCGCAATTAGCTCGCGGCCTAGAGAGTTCCGCATCACCAATCGTACTGCAACTTCGTCTGCGTCTCCCGTCGGCTCCGCAGTACAGTAGTAGTGGGGTATCGCGACATAAACAACGCTGCTGTCTTAAACTAGGGTAACTCACCTATCAGCCGCTCGCCTGACGTGAGCGAGCGTCGGAGCTAGGGCCGTGACGTTAGCGAGCGTCGCGATAAGCTCGCGTCTTCGTCTGCGTCTACCGTCGGCTCCGCAGTACAGTAGTAGTGGGGTATCGCGACATACACAACGCTGCTGCCTTAAACTAGGGTAACTCACCTATCAGCCGCTCGCCTGACGTGAGCGAGCGTCGGAGCTAAGGCGGTGACGTTAGCGAGCGGCGCGATAAGCTCGCGTCTTCGTCTGCGTCTTCCGCCGGCTCCGCAGTACAGTAATAGTGGGGTATCGCGACACACACAACGCTGCTGACTTAAACTAGGGTAACTCACCTATCAGCCGCTCGCCTGACGTGAGCGAGCGTCGGAGCTAAGGCGGTGACGTTAGCAAGCGGCGCAATTAGCTCGCGGCCTAGAGAGTTCCGCATCACCAATCGTACTGCAACTTCGTCTGCGTCTCCCGCCGGCTCCGCAGTATAGTAATAGTGGGGTATCGCGACATAAACAACGCTGCTGTCTTGAACTAGGGTAACTCACCTATCAGCCGCTCGCCTAACGTGAATGAGCGTCGGAGTTAGGGCCGTAACGTTAGCGAGCGGCGCGATAAGCTCGCGTCCTAAAGAGTTTCGCATCACCAATCGTACCGTTTTCTCGTCTGTATCTCCCGCCGGCTCCGCAGTACAGTAATAGTGGGGCATCGCCACATAAACAACGCTGCTGTTTTAAACTAGGGTAACTCACCTATCAGCCGCTCGCCTAACGTGAGCGAGCGTCGGAGCTAAGGCCGTGACGTTAGCAAGTGGCGCGATTAGCTCGCGGCCTAGAGAGTTCCGCATCACCAATCGTACTGCAACTTCGTCTGCGTCTCCCGCCGGCTCCGCAGTACAGTAATAGTGGGGTATCGCGACACACACAACGCTGCTGTCTTAAACTAGGGTAACTCACCTATCAGCCGCTCGCCTGACGTGAGCGAGCGTCGGAGCTAAGGCCGTGACGTTAGCAAGTGGCGCGATAAGCTCGCGTCCTAAAGAGTTCCGCATCACCAATCGTACTGCAACTTCGTCTGCGTCTCCCGCCGGCTCCGCAGTGCAATAGTGGGATAAAGCGACATACTAAACACAATGCCGCTGCCTAAAGCTAGGGTAACTCACCTATCAGCCGCTCGCCTGACGTGAGCGAGCGTCGGAGCTAAGGCTGTGACGTTAGCAAGCGGCGCGATTAGCTCGCGTCCTAAAGAGTTCCGCGTCACCAATCATACCGCCACCTCTAGCCCCTTTGTTATAGTCGGGTAAAGTGACATACTATAATGCTACTTTAGGGCTACAAAAAACTGCTCACTCACCTATCAGCCGCTCGCCTGACGTGAGCGAGCGTCGGAGCTAAGGCTGTGACGTTAGCGAGAGGCGCGATTAGCTCGCGTCCTAAAGAGTTCCGCATCACCAATCGTACTGCAACTTCGTCTGCGTCTCCCGCCGGCTCCGCAGTGCAGTAGTGGGGTATCGCTACTTCTACGTGAATGACCTACGGATAAAATGAAAAAGTTGAATCACTACATATTATAAAACAAAGTCGCTTTCCTGTCTGTCTCTCCCTAATGTATGCTTATATCTTTAAAACTACGCAACGGATTTTGATGCGGTTTTTTTAATAGACAGTGATTCAAGAGGAAGATTTTTAAGTATACATTGTACCTGTGCGAAACAGGGGGGTCGCTAGTTATTTACAAAACTCATAAACTAGAGGCTAGTGGACATGGCATACTATTTATTAAGTTACTTTAATATGTAGTTTTTATTTATTTCCTTACTTGTTTTTCGATCACCCTATTGAACTCAAGTGCTTGAACATGACCATAAGAGATCATGAGGGGCTTGTTTTTTTACGCACGTTAATGACTATACATAGCACTTATACCTCGCATAAAAAATGAATTAGTACTAAAGTCCCGTCGCCGAGTAGATACAATTGCGTACAATGACCCCCTTGCTGTGTGATGGGCCGTCGCAGTAAGTGTGCGGCACGATAGCAATATAATTACGCGCGAGCGATAAGGATGGGTAGCTTAGTTAGATTAAACAAAAGGACTCACAGTTTCTCTGTAAATATTGTTCCTCTCATCCTTATGCTGAGCCACTATAACACCGTGTCCAGGTTTCAGAGCCTTCAACTCCCCATTGGCACTGATTTCAAATGCGCCATCTTGGTACGCGTTCCAATTGCCTCTTGGCAAGGACTTGAGACGCAATGTGGAGCCGACAGCCACTGCAAGGCGTTCGGATGAAGACAGCTCTTTGGGTAGACCTTCTACTGAAGCCCGAATGTCGGATATGCCGAGGATCTCGATGGTACTGTCCCAGGATCTTGTTTCTGCTGCCTGATAAATAAAAAGGTGGGGTTATGAGCAATTCTGGTTATAGATATGTCACCATAGAATTATGAATTCCGTCAGATTATAATCTGACGTACTTAGATTACAATCCGACCTAAACTATCCCAGTTTTTTTACAATATCACGCGTTATATTATAAACAGACAGAGTTCACAATTTCACGTTGACAGATGTAAAGACTTCGACAAATGTGATAATAATTAAAGAAAAATCAATGCTAACCACGAAAGTAGCTGCATCAGAATAAAACAAAAATAATGTTTACCTGTCCCATATTCCGCACTCTGACGTCGATGGTGATGACTCCTGGTTTCAGAGGCACAACGCGAACTGACAGACCCTCAGCCACGGATCTTTCCAGCAAATCTGTGAAAAAGATTTGGCAAAGTATGTATCTGTGTTACATATGAATAAAACCCAATATACCTAACCAAACACACTTCTTCTCATCTTATCGCGAAGCGCTATGTGTGCGTTAAGCGTGCAGATACAGTCATTATGTGTGCGTGACTATCTTTTCTCGGACGACAACCGCCGAGTAACTGTCACACAAAACTGAGTTGCGGACTGTATTTTTCTACACGTGGAGCTAGACCGCAAGCGCGTGACGGGTCATTTATGCTTCCAGCTCGTCGGGCAGTTGGTTCGCCCGCATTCTTCTCTTCACTTCTCCGTTCTGCTTCCTCACTCCACCACCTCACTTCACTCACTATAGATAGAGTCTAACTAACCGTCAGCACGTGTGGTATACAGCCTCGCAGCAGTAGGGTCGCGCACAGACCACGTGAGGCGGGGCAGCGGCATCAGTGACGCTAGCGCCGAAGCTGGTAGTCCATTCGCTTCCACCCATATGGGGCCTGGCGACCCTACTAGCAGGCTCAGGGAGGCTGGATATCGGGATTATTCGGGTGGCGGAGCGAAGGAGCAATGCCTATCGAAATTACGGACTGTCTGTCCATAGACGCGGAACTAAGTAGTTTTTTTTTTAAGATTATTAGTAATTTGTTATTACACAAATAACTAATACTCCCGTTAGCCCCTCGTACTAAGCTAAATATGCTTGTATCACAAGTGAGCTCACCACAATAGTCGAGCGGCGGCGGGGACCGAACCCGCGTTCTCCGGATTACGAGTTGGCCAGTGCGACCCCTTCTCCGTTCGGTTATCGTGGCTTTAGTCAGTTGAGCGATTGTAGACTGAGTAGACTATTTTCTGTAAGTAGCGCTTCGTGCAAGCGACGAGTATTTTATAGCCTAACCCACTAACCGTCAGCATGTGTAGTATACAGCCTCGCAGCAGTAGGGTCGCGCACAGACCACGTGAGGCGGGGCATCGGCATTAGTGACGCTAGCGCCGAAGCCGGTAGTCCATTTGCTTCCACCCATATGGGGCCTGGAGACCCTACTAGCAGGCTCTGAGTGGCCGAAGGTGAATATCGGGATCATTCGGGTAGCGGAACGAAGGAGCAATGCCGAGCGAAATTGCGGACCGTGTCTGTCCATAGACGCAGAGCTAAGTAGGAAAGCGGAGTGGTAAAGTGCCGACTCAAGGACTGTTTTTTTTCTATACACGGAGCTGAGCCGCAAACACGCACAAGTCATTTATGCAGCCAGCTGTGGGCAATTGATTCGCCCGGGATCTTCTCTCCACTTCCACGTTCCACTTACCCACTCCGCTTCTCAGTCTTGATGGTTAGTGGATTTTTACTTCGTTCATCGCTCCGGTACTACGCTCCGCTTCTGTGGAAAGTTTAACTAACTAACCGTCAGCATGTGTAGTATACAGCCTCGCAGAAGTAGGGTCCCGCACAGACCACGTGAGGCGGGGCAGCGGCATCAGCGACGCTAGCGCCGAAGCTGGTAGTCCATTTGCTTCCACCCATATGGGGCCTGGAGACCCGACTAAGAGACTCTGGGTCGCCGCGCGGACTCGAAGACCGGATATCGGGATCACCTATGACAAAACGTTTCTTTACCTTTTTATTTATAGTCCGTGTCAATTTAAATTGCCCAAATGGAATATTGACAGCGAGCTATCTATCTAGTGCCTGCGGTATGGGAGTAGCAAGGAAAGGTGTTTTTGTGACGTCAAACATAAGCGAGACTTCTTATGTGCTTCAGATTTGTATGCTCTGTAACGTCACGTCATCCCTCCTGTGCTGCTCCCAAACAACAGGCACTGACTCTATGCGCTAGACCTGCAGTAAGCTATCTTTAGCAACAAGATTTAGAGGACAAGAAACTTAGCTATATTTTAGCCCCCTATAAAACTCTACGATGAACCCTTAGAAAGAGTTTATAAATTTAAATATCTTGGACATATCGTGACTGACAGCCTTAAAGACGGTGAAGATATTGATAGGGAACGTAGGGCGCTGTCGGTCAGGGCGAATATGTTGGCACATAGATTTGGTCACTGCACAGATACTGTTAAAATAATGCTTTTTAAAGCATATTGTGTGTCATTTTATTCGTGCAGCTTATGGACCAACTATACCAAAAAGGCCTACAGTGCTCTGCGTGTCCAATACAATAACGCCTTCAGGGCGCTGTTGCGGCTGCCGCGGTTTTGTAGTGCGTCTGCGATGTTTGCGTTGGCGGGTGTAGATAGCTTTGAAGCTATAATGCGCAAAAAGTGCGCATCATTACTGCACAGAGTGCGCAGCAGCTGCCACAGCGTACTGAAGGAGATAGCCGATAGTGGGGATTGTCCACTGATCGGCCACATGCTCAGCAGGACGAAGTCTGTTTTAGAAATAAGATACTAACATAGCCTAAGTTTTTACTAACATTATGGATCCCTGTTATCCGAAATAAATACTTTTTATTATTTATTATTAGCGTGGAGATTATGGCAAAACCCTCCACTATAGTGGAGGAGGCTCATAGTCCAGCAGTGGACTGTAAAGGGCTGTTGATGATTATTTATTATTATTTAAAAAATATCAAAACCATGACACTGCAATTCATCCCTATCCCCTAAGGTTGAATATAGACTAGAGCATTTACTTGTAACAGAACAACGAGCCGCTCTATAAAATATTCTAGTGATCGCCGTTTCACCTTCAAACAATCAAATGTCGTACATGCTACCTGTATTGTACCATTCGTAAGAACGTTACATTGCATAGAAATGCACTAGTCTATACTCATCTTTAAATGTTTAACTAGATACCTCCACTTCGGCCTCAGCACTGGCCATTTCCACGTGAGCGATATCCGTGGCGACGAGCCGCACCCGACCAGTGCCCGTAGACAAGCCATGGACCGCGCCCGATGATGACACCTGGCAAAAAAAAAACATAATAAAGCTGACGACATTCGAACGGTATATAACCAGCAAGGCTACTTCGAAACGCCGTTTACGTAGTTTCGGATATATCTGTCACTGTCGCTCATGCTGGTATCTCGCTTTGTGTGAGAGAGATGGAAACATTCGATCATCGGATTACGTTTTTAGGAGTAGACCCGCAGAAGTATTGTTACCCACAACGAATAAGGTCTTCTCTTTCGTCTCTGGGAAGACTCTCAAGGTAAACTATCACTATACTAGACTATAGAGGCTATTATGTGAAGACAAAAGGTTTATTGTTGCAGCAGCAGTAATCTAGCACAACGTACTTATGCTTGGCCACGGCAGTGACAGTAACGAGCAGTATCCTACTTCCAGTGGCAGTAATAAGCAGTATCCTACTTCCAATAGCAGTAACATTTTTTGTTCCAGCGGCGGTTGTAACCTACCTCAATATACTTATGCTTGTCCACAGCTCGGTAGTGAAGCGAGGCAAGATGGGCGGGTGGCCCGCCCTGGTGACGTAACTGTAGGCGGGCGCCGGGCGGCAGTCTTGCAGTGTCAGGAATAATGCGGAGAGGGAACACTAAAGCCTGGTCCGTGAGCACGTAGAATTTTGTCCAATGACCCCAAGCTACCCATCCTTATCGCTCGCGCGTAATTATGTTGCTGTCGCGCTCGCACACTCACTGCGGGCGCCCGTCGCACAGTCGCGGTAACCTCAGATCATAGAAGGGAATAGATGTGAAACGGGGGCGTGGCGCGTGTCTCCGCGATATGCCCAGAAACGAACATCGCCCGCGACGCCAGGTTAGTCGCGATTCAGTCGTACTGAGGAAATGTTCTCCGATATTGTTGGATAATGCGTCGTAACGTGCAATAACATAAGGGAAACGAAGAACTACAGGAACAATGAAGTCATTTACCACATGTAAGTATTGCAAATCCATTGGTATTTTGCTTATAAATAAAAAAAACTAAACATTTTTACGAACGAATTCAGTGCCGTGACATTTACTGCGATATCGAAATTAGTGGTGATAAAAATTCAAACACGTTGTACATTGACGATTTAGTTAGCAACCACTTTATGTCATGCGTAACTACTGCGCAATGTATTTTATTTCTTCCGATATCCACTGACGCGTGAAAATACACAGTACGGCCGCATGTGCCGGTCGTAACATAGTGCAGGGCTCGTGTTCTAATACGGTTTCCTATTATCGATAAATAGAAGTAAATTATTATTTTCTATTTTCTAATTTTGAATGAAAAAATCATGAGTTGCTTGCGATTTTTAAGTTTTTACAAAAACAATAACAATAGTAGAAGGGATTAGTAACTGTCAACTATGTAATTACTATAAGAGCTAGTTGAAAGCCTAATATAGGCATTATTTTTGATAAACATAGGCGGTACGAATTTCGCCATAATTAAAAAGTTAATGCGCGATAGTAGTTAATAATAATTACAGTGATCCTGTTATTATTATTAAAGTAAATAATAATATATTACCAATATTGTAAATACTGGTAAAAATCGCAAGTACCTACTTAACCCATGACTTTTCATACAAACTTTGTCAGTCTATAACTTCTATACTCCATCGATAACGACATTGAGCTTTGGTTGGGGTAAATTAATATAAGGTAACTTCATTTAGTCCCAATAATTGATTCTGAGTTTTTCGTCCATACAAAATGGAACTGACTCCTTTATGCAAAAATCGTTAAAGAACATAATAATAACGTATAATAATAAAAAGGTTTTCATACAAGCATTTTTTAAACCAATTTCGAGCCTTGCCCCCAGGATTTAAAGTATCGATATCTTATCGACTCCATTTTATCTTTCTTCTCTCTAATTGCTTTTTTCAAAGTGTGCGTCACGTCACGCGGCCATTGATTGGCCATAAGGCACGCCTTCTGGCCAATCACAGCACTTTTAAGCCGGTTGCACATGTTGTCGTAGACTCTCAGTCGCTTTGTTTTTACACAGTTGAATGTGTGTGTGGGAGCTGTGGTGGGGGAAATGTGGGGACACTGGTTCTCGTTGTAGTTACGCGCGACTTCATATCTATTCTCTTTCTATGATCTGAGGCGGTAACAGTGGCAGTAACGAGTAGTGTTCTACTCCCAATGGCAGTAACGAGTAGTGTCCTACTTCCAGTGGCAGTAACGAGTAGTGTCCTACTTCCAGTGGTAGTGACGAGCAGTAGTCTACTTCCAGTGACAGTATCGAGTAGTATCCTACTCCCAGAGGCAGTAATGAGTAGTATCCTTCTCCCAGTGACAGTAACGAGCAGTATCCTACTCCCAGTGGCAGTAACAAGCAGTATCTTACTGCCTGTGGCAGCAACGAGTAGTAACCTACTTTCAAAAGCAATAACATGCGATATTGTATTTCCAGCGGCGATAACCTACCTCAATATACTTATGCTTAGCCACGGCTCTGTAGTGCAGCTGTGGTGATAGCTAGATATATCAGTTTCACCGGCACTGACGAGCAGTATCTTGCTTCCAGTGGCAGTAACATTTATTGTTCCGTCATTTCATATTATTAGTCGTCGCGACATGTCGCGGAGTCGCAATGACAGCTAATATATGAAATGACGCGCGCATGCGTTTCCTGGCCGCGTCTGTCGCCGCGTTTTGTCGCCCAATGTGTGCTGTCGCTTATTGCTCCGGCGGCGGTAACCTACCTCAATGTACTTATGCTTGGCCACGGCTCTATAATGCAGCGAGGCAAGATGGGCGGGCGGCCCGCCCTGGTGACGAAGCTGTAGGCGGGCGCCGGGTGGCAGTCTTGCAGTGTCAGGAATGATGCGGAGAGGGAACACTAAAGCCTGGTCCGTGAGCACGTAGAATTTTGTCCAATGACCCCAAGCTACCCATCCTTATCGCTCGCGCGTAATTATGTTGCTGTCGCGCTCGCACACTCACTGCGGGCGCCCGTCGCACAGTCGCGGTAACAGTGGCAGTAACGAGTAGTAGCCTACTTCCAGTGGCAGTAACGAGTAGTGTTCTACTCCCAGAGGCAGTAACGAGTAGTGTCCTACTCCCAGAGGCAGTAATGAGTAGTATTCTACTCCCAGTGACTGTAACGAGCAGTGTCTTACTCCCAGTGGCAGAAATGAGTAGTAAACTTTCAGAGGTAGTTAACATGCGGTATAGTAGATCCAGCGTCGGTAACCTAATTCAATATACTTAGCCACGGCTCTATAGTGCAGCTGTAGTGATAGCTAGATATATCAGTTTCAGCGGCACTAACGAGCAATATCCTGCTTCCAGTGCCAGTAACATTAATTGTTCCGTGATTTCATGTTATTAGCTTGTCGTCGCGACATGTTGCGGAGTCGCAATGACAGCTAATATACGAACTGACGCGCGCATGCGTTTTCTGGCCGCGTCTGTCGCAACGTTTTGTCGCCCAATGTGTGCTGTCGCTTATTACTCCGGCGGCGGTAACCTACCTCAATGTACTTATGCTTGGCAACGGCTCGGTAGTGCAGCGAGGCAAGATGGGCGGGCGGCCCGCCCTGATGACGAAGCTGTAGACGGGCGCCGGGCGGCAGTCTTGCAGTGTCGGGAATAATGCGGAGAGGGAACACTAAAGCCTGGTCCGTGAGCACGTAGAATTTTGTCCAATGACCCCAAGCTACCCATCCTAATCGCTCGCGCGTAATTATGTTGCTGTCGCGCTCGCACACTCACTGCGGTCGCCCGTCGCACAGTCGCGGTAACAGTAGCAGTAACGAGCAGTATCCTACATCTAGCGGCAGTATCAAGCAGTAGCCTACTTCCAGTGGTAGTGAAGAGCAGTAGTCTACTTCCAGTGGCAGTAACGAGTAGTGTCCTACTCCCAGGGGCAGTAAAGAGTAGTGTCCTACTCCCAGTGGCAGTAAAGAGTAGTGTCCTACTCCCAGAGGCAGTAATGAGTAGTGTCCTACTCCCAGTGGCAGTAACAAGTAGTATCCTACGTCCAGTGGCAGTAATAAGCAGTATCCTACTTCCAATAGCAGTAACATTTTTTGTTCCAGCGGCGGTTGTAACCTACCTCAATGTACTTATGCTTGGCCACGGCCCTGTAATGCAGCGAGGCAAGATGGGCGGGCGGCCCGCCCTGGTGACGAAGCTGTAGGCGGGCGCCGGGCGGCAGTCGTGCAGTGTCAGGAATAATACGGAGAGGCGGGAATACTAGGACCTGAAATTATTTTATTTTATTTTATTTGTACAAAAACACATACAGAGTACAATCAACAAGGTACATTTACAAGTTACAATCAACAATAAATACAGTTTTAATCTAGATTGTAATCCAAAAAAGTGTTTCTGACATGTTCAACAAGGTATGTTTAATAACATTGGATTTTAATAAAAGTGCATGCTGTGTACAATTAGTGCGGACAAAGCATACTAACATAGTGCATCAGATTTAATAAAATTAATAACATGTTAACTACTTCAAATGGCAAGATTATGCTCAGTACTTTTTGGGCACATTTGTGTATTCCTGTTTGATTCATTTAAAACCTAATGTGTGACTAATAAATGAATTCTTTATTTTGGAAAAATCTCTTCAATCTATTTCCCACTTTGGTAGGGAGAAACAAAGAAGAGTTGCAGAGGTGGGGACGTGAAGTGGGATTATTAAAATAATTTAGCAATACCGATAAGATAAATTAAACCCTATCGTTATGTGTAACTGTTGCCAAGTTAATCTGTGATATGAATCATTAGTACTTTGAAAGCTGATCTCATAATCAACTCATTTTTTTAAAGTGCATATGCTACACTACAGTGACATTGTTACATTCAACAAAATGTTACATAAGATGCATAAAAACATCTCGAGTCTACTTACCTCAACTTCAGGACTCCACACGCCGCCCAAAGACGCTCGCACCCTTCCTGTTCCCTCTTTAAGCCCACAGATCGTGCCGTCTCTCACTAGCACGTCGCCGCTCACTCGCCACTCGGGGGCGTGGCTTGTGGTAAGGTATCGGTGGGACACGCCCTTCACTAGAGCGGTAATTGGCACGCAGCCTCCGACGCAAACTGCTCGTGAAGTTGATACCTCTACGCTGAGGATTTCTTCTACGTGAACCTAGAAATTAAAATTGAGGTAAAATCAATAACTAATTTGTAGCGAGCGAGTTTATTACATTCGGTAAAAAAAAAATATTTTCTTTTTCTAAGAATCGAATCCAGATTTTCAAATATTTCATAGACTTTCTATGAAATATTACGATTGATTTGATATTACGATGGTGTGTGTCATCCTATTTTATTGTATGTTTCACAGAGCACTAAAAAAAGACGGTTCCTCGACTAAACGAATACAAACTGCGTATACCTGGTTATAAGCCAAAATTTTACTACTAAAAAAAATCAAGAGTATTATTTGATACACCATACAAAAAGTTACATTCTGGTTGAACTCTAGTTTAAATTGTCATTTAGTATGGGAAATGTCATTTTAAACCAGTGTTCGTCCCGAGTTTAACTTTTTTGTAATAACACAAAGTTACTGAATACAAAAAAAATACAGAAAATAGCAATCCACATACCTCAACGAACTGTTTCTCTCCCTGCACACACAGGTCCGTTATCAACAGATCGTATGACCCGGGCCCGGGCACGTTGACACTCAACGCCCCGTCTAGCACCGTGGCTGAGACTCCTTTCGGGGCGTCCACAGCGTAACGGCCGCTACCGCCTGACACTAGAATGACGTTGTTTACTGTCTCTCCTTCCCACGCTACGTTGACCTGAGAGGAAAATCAAAGTGTGAAAATGTATGTATCAAATATAGTATAGTATGTATGTTATCAAAAAAATGTCGTAACAAATTATAATATGTTACCAGTGAGACGAAAATGTTATGGAGGTCAAACCCAACTGCTTTTACTATTTTATATTTTTTTACATAAGTATACCAGATCCAAAACATGATATCATAAATCATAAGAAATGTGAACAAACTGTATTTTTAATAGTGGAAGTAAGTAATAATAATAAGTATACATGTACTGTTGGTGTACCTTTCCAAATAAATAAATAAATATCATGAAAAAAAAATCCTTGACTCATCAAATCAAAAATCAAAATCAAAATCAAAAAATATTTATTCAGTTTAGACCACAAGTGGCACTTATGAACGTCAATAGAAAATAATAAAAAAAGAAAAGGTAGCCCTTATGGGGCACTTTACATGTCTCCTTATCTTTTGGGCCCTGCCAGCGCTTCGAGACAAACATATGGCAAGTGCTGAGAAGAAACGCCGGAACAAACTCATAAAACTAAAAAATATTTTTACCGGTTTTGATTGGTTTATTTTCAGTGAATAACTTTATTTACTTAGGTGAATAGCTTTATGTTTCACCTGTATTACCTAGTGTCATTTACACAATTTCGCAAACCAATTTTTTATGACTTAGGGATTTAGCTTGTAGTAGCTAACTAAAATAAGACTTCATTATTTTTTATAATAAGTTTGTTACTCATGTAGATAACCCACGTGCACATGAAATATTCAACCTCGATAAAGATCATGGATATTTCAAAAGGAACCACAATGTATTTACCTTCAACGGGTCACACTTGAGCGGTCCAACCACTCTAGCCTGGATGCTGGCGGTCGCTTCTGGGATGCTTATTTTGAGCGCGCCCGTCCAACCGATGGCTTGCTCGTCGGCGACTACCGACTACAACAAACAAAATTATTTAAATTATTGCTGTAAACTACCATTGAAGTACAATGAGTTTGTCAATTAAGAGACATTTTTGGCTTGTTTTTTTTATTCAACCTCTCTGCATCTGCATGTTTTCAAATAAATAAATAATAATTACAAAAGAAACGGCATGAACCTCGATATTTACAACTATGACGATTAAGCTTCTTCTCAGAAGATTCCTATGACTTTTTTTATTCCGCTAGGTCCTTATCTGGCTTATAATTCTGCACACTTCAATGGGAATATAATTACCAAAGCACAAGGAGCATACCACGCGATTGTCAATGTTTGCAAAATAACAAGGAATGTAAGCAAACTATACCTTACCTGATAATACTTGTACGGCACTGGCACGGGCGCATAATCAGGGTGAGTTTCAACAAGCAGTCTATCAGTGGATTTGTACTCTATGCCCGGGTGGTGAGGTTCAAGATCCCACGTCGCTTTGGGCCCGCGCTCGTCTAGCAACTCCCTGCCGATTGCGTCTAGCAGTACCACTCGTACTGTCACTTCGTGCCCTGGTCGCAGCCATACTCTGCAGGCAAAACATTGTATTGTATCAAGATTACGATAGTAGAGGAAGAACCTACAAGAAACGCCAAAAGTTTTGCATTCAATGGGAGCCATTATAATTTAAAACGTAAAATTATAAAAGTTTTTCCCCAGAGCACTGGCGACAAGTGACGCAATAAAGTCATATTATTTACGAGACAACCGACCTCTTAAACACCAGTACACGGCACCTTTTGGCCAATACTCCTAAAGATTATTAAGTCTGTTCTCTTATAACAGATGAAGGTGTTCATTCTTTTGTTTACTTTCTTTTGTCATCAATGTCAATATCAAAGTGTTTGCAAATAAACGAATTATCTAATTCTTTCTAACATACATAATACATGTACAGTATGTACACTTACCTAGGTCCCCCAGTACAGTTGCCGGGCGTATCGGACGGTTCGAGTCGTACGCGCGAAACGAAAGGCGCGCACGCGGCTTCAAAGTCTGCTGATTCCCGCTCGTCGTCCGCGAGGGAAACCAGCTCCAAGCGAGAGTCGCCTTTCTGCACGCAAACAATAAGGTATTTTATACACTGCGAGTTATTGCAGCGTTGCAAGCGAGAAGTCTCGACGTAGAATCGATTAATCTTTAACTTTAGGACGCTTTACTACAAGCAACTCATTTACGCCCGATTCCCATATTCAATCCTTGTCCAAATCCGGATTACAACTGTCAAATTGAATTCAGTTTTAGATTATATTTCCAAAATTTTCGATGCATTTACACTTTAATATTGTTTAAATAGTGTTATAAACAATATAAAAATGTAAAAACATCAAAAACCGCAGTTATTTTGGCCAAAAACATATTAAAATTTGACAGTTGACAATCCAAATCCGTATAATTTGGATTAGGATTGAATATAGAAATCCACCGTTAATCTCAGCCTCAAAAATATTCGATTGTAATGATTTAAACTTGCTTATTGAATCTGTATTTACGGGGTAAGCGGTTTTTCTTTTTTAACCTTCTTTTTGAGCTTACTATCGAACGAGTTTGTGGTCATATTTGATTAAAAGAACAAATAAAATCCAAGGAAACATAGTGATTACTATACAAGCTGTAAAACTTACCCTGCGGCACTTCAGAGTGAACAGCTGTATATCCGGGTAGCGGTGAGGCGTCGGTCCATCGCGGCCCGACAGCTCTACTATGCGGGGCTCGCTCGACTGAGGGACCAGGGCTTCGCCTTCTGCTAACACCTGGAATAAAAATGTCAATCATGGAATTGGGTTATTATATTTTTAAGTAGTATTTGGGGTGGTTTTATCTGTTTAAACTAAATTATTATGGTTTTTCAATCACGCGATCAAGTCACCGTTAGCGGTGAATTCGGAAATGAATGTCCGCATGTTACCGAAGGCGGTCACACGATACAATCTATTACAAATTGTCGCAGGTACCGACCACTCGTGGCAGCTACCCACCACTATCGTGAGCGCAGTACCAAAGGCCGTGGCACGTAACAGCCGATATTGTGGTCGGTGCCCCGTTAGCGTAGAGCGTCCAGCAATAGCCCCTGGAGACACGCGCACCGTGGATACGCCGCGCGTTGTGTACACGCACTCTATAGTCCAGTCTCCAAGCACGTAGAATTTAGTAAAAAGACCCCAAGCTACCCATCCTTATCGCTCGCGCTTAATTATATTGCTATCGCAACTGTGCGACGGGAGGCCGCAGTGAGTGTGCGAGCGCGACAGCAATATAATTACGCAATAAGGATGGGTAGCTTGGGGTCATTGGACGAAACTCTACGTGTCGCAACTGTGCAACGGGCGGCCGCAGTGAGTGTGCGAGCGCGACAGCAATATAATTACGCGCAAGCAATAAGAATGGGTAGCTTGGGGTCATTGGACGAGATTCTACGTGCTCGGCGACCGGATTTTAACACGCAGGTACTCACAGGTAAAGTAGCACCAACTAACGCGGCGGCAGCGTGTGGCCACAGCAACGCAGGCGCAGCGCGCACTGCAACCCGTGTCGTGTCGCCTGCACGGCCTCGGGACACGCGAATCGTGGATACACCACGCGTTGTGTATACGCACTCTAGCACGCAGCAAGCACCATCTACAAACAATAGTCATCATCGTCAGGTCATAAAGTCTCCACTCATAAAGGTACCTAATAAAGGTAGCAGGAAGTTGCTGGATGCAGGCCTCTATACAGATATCATTGGCGGAAACCTATGTTCAGCAGTGGACTTCATGATCATCATCATTTCAGCCATAGAACGTCCATTGCTGAACATAGGCCTCCCCCAATGCTTTCCATGTTGATCGATAGGTAGCGGCCTGCGTCCAGCGCTCCTGAGTGGACGTCCTGTGGCTGAAATGAAAGTCTCCACTGCAGAAGTAAGGGCATCCGTTAAAACTCGAGCGGGCGCCCGCACTCTATAAATAGTATGAGCAGCGCATGCGTATGACGTGATACGTATACACATTCGCGCTTATTATTAAAGCACAGACAGTTCAACTGACGCAAATGTTTAATGAACAATATTGACATACCTGCCGGCTCAACCCATTGTGCGGATGTCACATTATGTGGTTCGGGGCCTTCCAGAAGAGACACCGCGAATGACCCGCAGTTGCACCTGAAACATAATATAATTTTAAATCTCTGTCGGACGGAACCAGTGCTATATTATGGCTGTGTCAACTTTTTATCATAATGCAATGAGGGCTGTTGTTTTAGCGCTCACCGGATGCAGTTGGCGCCACTGTTAAATCACTGTAACTCGCTAGCGGCGCCAACTGATGAGCACTCAAGCAAAGGAGGACTATCGCATTTGCACTCACCAGGATGGCGCCACTTTAGAGTCCCTACTCTACCGGCTGGTGTCAACTGTTAAGTATAAAAACGATAGCCCTCATTAGAAAATCGGCAAGACCTGGAGCGAGACCGAACGCGATGGAGGACTGTTGTGGACGCCCTCTGCCCCTTCTAAGGGACATAGGACATTCAAGTCAAGTCCTCATTACAATATTGTCAGTTATTGGCGCGGACTATAGTACGAGTAGTTAGGACTCACCTGTGGTAGTTTTACAATATTGTCAGTTATTGGCGCGGACTTCAGTACGGCTAGCACGAAAACTTTCGAGTTCAAATCATTTGCGTATTCGAATCGCCATCAAAAGATTTAGTACGAAAACTGCAACAGCGCCCTTGTGAACATGTCGTAAAGTGAACTTAGTGTGAGAAATGGTTGCACGGAACTTATTTTGAGAATCAAAACTGTCACGTTATCGTTTAATTCGAAGATTGAGTATCGAATTTTGTCGAATACGCAAACGATTCGAAGTCGAAAGTTGTTCATGCTAGAGGTACAATAGTTATTGACTTACCTATGGTAGTTATAGTATTCCCCAGTGACAGGGTGCGTGGCCGTCAGCGCTATGTGTAGCTGGTGAGGGCGGCCCACGCGCGCGTGCCCCGAACTGGACACTTGGACTAACTCGGGCGGGATGGACCAAGCTCTGACGTCACAGTTACTACTGGACTCACCTGTGGTAGTTATAGTATTCCCCAGTAACAGGGTGCGTGGCCGTCAGCGCTATGTGTAGCTGGTGAGGGCGGCCCACGCGCGCGTGCCCCGAACTGGACACTTGGACTAACTCGGGCGGGATGGACCAACTCGGGCGGGATGGACCGCACTCTGTGACGTCACAGTTACTACTAGACTTACCTATGGTAGTTATAGTATTCCCCAGTAACAGGGTGTGTGGCCGTCAGCGCTATGTGTAGCTGGTGTGGGCGTCCCACACGCGCGTGCCCAGAACTGGACACTTGGACCAACTCGGGCGGGATGGACCAACTCGGGCGGGATGGACCGCACTCTGTGACGTCACAGTTACTACTAGACTTACCTATGGTAGTTATAGTATTCCCCAGTAACAGGGTGTGTGGCCGTCAGGGCTATGTGTAGCTGGTGCGGGCGTCCCACACGCGCGTGCCCAGAACTGGACACTTGGACCAACTCGGGCGGGATGGACCAAACTCTGTGAATATTTAACGTGAGATTAGGTAGGTGTATTATCCGACTAACTAGGGAGGCTAGGTACTAGCATTAATGCCAGCAGATTTTGTTATAACCAAATTACGTCTATTGTGCAATAGCCTCTCCAAGGATTTGCGATGGTCCCCGACCTTCACAAGATCGTCGAACCGATTAGGAAACCTGCCGCTTTGTTTACGTACAATTTTAGACTCCCGTTTTATCTCCTTAGGAGGTGAATTTTGGTAGGCCTTTTGTTAGTAAATGCCTACGTCAGGATAATTTATCTGTCTGGGGGCCATATTTCATAATCACAAAGTTACATTCCGCGATGTCAACATTCAATAATTTTCATACCTATCACTAAAGGAGATTAAAATGCATAGAGAAAACAAAACTCACTTTCCAAAAGCACGAACGTGCGGGTAGTTTTTCAACTGCACTTTAACTTCGAGCTCGCCTTCGCCGCGGACGCTCACAACGCCAGCGGGTGTGAGCGAGATGGCATTCGTTGTCGCCTTCTCGCTCACCGACCAAATGACTGACTCGTTACCGCCGCCGATGTGTTTTAGCGGTACCTCTCTGTGAAAGAAAAATAAACATGAAAAATATTTTCTAATTATTTCCATGAGTTTGTTATATTATTCCTGTTAACCCTGGCAGCTATGCTAAATAATATATTATGCTTGGTGTTAGGACTTATAGTCTTTTTCACGTAAAATGATCCGTATGACACTTCAAGGTTATCCATATTACGCATACTACTTAGGCAGAAAATTTTTGAAAAAATATTTGTATTTTATTAGCAATACACCGTGTTACTTTGCATTCTTGCCATATTCACAGAGATAAAAGTAGGTAACAATACCTATTATTTAAGATAAACAAGAGACTCCCATAAAGAAAGTGCACTAAGATTTTAGTAAATTTGGTTTTTCAGTACAAATTGGAATAAACCAATTTTGTCTCGCACGTTCTACAGGAAGCAAGTGGAATAAACCTAGTGGGCGTGGCCTAGTTCTTAATTTTATGGCTTTGAGTACCAGCCTTTTTATCCAGTCATAATAACTATTTTAAAATACTCTTCAGTTGATTTCAGATTTTCCTTTCTACTTTACGGGCTTAGGACCGTCAAAAATACGTAATAATTAATAGGGTTTCAATTAATTTACAACATTGTACCCTATTTTTACAAATTAATAAATTAAGTATGAAATGAAATCACCTTATTCACAATAAATTATTTATTTATAAGTTCCTACTTACAAAGTTTACGTACTGCGAAGCAAGTGTTAAAGTGTCCTCCGTTCTGATGAAGGCACAGTCTAGCACGGCGAAGCGTAGGTTTTTCGCTTTAGTTTTCGCAACACATAAACGTTTTGTATCACAGTTTCACTAAAACAATCTAACGCGTTTACACTGTTTATCTCTTCTGCGCATACCAGTCGTTTCGAGTCACTCCAAACATCCATTGGTGTCAGGTCCGAGGATCGTGGAGGCCAAGCTACTGGACCCCTCGTCCAATCCACTGTTCACCAAACGTATTATTCGCGCACTTGACGTCCTTATTGTGGGGGAGCACCATCCTGCTGGTAGTAGAGCATTTGGTGTAACGCTAAGGGTACGTCATCAAGCATTTCGTCTAAGACGTCTTGCAGACACTTTAAGCACCATTTTGATTAAATTATTCGTTGTTTGAATACACTTCAGTCATTTTTGTATTATTTATAACGTGATTTGTGTTTGATGGATTTCTCAGGTTTTTACAAGTGTCAAAAAGACATTTTAAAGACAATAGATATTTAAAAATACAATAAAAAGTAAAAAAGTCTCCATCGCCATCGCCAACAAGTGATGTGCATGCGTTACGATAATTAGTGGTGTGTTTAACAGATTATCGATAAAATAAAATACTCAAGATTAAAAAAAAATTTTTTCGGGCATTATTTTTTTACGGATTTGTGTTCAGTATCAGTAATATAGTAACCTCTGTAAATATGGCAAGAATGCAAAGTAACACCCTGTATAATAAAAAAAAAACTACTTGTCTTGAAATATGTAGTAAAATCTGAGTCTATTGATTTATATTTTAATTAAATAANTAATTATCGGATGTACCGCGCGGAGTGAGCCAGGCCTGGTTCTACTAACTCTTCGAAAAAAATCGATAGATAAATCGCTATGGTTTAGTTATGTGACATCTCTAAATCTTTCAAACTCGAAACGTCATACGGATCATCTTAGGTGAAAAAGACTATAGGAGTTGGCTTTACGACAATAGTCTAGCAGATGGCGATCGGCAATCCGACACCAACGCAATATTGAGTTATTGTAGCATCAAAAAAAACTATTTAGAAAAAACCAAAGTATTATAATTATACATACTGAATAGTGTCAGTCCAAGCCACAAAGAGTTCCGGTGGAACTATCTGCAAAGGATCCACAGCAACTCCAGTCACAGTTCCTTCAACCTGAAAAGCCATTAAATAAGTCAATATAAGTATTCTATCTCTTTCCATTGAATTGATACAGTGGCTTGTCCTTAATAGCCTATACATTGGACTACAATATTTAACTTAATGTTTGTCATTTGTATTGTACATAACAACATCTACAACTCACCTTCTTATGCAATAACTTCCCTGCAATCGAATGCAGCTTAGCGGTTACTTTAAACTGGCCGGCATCAAGCGCGACCGCGTCGGTAATCGTTCCATTCTCCGTAGATCTGAGCAATTCCACATTGGCTTCACCGTTCACTGACAAACGAATCAGTGTTTCTTGTCCCGCGAACAAAGTATGGCCGTCTCTGTCTAATACAACGCAGTGGATGACAAAATCCTCTCCTCTTATAAGAAGTTTTGACGGTCGTAAAGACACTCGTATGCTGTGAGGTTCAGCGATCGTTAAAGTTGCAGTGGTCACTTCTGTAGACCCAGACATCAAGGTGACAGTGGTGCTTCCGACCTCGGTTCCTCGGACCAGGCTGATTTTGTCCTCTAAATATGCCAGTCCTGTATCGGGAACAATCATGTTGTATAGAGTATCGCCGACGTCTTGAACTGTTAGACGGCCGGCACGCATTCTTACGACCCTGAAAATAATAAAGACTTATTTTACTGTCGGGATAATGATAATAGATAACATAATACGAATAACATAAACTCTGCACTTTTTTAACATCAACAAGTGGAAAATTGGAAAGCCTGTAAAACCAAAGAATAATAATAAGTACTACGTAGTAAAACCAGTAAGCTCTGGTTTAAAAGTTTTTTCACACTAAAGATGATACTTGACTTCTCTGCTTTAGAGTAGGAGCACACCGTTGATTTTTAGTTGGCCGATAGTTGTGCCCGATTTTAAATTGTATGAAGAATCGGCCAAATCGAATTGGCGTAGTGTGCGCACTCCCATACATGCCCATGCTGATCAACTGCCCGACTAAACTATCGGCCGACGAAAAATCAACGGTGTGCGCCTACTCTTATGCTACATACAAAAAGGTACAGTATAATACAGTAAATTATTATACATAGATGAACTTTAAAATACTTAAATGGAACTTAGGATGGGACTGAGGATTTTTTCATATTTTATAGGCTTATCAATGGCTATAGGAAAGTAAGGTTAATTTATTCTCATAAAAAGTCACCACAAACTCACTTGTATCGTATCGTATCTCCAGGCGCGATGTAAGCTGTAGCAGGAGTCAATACAACACTGGCCACCACTTGCAAATGGAAGTCGGTACATATGTCGTCCAAGCAGACGGTCCCGCGCGCGTCTCCCATTGCCTGACCATAGAGCAGGACGATATAGGCGCGGAGCCCAACTGCCTCTAGTTCTGTGATGCCGCGCGGCGCTTCGTAATCTGTGTCGCGCCAGCGGACGAGACTGGAGTGAAACAAATGAAGAATTATGAGTATTTGTGAAGTTTAAAGTGTAGTACATTAGGCATGATATCTGAGTTACTATTCGCTGGGTGCGAAGNCTTGGTCGGGCTAAAAGAGTGACCATAGAGTTATAAGTGGAATAATGACGTGTGCATATAAGAGCTCTTAAACATAATCGACACGAAAACTACGAATCGTAGAAACTCACGGTGCAGTCCTTCGTCAAAGTTGCACCCATTTTTCGATAATTAAAGATGACAGACGACATTGAGGTTGATCATTTTATATTCGACGTCGACAACACATCATGATACAATGCTGAGTCGACGCACGAGGCGATATCACATTGGATTTATGTGTAAGACCGTTATGAAGATAACACTTTTTTGACTCTTCGGATCATCGAATCTCAGAAACGCTGACTCTTAGGAGAAAGTGTATAGACAATTTTGATAGATAATTGTATGGTCTTAAACCTTGTCATACATATTTTTGTGATAAAACTTACCGTTTGGCTGAAAATCTCAAAAACCCGTATTTTTTAAGTTTGACCTTGAATTTTTTTTTAGCACATGTCGGATCGATGGGGACTTTTCACAGTTAATTTATAATGGTGCTCCGAACATTCGTACCAATTTTCAGCTGTATGCGAATTATTGCAGGGTTCATGTCTAATTTGACTGGACTACTAGCATTAAAACCAAAAAGAAAAGGCTAGTTTCTGTTTTTACTTTTCCTAAAAAACTAAATTTATGTAATATTTTTATTTTTAAACCCTCTCTGTCATTTTCACATTATTTACATAAGCTGCTGGACGTGACGTCCTTGTATACGGATGCACTGTCTGGCACGATCGATGCCATGCCTCCGGACCGCACTGAGCACTTCGGGTTCACTCGACATAACATCAAAAAATCTCGAAAACTAGCATTCTAAAAATATGGTTGTATTATCTAAAACGAATTAATTTAAGATGTTTTATTTGTCCCTTAAATATCGTCTGTCTTTTGGAGGTGACCTTATATGTATTATGTAGAAGCCAGCTTCAGCCGATCTGGCTCCAGTCGTAACAGCAGTCGCAACCTTACGGAGTGACCCTTTTCTTGGCATAGTGCATTTAAAGATACGTTGACTAAAACAAAAATATGGGGGAGAAACCAAAAATTATTTCAAATATTTTTTAAAAATAACGTTAGCCCAAATACTACAGATTGTGCGAAGTACTAGGTGGGGGTAACATAATCTATCGCAGCGCTCATGGTGGTCAAAAGTAGAAATAATGTAAGCTCTGTCATCAGATGTATCTGTCAATGGCAAAGCGATTCTACACAATACATTTTAATATCATTAATTAATCGCATGAAAAGGGTCCTACTGGGAACTTAAATAAAAGAGTGGACTGTATTTCGATAGGGCTGGTTTAATAGCCGTTTACAATTTGGAAATAACTAGACTATACAACGTGGTAGTACAAAAATGAGTCGCAGTAGTTGTTGTGCACAGATGTTTACCTTATGATGAGAGCGTGAATTATTGAACTCTGCCCTTGTTTTGTTCTTAATTCTTCTACATCTCGGACTTGTCCAGCCAACATCACCAACTTTCCTTTAAATACGGTTTGTGGTTGGAATTTGATATTATAACACTCACAAACCCGGTCTTCAAAACAATACTCATTTCGATCTGAAAACGATATTTAATTTATTACTAGTGATACAGGAACATTTAAATATATTTACTTTTATATAATGAAACCGTTAAAGTAGCTTTTTCTTTTCGTTTTACTGTAAAACTACAATTATAAATGAAGTAAACAAACCCTGACACAATCAAAATTAAACACACTTTTTGGACTTACCTCATTTGATTTGAATGACCAAAATGATTTCAAAACCTTTTTTCCACCCAAATCGTGGTATCACAACAATTTATTAGTCGAAAATATTTGTTATTTTTTCATTTCGATATTTTTTCACAAATATTTAATAGCCGTTTACAATTTGGAAATAACTAAACTATACAACGTGGTAGTACAAAAATGAGTCACAGTAGTTGTTGTGCACAGATGTTTGCCTTATGATGAGAGCGTGAATTATTGAACTCTGCCCTTGTTTTGTTCTTAATTCTTCTACATCTCGGACTTGTCCAGCCAATACCAACAACTTTCCTTTAAATACGGTTTGTGGTTGGAATTTGATATTGTAACTCTCACAAACCCGGTCTTCAAAACGATACTCATTTCGATCTGAAAACGATATTTAATTTATTACTAGCGATACAGAAACATTTAAATATATTTACTGTTATATAATGAAACCGTTAAAGTAGCTTTTTCTTTTTGTTTTACTGTAAAACTACAACTATAAATGAAGTAAACAAACCCTGACACAATCAAAATTAAACACACTTTTTGGACTTACCTCATTTGATTTGAATGACCAAAATGATTTCAAAACCTTTTTTCCACCCAAATCGTGGTATCACAACAATTTATTAGTTGAAAATATTTGTTACTTTTTCATTTCGATATTTTTTCACAAATATACGACCTAAATGTCAATGTGACAGAGCCCACAAAGTTGTGGACGCTAGTTGGCGCTGTAATCGTGCACGGAGTCAATAAATGCGTGCGATTATAGCAAGCAAATAGGGCGATGGAATGTGAAATTAGTGTATAAAGTCATAATGTACTTAATCAAGAACAACCCAGTAAAAAAACTAAAATCAGAAGCAGATGTTTGAGACACATGAAAACCTAACATAAGTAGGTAACCTACAAAGAGAAATATTGTTTTTAAAAGCAACTCCAATAAACGTAATTCAATTTAAAAAATGATTGAGTTGTTGAACATGACAAACAAATACTTACGTCACAATATTGTCCTCTCCAGCGGTGCTGCCTACATTCTCTATAGTCCAAGTGAAACTGACTCCATCCAAACTAGAGAATCTGTTACCTGTGATATAAAAATTCACATTAAAATTACGAACAAACAAAGAATAAGTTACTAAATAAATATATCACTAATAATAAGATAACTTGATTTGTAAGTAGCATTGACTCACTAGGGCTGAGTTACACCACCTTATTTTAACTGTAACTAAAACCATAACCGGTGTTTTTGTATGGAGTTTGACAGACATCAAATGTTTGCTAAAGTAAGATGGTGCAACCCACCCTAGGTTATTGTTTCTAACAAATTAGACTGGACCTCGAATAAAGATTTATAAATAAAAGATAAAGAGTAGATACCTTTGTCATCATAAGCTATGACTTCAAATGCCTCAGGAGCCTCTTCCAAATACAATTTCATAGTTGTACTCATAACTTTTAAAGAATGGATTTTATCAACATCCACATCACCACGAAGTAGCTGAAAACACACAGAAATTATAATTATTTAGTTATGCTACATAGACTTGGCATAAAACCTTAATATTTACTCTTTTAGGGCTAAGACTCAGCCCAGTCTCTATTTCATTTTGATCTCACCTGAAAGTAATTGATTGTAATTTCTTGAATGAAACATTTATTTTATGTAAATATTCTGTTCTCAGAACACCCAGGTTATCGAAAAGAGGTATTATTTAATACAAATTACATATTCCCGCCATTTCCAAAACTTTCGTGCTTACCTCGCCAGTGTGGATTTCCTCGGCCAGGATAATGACCGTGCCAGGCGCGACGCATCTCTTGGACACAGTAACACGCGCAGCCCGCGAACATCCATCTTCGTACAAAGGTTCAAGATCTATGATGTCATCGCGAGACAAACTCCTTTAAATACACAAAATTACAGGTTGAATTGGATTAAAAATTAGACAGGATTTAAGCTAGATAGTTTATAAACATTTAATATTGCTTACCAGGTATAACAACCCCCCTCGATGATCTCAAAAGTAAAATTAACATTCAAATTATCAAACCACGGCAAGAGAACTCGCGGTGTGTTTATTTTGGCGCTTTCACATGGGCACATACATAAACACAATGCAAAAGCAAAAACCACCCTTTCCACCGTAAATGCCATTGTTAATTTGAGTAATTACATAGGAAAAACAACTTTAATTTGCTATTCAACCAAATATAACCTAAAAACGCAACAACTCGCTGAATTTCGAATTGAAATGTTTGACATTCTACTTTTTAAATCAAATGTCTCAAAAAACGTTCAACAACAGAAAAAAATAATGTAACGGCTATGTCCTCGACAAAGATGACGTTCAGCCTACTTATTTGCTTCACATGCTTGCATAGAGACAAGAGAAATATTAAAAAACAAATATGTCAAAATGGTAGAAATGGCTGCTTGTGTTCGTCATAGTTTGTGTCGTATTTTATGTGAATTTTGTAAATATAACTCAAGATGAATGCAGAATTGAATAGAAATTGATCCAAACTCATTTAAGCACTGTATAATAAATATACACATACCGCGCTAAAAATATAAGACACCACCATGTCGCTTGACAAGGCTACAGAAATAAAAGGCAATGAGATCGATAAAAGCAAACGTCGTCATAAAACTGACGACACTGTTGTTGCGACAGCGGCAATGAGTGGTGGTGATGATACATTGCAATATACAAAGATGGAGAATGTTGATAGTGCAGGGAAGCCCACGGAGTTGTGTTTACAAGGCAACTCGCACTTGATGTCGAGTACCACAAGTAGTTTGGCTGATACGCCCGGTGATTCTGGTGTTTTGTGTTTAGATAGTGAAGCCTCGGAAGCTACAAGTCAGGCTCTTATGTCACACAGCCTCATCGGGGCCGAGGAGTTAGCCTGCGACAGCCAGTATGACGCGCCACCATCCTGCTCGCAAGACATGATCAAGAGCACCACCAGCAGTCTCATGACTCGCAGCGACATAGACAATCAAAACATCGGAATTCCCGATGACATAGTTCCAGAACTTCTGGTCGAAACACTCAAAAAACCATATGAAAATCTACCAGATGTAGTTTTAAAGGCATTAGAAAGTGAAAAAGTTTGTACAGATGAAGTGAAAAAGCCTGCATTAAGAACAAGTGAGCCTAAAAAATCTTTGTCAGAGGATATTGTTTATAGACGAAGATGTAGAAAAAAGTCTCAAAGTGGCCCCAGTTCACAAAAGAAGAGAGTTTCCTTTCATGAAGATATTTTGAATAATACCAAAACAGACAATATTCATATAGAGAGAGGATTTGTGTCGTATGGTCCTGATAGTGCGTACTGTGATAGATTTAGACAAAAGAACAATATAGGTGTGACTGATAGGTTCTCCTGGTGTGCAAGTGGTGACAGGACACCCAAGTATGCAGCTGATGTGGCCCAGCAGACTATGTCTGACATTCTGACCTATGGTGACCCAAAAACAGACAGAAGTGGCATATTTGAGTACTGCCAGAACTTTGAACAAGAAAACCAAGACAATAATGATAAAGAGAACAATAATGAATCAAGACCTACCAATAAACTTTATGGGTGTGATTCAAACAGCTCAGATTCTAATTTTAGTTGTGATTCTGAAACTTCTTCCACTGATTCATCATCCTCACATTCCAATTCAAACAAAACAGAGACCACTCTCCTGCACAGGAAATGTGATAAAACTCAGAAATCATATTCCTGTGATGGTTTTGAGAATAATGGGCATGTGGCATTTATGAGAAAAACATATTTCTCTGAAGCAGATATTGATCAGTCCCATGACCGCATGAAAAAACCTCTAGAAGTATCCCAAAGCCCCAACACTGTGAAATCTGTTTTGAAAAAGAAAAGGTACATACCAACAAATATTGTGGAGGAAAGAAAACAAAATAGGAAACGGCTGAATTTACTTGATGCCAATAACATCATGGATTCTCTGAAGAATTTCTATAAGAATTTTAACTTTAACTTTGCTCCCGAGAAAGGCTTGCCTGAGAATAGTTTAGAATTAAACAATGTGGTTGAAGCTTTGCCCTGTGATGTGAATCAGAACAAGAGTCTATCCAAAAGTTTAGATTCTGGCATTCAAGCTGGTGATGAAGATGACTTTGTTGAAATCAATCTAAATGGACACCCATTAAAGGCTGAAAAGCCAAAGGATATTACAGTATCATCCAAGAATAATGTGCCTGGAGACAGGACACCAAATGAGGGATCTCCTCGGCATAAGCTGACTCTAAACATGAAGAATCAACTAGACAAGAAATCCATGAGCAAGGCTGATGCATTCCCCCCAGTCACAAAATATGTTGTGAATTGTGAGAGCACTGTTTATGAACACAAAGGTGTCTCTTACAGCTATGTACATGACACATTCCAGACTGCTTTTGATGCCCCTAAAGAGACATTTGTTCCAATCCCTGAAACTACTCCAGTCAAGGAGCTGGTCTCTAGTACCAGTAAAACAGACTTGACTCCAAGGTTCTCTGATATTGAAACATCCAGTAGGACATCAACTCCTAAAAGACAGTTCAATAAAAACATTCAAGATGAAACTGAACAGAAGAATGGTGTTCCCAAGCATTTGTCGTCACCTAAGAAGCAGAATGTCAATAGGTACAGCCGAAAATCAGCATCTACAATACAAAAATCTGCTGCAACTGATGAGCCTGCTCAAGCAAACAGTGACAACTGTTCCAATACTGACAATTCTACCCTAAAAGGTGCAGAGGACTTCAATGAGGAATATTTTGACAGCCCTGCCAATCAGAAACTACAATCAAATAAATCTGCTATGTTGAATAGGTACCTAAAGAATGTCTGTCAGAGAAAAGACCTGGAGCTGAAGATAAAGAACAATAAGTTCTTTCAATTCAAACTTAGAATGGAAAAGCATTTTCCCAGCATAATATTTCCTTTCAAAGATGTATCCAACACATTCCATGTTTCCGCTGAGAGAATGTCAAGGCTCATAGACAAAGAAGTGATTGAGAACAAAAGGTTGTCGGTGAGAATGCTGACTGCTGATGAGCCTTCCTACTTTGACAGTTTTGAGGACAATGTTGCTATTGAATGCAACGAAAAGTTACGGTTGAAAATCTTCACCTACCCCAATGAAACGTTACATAGGGTAACTAACTTACTTTGTATTATTTGTGATCTGTAAATAATGCCATTGCAAATATTAATTAAACAACTTGGTTTTATCTTTGTTACAGATGATGAAGGTGCAATCTCCTTACAATATGGAAGATGGTTCATGGACACCTCTTCTTGTATTCATCACAGACTATGCTTTGTATGTGGCCAGTGTGAAACAAGGAGGAACCGAATACGAAATCTTATGCAGACTTCCCCATAACGAACTTGACGCAATTGCGGTGAGTGACCCATAATAGCTGTGACATAAGAGGCTTCTTTACTTAACAACAATATAATTAAGTTATTTATGGCAAATTATCCCTGATAAAAAATGATTGCTGCTAATATCAATATAGCATAAATTTATCTCAAACTGTTATGACTACACTTGATAACAATAATATGTTTGGCCTTAATATTTAACATTGTCAGTACATTAAACAAAAAACACTTTCACATTAGAGCATATTATGTTTGTTCACTTACAGTTTTAAAATGGAAAGTTATCTTATGGCTTTCTTTTTAACGCTCTAAAACCTATGCATAATATCCATAGTAGTTGTGCTCTACAAAATTAAAATGTTTTGTTTCTAATATTTCATTATAGTGGTTGGTGGTTTATGACAATTTTGTGATTTCATTGATTTGATTCAACTTGTACAAAATGGTCTCAAAACCGCCATTGATTTGTGAGATGAATAAGAAAACTCAAAATAATTAATGAAAGTTTTCTCTTTCATCAATCAGTCTGTTAGTTACATTGCAAAAACTGCTAGCCAATTTTGATGTACCTTGGAGAGAGACATAAATAAAAGGATAGGCTTTTGTTGAAAATAAAACTTCTTAAAGAAGATGAAAGTTTGCCTGAGTTTTCTTATACACATAAGGATCATTTGCCCTTAGATAACATTTAAACAGAATGTTAGGCGTTAACTCGCGATTATCCTGCAGGTTGGCCCAGACCACCAATACATCCAGATAGTGGACGTAGCAGGCAACATAGCCTGCTCAGTGGTGACCGCTGAGTCGTCGCTGGGCGCTCGGCTGGCGTCTTCCCTGGAGTGGAGCGCTCGCACGTCGCCGCTCAGGATCTCAAGACCGCCCGCCATGCTGCCTCTAGACTGCAGGCATCTGGCGTCCGCTGTCGCTAGGCAGAGGCTGGAGAGACGGGTATGTAATGAGCTCTATGACTATAGCAATAAGGTACAAAGCCTGCTCAGTGGTGACCGCCGAGTCGCTGGGCGCTCGGCTGGCGTCTTCCTTGGAGTGGAGCGCTCGCACGTCGCCGCTCAGAATCTCAAGACCGCCCGCCATGCTGCCTCTAGACTGCAGGCATCTGGCGTCCGCTGTCGCTAGGCAGAGGCTGGAGAGACGGGTATGTAATGAGCTCTATGACTATAGCAATAAGGTACAAAGCCTGCTCAGTGGTGACCGCCGAGTCGCTGGGCGCTCGGCTGGCGTCTTCCTTGGAGTGGAGCGCTCGCACGTCGCCGCTCAGAATCTCAAGACCGCCCGCCATGCTGCCTCTAGACTGCAGGCATTTGGCGTCCGCCGTCGCTAGGCAGAGGCTGGAGAGACGGGTATGTAATGAGCTCTATGGCTATCAGCGTTGCCAGACGTCCCGATTTTGGCGGGACGTCCCGATTTTTAAATCAAATTTAAATGTCCCGCGCGGGACAGGCTCGGTCCCGCTTTTCGGAGAGAGACACTCACTTCACCAGACTATTTATTTATTTATTTATTTATTTATTTATTTAGGAAAACCAGGGTTTTACAGTGTGTAATAATAACATAAGATAGGCAACGAGTAAACCACTTATAGGTTCCCACAGGTAAAAACAATTTAAAAAATTTAGTGAGCCTTTGCACCAGGGTTACTACATACTACGTACTACACTACTATAATATACTATGTAATACCTAAATAAAAAGTATTGGAAAACATTGCCAAACAGAAAAACAATTTAGTTGTCCTTAAAAAAACGGTCGCCTAGCTTTCTCCTCGCCACAGCAATGCTAGTACAAAATATGTCGATGTTAGTCTCCTTGACAAATTCGTTCAAGTTCCTACTCGCCCGCCAGAGAAAACTATTTTGCCTGTAGTTAGAGTCTACCTTGGGGATGTATAGTGGATCATTATTGCGCAGAATTCTTTTTGGAGCATTAAATTGAATGTTAGCTAGGAGTTCAGAGCAGTCAATCTCAGCTGTGATAACTTTTATAAGATATGTGATATCAGATATTTCACGCCTAATGGCAAGAGGAAGGATGTGGTGCCTTTTACAGATGTTAGAGTAGTCCGACGAACTATACTGTGATCTGGTACGGTAACAAATAAACCTTATAAACTTTTTCTGGATATTCTCCAAGCGAGAGACGTATGTTTGGTACCTAGGGTTCCAGATCTGCGACGCATACTCAAGGTGACTACGCACAAATGTGCAATATAGTATTTTAAGTGTCTTTACCTTGTTAAAACAGACTGAGCTACGCATTACAAAACCGAGAGCCCTTGACGCCTTAGCTACTATGCTATCTATATGGTCATCAAAAATCAGTTTGGAATCGTGTATCACTCCCAATTCGCGAATGGATGTCTTCCTTTGTAGAGTTTGGCCACCCATAAGGTATGGATACAATTTAGTGTTTAGCTTGCGACTGAAAGTTACAATAGAACATTTAGAGGGGTTGAGATCCAGTTTATTGAACTTACAGTATTCAACCAGACGTGACAAGTCAGCCTGTAGGGCAGCAGCATCCCGTTCCGACGCAATTGTGGAGTAGATTTTCATATCGTCTGCGAAGCAGAGAAGGCGGGAGGAGTGCAGACAAGAGTTAATGTCGTTAACAAATATGACAAACAACAACGGGCCCAGTAAAGATCCCTGAGGAACGCCGCTAGGGATGGGTATCCAGCTGGAAATGTAATTGCTCACCACCACAGCCTGAGATCTATTTGAGATATAAGATGCGAACCATCTAAGAAGGTCACCTCTGATTCCAATCATTTGAAGCTTGTCCAGAAGAAGGTTGTGATCGATTCGATCAAATGCTTTGCTGTAGTCCGTATAGATTACATCAACCTGCTCACCAATATCCATATTGAGGGTTAAGTAATCATTAAGCAAGACAAGATTTGACACGGTCGAGCGCCTTCTCAGAAAACCATGCTGAAAATCACTAAAAGAATTTCTTAGAGCCTCATACACCTGATCGTAGACAACCTTTTCCAGGACCTTCGAAACTATACAGAGCTTGGATATGGGCCTGTAATTAGTTACTTCCATCTTGGATCCACTTTTATGGACAGGTGTAATAAAGGCCTTTTTCCATAAGTTGGGCACTAAACCTTCAAGAAGAGATCTTTTGAAAAGCATAGAAATTGGAATCGCCAAGCTTTCAGCGCACTGAATGAGTAAACGAGCTGGAAGGAGGTCAGGACCGGCTGATTTAGCAGGGTCCAATTTTAAAAGTAGCCTCTTGACTAATCGTGGGTTAATTTCTATAGAAAAAATGTCGGCCGTGCCGTTTGCATGAGACAAGCCAGTTGCTGAGGTAGTTTGGTTCGTATTTGAGTTTAGAAAAGTTGACTGAAAAAACGATGAGAATGCATTGCATATACCTACGCCAGAAGTAGCCATAGTTGCATTATATGTCATACTACTAGGGATAACACTAGAACCACCTATTGTTTTAAAAGCCACATTATTCTAAAGAATAAAACTTTTTTAATTTTTTTCTTTTTTTATTCTAAAGACGAATTTAACGATAGAGTAAATCTGATTTAAAATATATTTTTTTTGTTATAATACATTTTCTATGGCTACTTTTGCTATCTATTGTCACGTAAACGTAATTTTAAGTCAAATAAAAAGATAAATATTTGAAAACCTTTGATTATATACGTTTTTTTACTATGTCCCGCTTCTAACAGAAGAATCCCGCTTTTTTCACTCAAAAAGTACCAAAGTCCCGACTTGGCGAAAAAAAAAACTGGCAACGCTGATGGCTATAGTAATAAGGTACATAGCCTGCTCAGTGGTGACCGCTGAGTTGTCGCTGAGTGCTGTGGAGTTCCAATCGAGTTTTAAGCGTCGTTTCAGAATGATTCTGGGCTGCATTGCAAAACAATACCTATACACTTCATAAATTCTGTCTTATGATTGGTCTGGTTCTTTTTAGTTGACTTCCTGTCATGGTATTTCGATTGTGGTCTATAGGGAAAGTTGTTGTAAATGTGGTTGTATGAAGTGTCATCTTTATCCAAAAACAGTTTCATTCATTCATGCGCATTTTCCTCCTTTGTTATTCACTCTATGCCTATGGTTCTAATTTATACAGTCAATAGGTACTAGTGTTGATTTCCTTATTATGCAGCTGTAATAATTTAATAGTCTAGACCCAGCTAGGGACCGTATACGGTAGCTATGACTCATCCTAAACAATGTTGTGATATAACAACATTGTGCTGTGTTATGTTAACATGTATAACTATGATTAGATCGTCCAGTTAAAGAATAAGCGGTGACATCATTCATTAAAACTGTTTTCATGTTTATTTACATGCTAGCATTATCCTACTGCTTGAGCAGCTTGATCTGCGTAAATTACCTATGTTTTTTGTTTTAAAAATAGTCGTTCTAAGAATGCCAAACAAACAAGCAGCTATTTTTACTGTCATTCATGATGGATGACGTCATCATTCTCAGTTGTAAACACAGACCTTCCCTTTAGTTAGACTGCAAATGCGACGGGTTGCTACTTGCAAGCAAACTACCTCCTGCAGTCTTCTTAACTAGGTCATCAGTCTACCTTACTGTTGTCACTGCTCACTCACATTCTATTGAATATCAATCTTATTACTCCATATGCGCCCTGATGCTGTTGTTGTTATTGTAACCAACCACTCTGGTCAGTGTGATGACAAAATAACTTGATGACGATAGTCTATTGATATATTATGTAGTTAAACTATACATATTATACCTTGTTGCGTTAGGCCCAGAACAGACGGTGAAACGCAACTGCAACGAAACTGCAACTTTGTGATGATTGTGATGAATGAAACTGAAACTGAAAGTTTAAAACTGGTCGCGTCATGTGTGGTCTCTCAACGGACGCTATGGCAGAAACTTAGATGCAACTCAAAAGTAACTAGCAGTTGCAGTTTCGTTGCAGTTGCGTTTCACCGTCTGTTCTGGGCCTTAAAGTACCGGTTACGCTGAGACCATACATGACGCGACCAGTTTAAAACCGGTTTGAAATGGTCGCGTCATGTGTGGTCTCTCAACGGACGCTATGGCAGAAACTTACATACAACTCAAAAGTAACTTCGTTGCAATTGCGTTTCACCGTGTGTTCTGGGCTTACTTTTTTTTGCATTTGCGTTTCAGTGATAGAATCAAGAAAAGGAATGTAATGCATGTAATGCATAACGTATAAAACTGTGCGTCTGTTGTCTCCAGATACCCCAGATCCTATACTACGGGCGCGCGTGTTCCGGCGACGCGGGCGACCGCCTCATCGAAGCACCGGGTGCCTTCGCCCCGCCTCTCGAAGGCTATCTCATGTGCCGGACCGACAAGACCCGCCGGTTCGAGCCCTGCTACTTTTTGTTGAGGTAATTATTATATTGTATTAATTTAATTAAGACAGCACTTAGTTTTAAGTACTTTTAGTTATAGTAATTTCATGTATGCGTGTTTGTCTTGTTGGTTGTCCTAATAAATAAAATAAATAAATAAATTGTTTTAAATACCACGCCAATACGTATGCCGTGCGCATGCACACACTGACAATATTCGGCGCAACACCCCGCTAATCCACGCTAAATTTTGTCAGTGTGTGCGTGCGCGCCGCATACGTATTGGCGCGCTCACATACAAACCGCGCTCGGTGCGTTTCTATGAAGATGGCCTACTCATTTGTATTTACTCTGCTGATATGGAGACGGGTGAATTTAGAAATCCCAAAGATTTTAGAAACATAAGTACTACTTGCAAGGAAACATAAATTATTATATTCTCACCCTCAAAAATACAGTAATTTTCATGTTTAATTCAATATCCGCTTTCTTTTAGTTATTAGGTACACATAAAATAACGCTTTAGTAAAGTTAGTGATTATAGTATGCAATATGAGTTGACCTTTATAATCATTATTGTAACTTGTTATAAAATCAACAAGTGTTATAAATTACAAAAGGCAAAAGGAATTATGACTTCATTCAGTAATGAGCGCATTAGCCTCTTTCAACGAATAGATAACCCATCTTATTGACATAAGAACTCATAAATTGTTTGTTTGCAGACTGTAATAGGTGGCTGTTGAAGTAATTTATTAATTTTTTTTTATTATGATTGCATAATTTAAAATAATTACATTGATAAGTAATAATATAACACCCTTATGAAACTCCATAAGAGCCAAAGCAAACGATGCGTTGCGGCGCCGCACCGCAAAGATTTCGCCGTATCGCGCGGCGCGGCACCGCACCACTTGTATGCCCGACACAGATATTTCTATGGAAATAGAAAGACACGAGTCTTAATGCGACATTTATGAATGAAGACCCGTGTTGAAATGGAACGTGAAAGTTTAAAATCTTATCTTTCTATGGAAGATGATGCAGCGACACCGCTCCATCGTCGCACCGCCGCGACTCGTCTAAAATTTTCACTCTCTTAAACAGAGCTGGTGTTCTCCACTGGGGTCCCCATTCTCCAGACGGCGTCACCCCTTTGCCAAATAACATCGCGCTTCGAGCAGTGGTGGGAGTGAGGAGGCACCTGGACTCTTCCAGACGTCCTCACTGCTTCGAGATTGCGTTGGGAGACTCCAGCCGCCTGCTGTTGGCAGCGCCTGATGATGCGACGGCTTCTTCGTGGCTACAGTCGTTGCTACTTCACGCGGCCCAGGTAAGATAACACACATGAAGTATGTATTATATTAGGATAAGATGTTTAAGTTGCGTACGTTGACGGATTAGCAAGCTGAAGTGACAGTGGACAGGGCACATAGTACGCAGAACTGACGGCCGATGGGGCAGCAAGGTTCTGGAATGGAGGCCGCGTACCGGAAAACGCAGCGTGAGACGTCGACCTGATAAAGGTAGCAGGAAGGCACTTGATGCAGGCCGCTATCAACCGTGCGATGTGGAAGTCATTGGGGGAGGCCTATGTTCAGCAGTGGACGTCCTATGGCTGAAGTGATGATGATGATGAACATAAGATGTTCTCCTAAATTGAATATCATATGGTCGTGTCAGTTTTGCTATTTGGCCTATCCCTAACCTTGATTTCACATTTCACCATTATCGATATACCTCCAACAGACTTGGTCACAAATGCTCACATGGATCTGTCCGTGGTTTTATATCAACTCGCGAAGGTGACCAGTATCTTCTTTTCCGACATTGCGCTGATGTAGTGTTCTCACATCTGAGCCAATACAAGTACAACAAGATTCTAAAGCTTCAACAAAAACTCCCGATCATAGAGCACACTAAACTTTTAACGATTCTATTGCAGGCCTTAGAAGAAAAAGACGGTGTGAAGAAAGTGGACCCCCGGGCCGGGGAGCCGCCGCCCGCCTGCACCGTCCTGGTCACGCCCACTGAGGTGATCAGTGTCAGAGACACCCTGGATTTGGCTTTTGTGGCCGGCGCCGCTGCTTATCTGAAGGACCGGGGATCCGAGGCGCTGCTTAAAGGTATGATATATTTGGACCGAGATATTTAACAGGGTTTTCTCAGATGGGGAGTGCAAACTGCCATGGGCTCGCTAGTAATCGTAAACTTAACCTTTTTAGCGCCAATGACGGATACATGCGTACATGAGGTTGACCGCCAACGACGGATTAATCCGTCTTAAAAATGATGTCAGTAATAGGCTAATTGAGTATTATGTAAACTGAATAATAATGAATACAATGATTATATTGATATCATAATTTATCAAGCGTGACGTCGCCGTGATGGCTTTTGTATTTGGCGTGGCGCTGAAAAGGTTAAAGGTACGGTAAAACGGTACGGTAACTAGCTACGAAATGGTCTTAAGGCTGTTCGGTTTGGTACCGACCGACTCCTATTTAGCGGGGTTTTCAAATAGGAGAGAGCCATAGACTTGCTAGTGATCGTAAAGGATTCGAGACAAGAATTACCCATGTGTTGTCAGTTGTCAATGTCAGTCAATTGCAGGGTTACTAAGCTGAGAAGAAGCACACTGAGAATGTGAACAGCCATGAGCTTGGTAGTTACTGTATAGGTTTCGCGACAAGATTTGATCCATCACATTACCAAGTGTATACCTACGTCGTGACACTAGCCCGTTATGATACAGTGACCCCAACTAGTGTTCAGAACGTATCAAGATTTCTTCATTGCCACAACGCGTTGTGAGCTGTTACGGTCTATGCGCGTAACCTATACATCAAATGCATTTGTTCTAAAACTAATTTATAATAAAATAATATTATAATTTCCATCTACGGAGCAACATGCTAGTTACCATAAACTTGCAAATTACTATGTTCCTAATATAATACCTAGTTATTATGTTAAAAGGAAACCACAATTAGAATTTCCTATAACAGCTAAGGAAGTTATGTAAATGAATGAGCCGGTTTTACGTAATACCGACGTAAATCGATTCAGGATTTTCAACAATATAAGGTATTTCAACAATAAAATTATTTTACAATAAATAATAAAAATAATGAGTAATGAAAATTTATGTATAGTATCGGTACAATGACTTTAAAATATTACAAATAAATTAAAAATTAATATGACAGAACAAACTGATGCATTTTGTTTACATATTGGTAAGAGAAGTAATGAATAACCTTGAAATAATCGTTTGTAATTGTATACTACAAAGTTAATTAGATATATTTGATAACATTGTTTTGCTAATAACAACTTTATCATAATAATATCAATATCGTTCGTCAACAGATGCAAAGTTATCGTAAGTTATTAGTATGATCGGGTTTATAGTTTTATCATTGAACTAGCGGCCCGACCCGGCTTTACATGGTTGCAATGGAATTTCTCGGCTTTTCTCTTCTTTAATATGCATGTTTTATACATATAAACCTTCCTCTTGAATTACTCCATTTACTAAAAAAAAACGCATCAAAATCCGTTGCGTAGTTTTATAGATACGTAGGGACAGACAGACAGGAAAGCGACTTTGTTTTATGATAATAATATGTAGTGATTAATAGTTTATTTATCTTGTTGCAGAATACTTGGAAGAAGTGAGAACTGACGTGGAGATCCTTGCTTGCGGATCCATCAAGAACTTGACGGCGTTCAAGATTCCCGACACTGATGAGAACTGGTGCTGCTTGGTATGTGGGCTAAGCTTGTTTAATTTCATCATCAACATCATCATCATCTCAGCCATAGAACGTCCACTGCTGAACATAGGCCACCCCCAATGCTTTCCATGCTGCCCGGTTGGTAGCGGCCTGCGTCCAATGCCTTCCCGGGTGGACGTACCACGCTGCGTTTTCCGGTACGCGGCCTCCACTCCATAACCTGTTAATTTGTGAAAGCGTAAAATGTTTTTTTTTGCGTGAGCTGCTATTCTGGTTCTATGAAGTTCCTGTATCACTACGACCAGTACCAATCTATTGTGATCGCCACTGTTTTCCTTACAGTTCGCTTCCGAGTCCTGCATCCATTTGGTAGTGCAGTTAGGGTTGCCAACTATACTGTTTTGAACAGTATTATACTGTTTTTCACTAAATTATACTTTTTACTGTTGAACAAAAATAAAGTATACAAAATACTGTTTTCAGCTAGCATCACTAGTATCCATAGATATTTTTAAAAGTAAATGCCCAACACCACATTTAAGTACGCGTTGTAGAGCTATACTGTTTGTTTTTTTTTAATACTGTCTGTTTTCCTTCTCCGACCTCTGATATACTTTATATTTTGAAAGAAAAGTTGGCAACCCTAAGTGCAGTATCCTTTGGGGGGTGATATGTTTTATATCTTGTGGGCTTAGGATGTGTTTTCCCTGCAGTAAAATGTACACAATGACCTCACATACTGAAAAAAAATTATTTATACGCAATATCTCCCAAAAAAGAACAATAATATTATCCTCAAAAAAACAAAAGCCGAAATGTCAAGCTGGGATTGCTCATGTCCTAACAAAGTTCGCGATTAAAGCCCGATTATGTTCGCAGTTTCAAAAAGTATGTATGCTCTTCATCGGCGAGGCACTAAGGCGGTAATCGCGCTGTTTTGGTTTAATGCAAATATGTAGATAAGAGAACTGCCGATCAACCGCTCATTTATCGGTATCTGTTCCTGGACTAAAAGTGGTGTCAACAAGGCTGTCGTGTAATAAAAATGTTTGGAATGTTTAACTACCTAGCTCGCATCAATACTTATGACTAATTTGTATATTTTAAAGACTGTAAACCCTTGAAATGGAGGCTGACAATAGTGACTGAGTTTCTAGCGCTGCTTCTTCTCAGCACTGGTCCATTTATTGTCCCGAAGCAGTGGCAGGGTTAATATTGGGACGTGTAAAAGTGCTTTTTAAAAGCCTATTTGCAAAAATAAATGAGTTTTAAATAACAAAAAACAAGGTTGTAATGTAATATTGTGTTTTGTGTAGGAGTGGAGCGTGTGTGAAGCGCGCGAGCGCGGCGCGGGTCTGGCGCTGGTGCTGTCCAGCAGTTCTGAGCTCGAGCGCCTCATCGCCGCCGTCGAGGCTGCCTTCTGCGCCAGGACCGTAAGTTAATAGACATGTTGACACCACCAGTCAATTGACGTACTTTTTAAAACTGTCAAAACGAAACTCTCCCATAGATTTTGTATGGCACTACAAGCAAGTGACGTCACTATTTTGTCAACTCAATTAAACTACTTTTTTCAATTACAATGCGACCAAAAATCGTAATTTACAGTTAATTTAAAATTAATTAAGTTTTTAAGACCAGAATGAAGGGTATTTTAAAAAAAGTTGTGGTTTCGAATTATTGGGGTATGGTGTCAAACTGTCTATTCTTTCAAAAGATTTGCCACACTGGATGCGGTCTCCGGTCAGGCCAAAGTGAACGCAGCCTGCCATCAAGTATGAACAACATTAATGCGTTAGCTACACTACTCGTACTCGTTTCAACGCTTCGACGAAGTTAACGAAGTTCGTAGCGATATCTACATATTTGCAACCTCGTGAATCCAGTTTCTCAGCTGCCATTGCAATATGCAGAAGTGCTAAAGATAACTGTCGACGGGAACCGAAGTTAAACGGGTAGAGTCAGACGATTCATAGATAAAGCCCGGTCTGTGAGCACGTAGAATTTTGTCCAATGACCTTAAGCTACTCATCCTTATCGCTCGCGCGTAATTATACTGCTGTCGCGACTGTGTGACGGGCGCCCGAAGTGCGTGTGCGAGCGCGACAGCAACATAATTACGCGCGAGCTATAAGGATGGGTAACTTGGGGTCATTGGACAAAATTCTACGTGCTCGCAGACCAGACTATAGATAAAACACTAAAGTCAAACTTAATATTTGCAATGCCACAAGAGCTCACACGCCTCTTGTAATCCATCAGGTTGTAGTTTATAAAAAAGAAAAGTCTAAATCATTCCAGAATATTTTTGAACTATCCTATTACTACTTATCCTAGAAATTATTTATTTTTTCAAGAATGGTTTCTAAAGCTAATTCTTATTTCCAGAGCGAGCCATTCCCGCTGAGCGTAGTGGAAGCAAGCAAGTCGGCTTGCAGCTCGGCACACAGCAAGTACGAGGCGGCGTGGTCGCACATGCTGCCTGCACACCAGTAACATTCTTGGAGGGGACTTGTGGTCAGTTGACGTAATTATTACTATTCACAACAGGACCTAGTGGATGTAAACCTTTATAAAGGCACCGGAGATCAATAGCCTATGTCCAGCCGTGGACTGCTATTCAACTACTAGTGGGCTACTTATCAACTTCTAATCACCGTCAGCATTAGAAGCGCCTAATACAATGAACAATAAAATAGAGGAGTAAAATACTCACGAATTCGTCAAATCAACATCTTAGATGGAATCTGCAGAACCAAGGCAGATGCACACGATCAAGAAACGACGTAGCCGTATATGAAGGCCACCCATATGAAGATGAAATACTCCATTAGGCGATTATCACACTGCACCGCGCTCCGCCGCGGTCCGCGTGGCTACATATAAAGAATCCCGCGCGCAGACGCGTTGTCAGTGTGTTGTGCCGCGCGTGTTTTCTATACAAACTGAGGTACTTGCATACAATGATTGAATCTTTCGTCCCGCGTACCGCGGCGGAGCGCGGTGCAGTGTGATAATCGCCTTACTCTTTACATTTGTGATGAAGCGTTTTATGCAGTTATATTTAATACATAATTTGATTCACGTAGTCTATACCGTCACAATTTGAGTAGTAATAATTATGTCAAATGTTTGTCTCATAGTTATTTGGGCAGAGAACTCGAATCGTACGCATAATAATTTGTTTCTTTTGTATGGGATACTAAAAGTTTAACACAATATTAGTTTACAATTATTTTTAATCATTGGTGTTACATTATGAAAATAAGATTGGTTAATAATTTGGAATCTCTCTATTTATGATCATTACATAGATAAACTTTTAGTATCCTATGAAAAAAATTCAACTCGGAGTTGATTTTGAAAGGGTGAAGGGGAACCATGGTTGCTGAATGCACAACTTAGTTAAAATGTACTTTAATTATTATAATTATTGCTTATCACGTTATACATAATTCACTTATGTAAAACGTAGTTAGCCTAGCAGCTGATATAGGTAAGTAGGTTTCAAGATTTCTTAGAATTAGGTCACAAGTACTCCATAGTCATATTATAATACTCGAGTTATATATTTGCTTGTTATTGTAAAATCATATCCACATTGTTGTAAGTCGATCAAAATTATTATCACAAAATATATCAGATTCAATAGGAAGGAACTTTTTAGTTAAGGGGTAAATAACTAAGGCGTATCGTGTGTAAACTGCATATAAATAATATTACGTGGTTAGATAATTTTCATGTAGGCGTAAAAGTCGTAGCCTACTGAATACCGCAGCGATGCGTATGGGTGAATGAATTATTTTGTATATTTGATTACCAACAGCAATATGGATATTTTATTGATTTATTTTGTTGTTCAACGAATGTTACGTGCAATCCTTTATATTATACAAAAATACTAATAATGATATTTAATATGGAATGTATAATTATGATATCTTAATGGCGATAGTAATAAAATCTCGTAATGGATTAATATGTATGTATATGCCTTGCCAAATTAGGCTCAAATTTTTCAGTTGATTTAAAATTATTAAAAGTCATTTTAGAGAACTGATGTCTTGACATTATTGGATTAGATTATTATCTATCAACCATTCATACTCACAAAAGAAATCATTTATTTGTTTCTAATATAGAGCTCTAAAACCGGGGAGATTGCATTTCCCTATGTGTAGTCTATGCAAATTAATATTATTGTCCACGTTTAATAAAACGATGTATGTAGTTATGTATTTATTCGTATAATAATATGCTTCCTGATACTATACAGGGTGGATGATACAAGTTGGCAAACACTTAAGTAGTTCAGAAATCTTTTGAAAATCTGTTATCGGAAGTTTCCGAAACGAGTTGGAAGATTTTTTTGTTGTACTTTTAACAGTAATCTGTGTAAAAAATACAATAACGTACAATAAAATACCAATTAGTAGAAACCAATGAATGAATGTAATTAGCAAAACAAACTACTCTGATAGAATTGACAGTATGGTGTACAATTTTATTGTGTACTAGCTGACCCGGCGAACTTCGTACTGCCTTATATCAATCTTTCTGAGAGATTTTCTTTATATTTTTTTCCGTAAAAACCTTGTACAGAGTATTAGAAAACTACAAAAAAAAAATCAGCCAAATCGGTCAAGCCGTTTTCATGTTATGTCGTGACAACGGAAAACGGGTTTCATTTTTATATATATAGATTGATGTAACTAAAAATTATAAATTCTCCTTAAGTTTTTGCCAACTTAACCCTTTCACCGTTTATTTATTAAACTTCCAATTTTATTATATTTTTAAGGGTCAGTGGGCTGAGTGTGAGTTTACATCAATAGTCCTCACTAGTGAGCGCGTTAAAAAATTAAATAAAAATTTTAGTTCTTGAACGTTTCCTCTAGAGGCGCTGTACAATCCGTCATACATTTCGTGTAATTTTTTTACGCGCTCACGCAGTGAGGACGTTTAATGTAAACTCACACCAAGCCCTCAGATATCGCGGAGGCTTATGTATCGTGGAGGCGCTATTCTGAAACTTGTTGAGGAATTCCTTTTCTGTTTCGTCTCGATAGAAACTTGCGCACGTATATCGTTACTGAGCAACTTACGTGCTGAATCGTTGCCAGATCAGGAAAACTTAACGCAATTACAAGTTTCACAGAATAAGGCTGAATTGTTCGGGCGCGTAGCTTGTAGATTTTGTACATGGACAAAATTCAATTTGTACCACGAACCTTTTGTAGCTTTAACTGTTTTAAAGCTAATTTTAATGGTTTCGTTACTTTAAAAATTAATTTCAATTAATTGGCATTTTTTGGCGTTTAAACATGTTGATCGGAGTGTTGCATTAGTCCTTTTGGCTGCTTGTTATATCATTCATATTTATTCACAATGGTTGTCTTTCTATACTAGCTGTTACCAAATATATCAATGTATTATAATATCATTTCATATGTGTATTAGGCCACTGTAATGGCCGTGTGATATTAATGTATGTTAGGATAGATTCTAGTTGATTGCTCGCGGGACTTGTGTATAACTTTGTAAAAAACATATACCTCTTTTCATTGTATTTCACCGAGTGGTAAAAATGTCAGTTACGCAGTTATACATTTGTGTTGCGTTAGTGTAATTGTAATGTAAAGTTGTATAGTTTACAACTCAGTTCCACATCTCAGTGTTTATGTTTTTTTTATTAAGTTGGTGTCTCAAAGGTTATTTTACATTTATTTGCACCAGTGAAATATTTTGTACCAATGTTTTTACCTTATTAAGAATCGATCATTTATCTAATAACTCCTTTGATATTATGAGGTTAACCCGTGTATAATTTAATTTATTAAAATAGATTTTTTTTATCTGTAAAAGGTATTTTTTTTATTTTTGTTGACAAGGTTGTACACCGTTTTACTGCCTTTATGCACTGAGAATGTAATATTAATTTGTTTGATTGTTCTCCAGGCTTATTGTGTTAGTGTGTATGCCTGCCTTATATTCTATTGTTATGTATCTGTGATTAGTGTCGTTTTTAAGTTTCGTTGTCGCATAATATACAATTGATGTTTTAACTATTAATGCTATCGTTTAGTTGAGAACTATTTACAAAAACTGTGGTAAAAGCGCTTTAGGCCGATTTATTGTCTGTTATATTAATCCGTTGGTTCAAAATGTGTGTTGTGTTTGTTTCTATCAATACTAAATAATTTATCAAGCTATCCATTTGATAACCAAATATTTATTTAATCTCTATACAATTTATAGAAGGCCTGGCCACAAGTAATATAGTCAAAAGCTTCTTGCCTGTCTACTATAAGATATATTTATATTTTTTGAAATTTAAATTATTAGCTATGAATTTTCATTTTAAACCAATTTAGAAATTGCTGTAATCAATCAGACAATATCTTCCGTTTGATTTGTAAAAGCGGTAGCTATGTGAAGTATTATAAAAACAATAATAATGTTAATGTCATGCTGTAAGTTGTAGGGGCTACATTTAAATATAATCGTACATTTACATATTTTAAATAATGTTATTAAACTCCATCCATAGTTGCAATAAACAGTGTCTCATCAAAATGCCAATTACAAAACTAAAGTACTTATATCTTCGAATCTAAGAGGTATTTTTGTGACTTAATTATTCGAATCAATGAAAAATCACTTTCCCGTTTTGATGAGCCACTGCTTATAATCCTGTAGTAAACTTACAATTTTCTGCCCTCAACTGATCTCAAATACAACGTTCTAGAATTCTAGATCATTCTATAAAAATACTGCTTACATTATTATTCATATAAAGGGTTAATAAATATTTGCGGAAGTATGCCTTGGTTTTATTTAAATCCTAATTAAATTCCTAGAATATTAGGGCATCTAATAAGTGCCCTTTTGTGTGATGCGGATTTCGGCACGCGTGCGTATTTAATTCGCTTTTCAATTTCATTATTTCATGCATATTTGTCCTATTACGGGCTACACGCATGCGGAACGCGGATTGGCTGCGGGCACACAATACGAAATATTTGTCCTGTGCGCAACCAGCAGCGTGATTTTACACGCACGTGGACCAGATCCTCACGAGTGCCGAAATCACTGGAAAAGGCACTAAAATATTAGGACATCTAATAAAGCTACAGACATTATTGCAATGGTAAAAGAAAAACTTATTATTTTCGAATTTTGGTATTGATTGCATCACATTATGCAATTGCTAACAAACCGAGTAGAAGTAGCTATATTGTTGTAAATAAGAAGTTAATAGTAAACAGGTTGAAATGTCGCGGATGCCGACGTGTTTGCGCGGACCAGTCGTCATTAGCATACTGGAAAGCTTCCTTCCAAACCGAAGCGACGTAATAATTAAATTCCAGAGTACTAATTGTCATTAAACTGTTGTTTAGGCACATGTTTTCTTCTTAACCATATACTAAATATAATTTATATTCAATGTCTTTACGCGTGATAGCACGATCACTACGAGTAGTACAAATATTTCGGATACTACACGACCTATCTCCAAATCTCTATCTCTGTACCAAAACAAATTAAGCATAAAAGTGAAAATGATGTTCACATAACCGTTGATAAGATAACAGTGTTATAATACTGTACCAACTCGAAACGTAGGCCTACAGTGTTTTTTAATTCTCCCATTTATATCTTAATAAACATCACGTTTCATTTGCATACCAGTCTTGTCGGGCAAGATATAGAATAAACAGGGTATAGATTGTGTGCCGGTGGGCACCAGTCAGTAGTGCGCTCCCGGAACACAGATCGAGTTGTATCTAGCGACATGTCCGAGTTGAAGGTGAGCCTAAAGCCTAATAAAAGTTTTATTTATAAGGTTTTTAACCCTAAAATAAATCTTTTAGTAGCGGTTTGAATAAGTTACATGGATATGCTATTCATCTACTAGGTATATAAAAATAAGTCGGGTTTTCCTCCCTGACGCTATAACTCCAGAACGCACGAACCGATTTCCACGGTTTTGCATTCGTTGGAAAGGTCTTGGGCTCCGTGAGGTTTATAGCAAAGAAAATTCGGGAAAAGGGGGTAAAACGGGATCCACGCGTACGAAGTCGCGGGCGGCCGCTAGTATAACATAAATAGAAGATTTAAGTAGTATGATAGACGTGTATCCTGCATACCAATTACATACCTAACTTTTCGAAAACACAAAGGTCACTTGAATCTTGAACTGGTTAGAAACCCTTTCACGCAAAAAATACTGAACAGATTTTGACTTCCATATTAATTACTATTTATTTATACACCAGAATAACAAGGATATAATTTACAACGATACTGACAAACAATCAATAAATAAAATTGAAATATCAGTAACTTACCTACGTATCTTTTTAGTACCTCTCAGGTTTCGGTTCAGAGTTCTCTTCGGAGGACCCGAGGAGGCCCGGCTCCCTACCAGATGGTCAGAACAACCCCCAGCGGTGTCCTTACGGGCTCTACGCGGAACAACTCTCTGGTACCGCCTTCACTGCGCCGCGGCATGATAACAAGCGGTCTTGGCTGTACAGGTAAACACAACAGTATTTAAAAAACTTAATTTCCTTCTTGAAAAAAACTCTTATTAGTTCCATTACTTTACATAGTGGAGTAGGATCAGCTAGTCTTTGACATGTGCAGTTGTGTTCTGTAGAACGAAATTCTTTTCTTAAGTAATTTCAAGTAGGTACCTACTTACTGCAACATAAAGCGCAACTGATCCATTTCTCAATTTGTCTTTTACCGAAACTCATATTTTTTCTTCTTTAGAATTCGCCCCTCAGTCATTCACAAGCCATTCAAGAAGTTAAATGTTGCAAAACATCTGACTCACAATTGGGATGAACAGGAGCCTGACCCAAACCAGGTATGTAGACTGAAAACTCAACCACTACCATTACATAAAGAATAATGAACTGCTTTGAAGGCAACTTTTAAATTACTTCTTCTTACTTGTCAGTCCCGCTGGCTACCCTTCGACCTTCCATCACCTAATGAGAAGGTGGACTTCGTAGCCGGGTTACATACCGTATGCGGCGCGGGAGATGCTCGCTCTCGCCATGGGATCGCCATACATGTGTACCTGTGCAACGCATCAATGGATAACAGCGCTTTCTACAGCAGCGATGGCGATTTTCTCATAGGTAACTTTCCATCTATCAAAAAGTAGAAAGGGAATTGTAAAGGTCCCATTATACTGCCTTGGGGAACACCTTGATTCAATTTCATAAGCTCGACTGTAATTAATTCTTCATCTACATTAACTTTGTACTTGTTACTTGCTTCGTTTTATTTCTATTTGTTCGTCTTATAGTTCCACAACAAGGCGTTTTGAAAATAACAACCGAATTTGGGAAAATGGAAGTGGCGCCCAACGAAATAGCTGTTATTCAGCAAGGCATGAGATTCGCTGTTCACGTAGATGGACCTTCCAGGTACGTATTGAAATTAACATTAACAATGAAGTTAAAACAATAGAGTAAATAATTAATAATAATGCTTATTCCTTCAGGGGTTATATCCTCGAAGTTTTCGACGGTCACTTCAAGTTGCCAGATTTGGGACCTATTGGCGCTAACGGCCTTGCCAACCCTCGGGACTTTCTCACACCCGTGGCCCATTACGAAGATATTGAAATACCTGGTAAGATATCTTGGTCTACACATNTATTTGAGTTTAGAAAAGTTGACTGAAAAAACGATGAGAATGCATTGCATATACCTACGCCAGAAGTAGCCATAGTTGCATTATATGTCATACTACTAGGGATAACACTAGAACCACGTCGCGACTTAATAAATGTCCAGAAGTGCTTAGGGTTGCTTTCAATGGAATCTTCGACCAAAGAGATGTACTTCTGGTAACAGACTAGTTCTAGGTCTCTCACTCTTTTGCGCAGAACATTATAAGAATCTAGGTCAGAACGATTTCTATAAGTTTTATATTTTTTCAGGAACTTACGTTTTTCTTTTATTATTTTTATTAGAGAAGGCGAATACCACTTAGGGTGTCGATTGTGGACAGCGTTTACGGACGGTATGTATTTATTCTTTAGTTCATCTAATGTTCCATAGAAAAACGCAACGCTCTCCTCGAGTGACCTAGCAAGAAACTCACCTTCCCAGTCAATCCTTGAAATATGGTCATTCATTGCGGTGTAGTTACCTTTACCATACCTATACAACAAAGATGCAGCCGGTTTAAGTTTGTTAAATTGCAATAGAGACATGGAGAAAGTAATCGCATTGTGATGGGGATCGATAGGTACCAGTGGATCATCACACTCAATTACCGATACGTACTCATTCGATAACACCAAGTCGAGTAACCTGCCGAATTTATTNAATGGAAAAAATTTTTTTTCTTACTGACGTTATAGATTAGAGCAAAATGAAATCATTGCTTAAATAATTGGAAAAAGGCGTAAGCGGCAGTTTCGCCCTTATACGTAGGAGCCATCGATTTTAGATATATCTGTTCTTTTTTCATGTTCTTTAGGAGATAACATCGGATCACGCATTGATCCTTATTGTTTATGTTTTAGGCTTCAAAATCATCAGCAAATACCAGGGATCGCTCTTCGAAGCGGTACAAGACCACTCGCCATTCGACGTCGTGGCCTGGCACGGCAACTATGTGCCATACAAATACGACCTAAGCATGTTTATGGTCATCAACGCCGTGGCATACGATCATTGTGTAAGTCACTTTTAGTTGTTATCTTGGCAGAACCATTGCAAGGCACAACTTCTCTAAAAGATAACTTCATTTCTAGCTTTAATTTCGAATTGAATACTGTAAATAAATTTCATTTAGTCGGCTAATAAGTGACGTCATAAATCTATAAGGAGTATCGCAGTTCGAAAGCTCATAAACTTCATTTAGAAACTGAGTCCAAACAATTTTCAACAAAATCTTGAGTATTTATAATAAACTTCCAGGACCCTTCAATCTTCACGGTGCTGACCTGCCAGTCTACCAAGCCTGGCGTGGCAATAGCAGACTTCGTGATATTCCCGCCGCGCTGGTCTGTGCAAGAGCATACCTTCAGACCCCCTTACTACCATAGTGAGTTCACCTAACTAAACACGACCAAACAAATTACCAGATACTTGATGAAAATTACATAAAATCACTAAAACGCATACAAGAAACAATTAGAGCCGTTAGCTAATAAAAAGATACGAAAAACGAGCAGTGGTTTCTCAAAATACTATCTAATAATTCAAAACGAATAATCTTCATTAAACTTGTTGTAGGTACTCGTAAATGGCTAAAATATAAACAAAGCTGTGCAAACAATTAGGCTGAGTTGCACCACCTAACTTTAACCGTAACTATGACGATAATCGGTGTCTTTTGTATGGAGTTTGACAGATTTTTGACGTTTGTCAAAGTTAAAGTAAGATGGTGCAGTCCAGCCTTAGTATCACACCAGAGAACTTAATTAATAACACCTATGTTCACGGATTCCGTGTTAGTTTGAAACTTGGAACAGACCGTTATTTTGACGATACATTGTATAGCTGGGGTGTCCGAGTGGTTAAGGAGTTGGACTTGAAATCCAATGGGTTATACCCGCGCAGGTTCGAATCCTGTCCCCAGCGAAAAAATTTAGAATATTTTTTGTTAAGCTCAATTCAATAAAAAAAATATTTCTTTACATTGAGGCTTAGTTCCACCATCTTTAACTTTAACTTTAACAAACTTCAAAAATCTGTCAAACTCCATACAAAAAACACCTGTTTTTGTCATAATTACAGGTAAAGCACAGAATAATAATAAATACTGTTAAAGTTAATTTGGTGCAACTCAGCCTAAAATTCGTTATTCAGAATGACTTTTTTTTATAACTCTAGCCAATCATAGATACGTAAAAAAACTCTAATAAAAACTTACGTCTCCATTTTCAAGGGAACTGCATGAGCGAGTTTATGGGCCTGATCCTCGGCTCTTACGAAGCAAAAGAGGGCGGCTTCTTGCCGGGAGGCGCGTCACTACACTCCATGATGACGCCACACGGACCTGATGACAAGTGCTTCCAAGGTGCCTCTAATGAGGAACTGAAGCCGCAGAAGATTGCTGTGGGCACTCAAGTAAGTATAAATTACGAATGTACAGAAGAATATTCAAAACTAAACACAAATATTAGTAAGGATAAAAAATTATTAGCAAAACACTCTGGCATCAAAGAAGCTATCGTCTAGCTTTTTAGCTATTTCTGACTGGACAAAGCGTTTACATAATTTTACTGTTAAACTTTACAGTATTATAAGTTTCATCAAAATCCGTTCAGTATTTTTTGCGTTCAGGACTAAAAGACTATTTAACAATTAAATGTGGATTGTTTACATTTGACAATTTACAATATTTGACATATTAAAATAATTTAATTAAGGCCGGGTAACAGAGAAAATGGCGAAAATGAGGTTTTCATTTTTCATTTTTGAGGTACTAAACAGTAAAATAAAAGGCTAAGATTTTTTTTGGGCATAGTTGAGGATATTTTCTAGGGCTATTAACGGATGAAAACACGATTTGATGAAGTTGACTCGATAGAATAAATTCCCAAAGTTACCTCTATTCGTTTTCTAATTATGGTTTTATTTTTAAAATAAGCGATTTGAGATTCTGAATCTTTTACTAAACTAAAGTTCAGAAATAACTTGAGGGCTTTTAACGGATGAAATTTTTATATTGCGTCTTATTTAGTTACTATGTTAAAAAATGTGGAAAAAATCGCCCATGACGGCTTGGACAATCTCAATCAGTCGCGCGGTGGCGCTTACGGAGGACGGACGCGTGCCAGTTTTTTGGCCGTGACAGTTCTCGATTTGTCAATATTTTTGACAATGATGACTTTGATGAGTCACAGTATAATAATACCAGTGTTACTGGAGAATCTTCTAGCCAAAAAGATGGCAGATGCAGCAGATGTCAACGGATTTAAAACTGGAGTTCATGTGACTCCTTGTAGACTTGAGTGTCTAGAGCGTCCCTTCCTCCACCATGCGTAAGAATTTTCACAAAAATACTGTAGCTAAAGGTCTAAGCTGCGAGATAGAATAATCTATTAGTCAAAAAGACGGCAGATGCAGCATATTATATCAACNAATGCGAAACTTTGCTTTCGCTTAACTTCGGAACTAAATGACCTACAGACTTGAAATTTTGGATTTTAAGTATGTGACTATAGCTTACTAGATGACGAAAATTTCTGCGTTCTGGTCTTATCCAGAGGTTCTCAAATAGGAGCCTGAAAATGCGGCGAAATGGTTCCAGTAAAGGATGGTACGGCAGTGTTTGCTTCGCGCTCGACTTGGCGGGGGCACTGCCGTGCCCCCAAATATAATGTTCAATCCATTCAAAAGCTTTTGATCTTATTCAATATCAACGTGCGTACGAACGAAATATTCATTTCCGTTTCCCCGCTGTTACGTCAAATTGAAACGGACAAAGCGAGCGTCATTATTAATTTGAAGAAATGCTAATTTGATGTTTGGATCCAATTTCAGGAACATTTTAGCTATAATGGAGTTAGGGCCCTAAAAACAAACGACTACGGACGAAGGGACATCAAGGTAAACAATATGGTACGAGTACCTTGTTCATTTGTTTTTGGGGTGTTTTTACACCCAAAAATATGCTCTCATGTGCTGTTGACAGTACAAGGACAAATTCCAAAATTCATTAATTTTATTAATCGTTTATTTTTACGTGGGTTGGCGCTATATTGGGAGTTTACCCCTTTTTCGGTTGCTCGTGCTTAATGGTGAATATGTAAATTACCTGTAATGAAGTTTAGAAAATGGTGGTCCACAAACAATTAGCCGTTTGTTACGTATTGTCGTTAGCTAGAGGATAGCAAATGTTAGAACTGTGTTCACCACAATAACCTCCCATTGGACATGGAATCAGCGGCTTCTCAAATAGTAGTCTGTGGGCTGAGTGTGAGTTTACATCAACGTCCTCACTAGTGAGCGCGTTAAGAAAAATATGAAAATTTTAGTTCTTGAAAGTTTCCGCTAGGGGCGCTGTACAATCCGTCATACATATATGTAACATTTTACGCAGTCGATATCGAATCGAATTCGTTTGACGTAAACTCACACCACGCCTCCTGTAATGTGAACTCAGTATGAGAAATGGTTGCACTAAACTTATTTTGACAATCAAAATTGTCACGTTATCGTTTAATTCGAAGGTTGAGTATCGAATTTTGTCGAATACGCAAACGATTCGAAGACGAAAGTTGTTCATGCTAGAGGTACTGATGCTGAAACCGTTGATTGTCGCCTCAGTAATAACTTAATACCGTTTCAGTGGAGCGTGTCGTTATTAATCTACCTACGTGTTTTCAGTCAATTTCACATTCAATATCTGATTTCGGCTTGAACTTTAGATTAAAATCACTGTCACGTACTTAATGGTATGCCCACACGATCGCACGATGTAATTAAGAATAAATTAGTATTTACAGGCGACTGTTTTTCTGCACTTGTGCACACGTTATCACCGCGTTTTAAAAACGCGGTGATAACGCGAGTTTCTTTAATTTTAATAATCAAGCTGTGTGCATAGGTCTTGAAACCGTAATTTCTATTTTAGGAAGAGCCTAAAGAATATTGGAATTACGAAATGCAATAAAGACTATCTTGCTCTCAAGAAATAGCAAACGTAACGTTCCGAAACTTGGAGTATTGCAATATATTTGCATACAACAACAGGTCGGAGGTATTTTACTTTTAAATAAGCCAGATGAGTGGATTGTTTGTTTTTATTAACTTCATTTGTTTTTTTTTCTATCTCTACATTATACCTATAAGTAGTGCAATATAGAGCTTATTCTAATTGACACGAAAAATATAATAAGTAAGGTACTACAATAAAGCTCTCGCTTTATTAAAACAAGTTACATCATTAGATCGTTCTGGAGTAAGAACAAAATTGCAATCACCTCTTCGCAAGCTCTTGTGTTTCAAGCTTTTGAGCTTTTGCTTCAAGTTATCCTTCTGCCAAGGAGGTATTATTTGGTATTACCAGCAATCCTGTAATCTCTATTTATTTATTTAATTCTGAAGTAAAAGTATTACAGTAAAGTATTACAAATCGGTATATGAGGCGAACTTAATGCCTTAAGGCATTCTCCGCCAGTTAACTTTCTAAACAACTTTGTATTGTAACGCAGTGTGACTTTGGGACAGTTTTGACTTTGAAAGTTCTGAGACGATCTCTCCTATAGCCGAGGTAATGAATTTGACAGCGGATCTCGACCGCTACTAAATTGAGTTGTCTAATTCGACTATCCGGCGAATTAGTCCGTTCCCGGGACGGAACTCGATTAGTTAGACAACTAACCGCTTTGTCCGGTTGATTTATTGTTCTGATTGTTTATTACCTACCTCACTTAAGGATTGGTCAAACTGAATGCAGTCTGCGGTCAGGTTAAAGTAGTACGTGTAAAGGTGCAAGTTCGTAGCAGACTGCACACATCAGCAGCAGACGACGTGTCGTCGCGACTTTCAATGTAGTTTCTATGAAATACTTTCAGACGACATGTCACTTGCAACGGATGCTTTTCATAGAAATACTTACATAGAAGTGTCGCGACGACACGTCGTCTGCTGCTGCTGCGTGCAGTCGGCTACGAAATAACTTAACTATAACATGATGCGGACTGCGTTCGCTTTGACCTGACCGCAGACCGTATTTAGTGTGACAAATCTTTTAATCTCATAAGTGCATAATTTTTTTAGCCATTTGTTGCATGTTTAGTTACGATTATCATTATTTATCCTTATCTTTTGATGTTTATAAGTTATCCTATAATATCATAAAACTTTAGGCATATTCAATTAGATGAAACATAGATTACTTTTAATAAATGCCAGGATCCGTTTCAAATGAAAACCCATTATAATGCTAAATAATATCCAAAAGATGAATAATTCCAAAATACATTAAAAGAACAAGATTATAAATAAATTTTCCGACATTCAGTTCCACGAAATTAGAAACTTCCATTCAGGCTAACGAAAACACATAGAAACAGTAGTTACCTAATTTTAATGGTCGCACAATTATTGTACCTATCCTGTGAACTTAAGAGGTACAGAGGTAATGTTTATGTTCGACCCTAATCAGATTTTTTTATTTAATTTTATAATTTTCAAGATTTAAAACTGTATTAATCGATATTGCTTCGGTTTCGTCGTTTTATGTTCATCAACGATCGAGTAATCAGTTTGACGTATTACTAAATTGACGTCATCGTACCCATGTCATCTTAATCTTATTGCCGATCTAGGTCTGCAAGCCCGGCTTTAAATTGATCGATGTATTTTTAAGAAATATCAAGCAATATTCACTATACATATTACGTGTATTTTTATTACCTATTATCTTACCTATTAACAGAAGGACAATATTTCATTTTTTTAATATTTAGATCTCAAGAAATATGCATTCGTGACAAAATAACTTTTTGCCGTGTTTCGTGTTCCAGAGACAGCTAGGGTTAACCATCGAGTTCGGTAAGTTAAATATTTCGAGCAATGAAAAGTTTCTAGGCTTTTCCTCTAGTCACGGGCCAGCTTTTGTAATAAAAGCTACCTTTTCAATAAATGATTATTATCTAGACTCCTGGAGTTATCTCATTATACGAAGTGTCTCGGTATGTTTGCTGGTTGGCCCAATTCAGTACCTCTAGCACGAAAAACTTTTGTTTACGAATCAATTTAATCGTTTATTCGACAAAATTCGATATCCAGTCTTCGATTCACTTTACTTCTCGTTCACGGGGCGCTGTTTAAGTTTTCATACTAATAAAACTTTTGATGGCGATTCGAATACGCAAACGATTCGAAGGCGAAAGTTTTTCGTGCTAGAGGTTCAGACGAAGTTTGTATTGGCTGGAAGGCGCCAACTCCCAAACTTCAGAAGTTAGGAGTCAAGTTACTCAAGTGCAGCCTACTCCTAATTGATTTACGAGGACCATTTCGAGGGGCCATATACTTCAATTGGAAAGTTCTTTTCCCTTGAAGGCTTTGTCTGGGCCGTTTTTACGGATTTGCGCATTCAGTATACAGGATGTGACGAAGTTTTCTTGGGTTCTAAAGGGATTTTCCGGAATGAATACGATTTTCCTATGTTTTCAAAGTGTTATCTTTAATTTTTGTTGTTTATTACATACCTACCTAAATCACCTGGTTTATTGTAATAAGGATGTAGCGCTACATAAAACAAAACAGGTATTTTAACAAAGGTTTAATTTTCATTCTGGCCATAAATTAGTAACTTTTCATTTAGACTAAGCTTCTCTCGGTTTCACACGCATTAGATTTCGTTTTGTCAATCTTCAACACAAGTTGTTGTCGAATTACTCTTTCTATTTTTAAGCATTTTTACAATAATAAACAAAAGGACTGAATTTAGATTTATTCTACATACAAAATCTATATATATAAAAATGAAACCCGTTTCGAGTTGTCACGGCATCACGTGTGAACGGCTGAACCGATTTCGATAATTCTTTTTTTTAAATGTTTGTGGAAGTCCAAGGATGGTTCTTACGGAAAAAAATATTAAGAAAATCTCTACGCTAAGGCGGTACGAAGTTCGCCGGGTCAGCTAGTAATTTATAAAAAAGCTGTATTCAATCAAATTTGACTTTATACATTACTAGCTGACCCGGCGAACTTTGTTCCGCCTTAATGGCAATAAATAAGCAGACTTTTTTTTAATTTCGAACGGGATAAAAGTATCCTATGTCCTTCTCCTGGCTCTAAACTACCTCCCTGACAATTTTCAGCTAAATCGGTTCAGCCGTTCTTGAGTTATAAGTGGAGTAACTAACACGACTTTCTTTTATATATATAGATAATGTCATCGTGCTTAACTCAGATGTCTGGCTCGGTGTTGTTACACAAATGAGTCGCTGTTCTCGATCCGCGATCAATCAATCAGTTGATATCTCGATACATCGAATCGATCATCGGATGACGCAATCGGTAACAGAATGCCTTTCATAGTTTATTTCAGTGGCTGTAAAATTAACGTGGCTCCAAAGATTGCAAGATGCACTGCCGTTTGACGTCATAGCACGGTTCAATAACCAGAAAATGCATTCGGTTTTCGCAAGGGTGAAGGAACTGCGTATTTATTTGAAAAATCATTGGGTATTAGATGTTAGTGTTGTGCTTGGTCTGCAGTGATGCAACTGGGTCGATGATCTGCAATGTTATGATTATCTTAGGAGAAACATTCGTCAGTTATAATTCACGCATGATTCATATGTTCAACTAGATGTGTCTGTCATCTGGTACGAGTGTTAATCGTATTAAAATCGGGCTTCCAGTTTTCTTCTATTTTAACAACTCTATGAGACGCCATAGGCGCTTGACTTTTCGAAACTTCCGAAGCAAGAAAAATACTTTTTTTTCAGATATTACCTATCTAATAATGGTTGAAAGTAAGAACAATTGAATACAATTTTATGAAAAAAATTTTTTTATTTTATACGGTCCTTCTGAGAATCGAACCCACTAACCCGCAGAACCTTTGAGTCGAGAGAGTTTAACCTTTTAATCAACAAGATCTCATTAACATGAAGTATCGTGTAATAGAGGGTAAAGGTGGTTAAACCTCATATTAATCTAATGTAACGTTTAGAATGTGTTATCAAATTAACTTTTAACATTTCAATTACGATAATTCTGTATTGACGTTTTTATGATGCGCTTGTATACATACAGAACTCTGAAGTCATGATGACGTCAATATATTATTATTATTGTATAATTGAGCTGACGTTAGTACCTAAACATGTTGTAACGTAAGGTGAAAATGGACGTCACCATGAACTCATTTAAATATCACGTCATTTATGTTTTGTGGTGTCAATAAATTCTAAATAACTACAATTAAAAACTTACCTACTAAAATTAAATTATAAGAACCTACTAGTGTTTCGCAATCACGTGCTTCCATCTCCGATTAATTAATTTAAATGCGCGGTCTGTGAGATACGAAGCTTGATTTATAACGGTAGTTTAGCTTTTGTAGATAAATATGTTTTAGAATTCCATTAAAATTTTAAACAACATTTAAAAATCACTGTAGTGTCTATCAGTTACGCCGATTTGTTATAAAATGTAGATGAATCGTATAGTTGTTAAATATCTTTGACTATTTTTAACAATGCATGTGAGTGTAATTGCCATTTTGTACTTAGAAGTTCTTGAACCTAAATATTGGTAAATTAGTAGAGTTAAAATGTACCTATTGCTTTGAGAAAGGCCTGAAATAGATCTGCCCTTTGCTCTGCTTTGAGAAAGGTATAATATAGACCATAATAAAATAATTATGTAAATTACGATAATTTTGAGAAAAAAATCTAAAACTAGTTAAACCTACGAAACGTTTCTTCAAATAAATAATCCTGCATACCTAATAATTGTTAAATTCTTCAGAATACATTTCTAAGGCTGAGTTGCACCACCTAAGTTTGACCGTAACAATGACGATAACCGGTGTTTTTTGTATGGAGTTTGACAGATTTTCGACGTTTGTCAAAGTTAAAGTATGATGGTGCAACCCACCCTAAGGCTCTTGCGGCTGTCTCAAAAATAATTTAAGCAGACAAATGCAAGTGGAGTTGGTTTGAAACAGGTTTACAAATCTGGAATTTATTAAGTACGAGTACCTACTCAATTAGACAAACACAGGCAATGATTTCTCGTCTCTTGCACAAACAGACAATTTCGCACTAAGCTATGAAGCGTTTCCGCGAAACCCATATTTATACAGTGATAGGTACCTATTTTTGGAGGATCCGAATCCAAATATGCGAATTCGCACAATTTGCTTACATAGGGTAAGGCTTCCCATATCTTACCCTATGTAAACGAGATACAAGAATACGCGGACGGTAAGAGTACGAATTTCTCTTGAGTCCTATGTGAGCTAACTTCAGTAGTATTTTGAACCTATACTTAGTGAGCCGATACACGCTGACGAAAAAGATTTAAAATAGTTTTAAGCGTGATTTATGAAAAGATTTTCGCATCTTTTGATGTAATTTTCTAGTGGTTTGTAAGTTTGCTATTTGCGATCACATCCCGAAGCAGGCTCTGGATTGGAACCCCAAGGAAAACACAAACGTAGTCGCCCAAAGCAAACTTGGCGGCGCATTGTAGCAGACGAGGCGATGAAAATCGGCAAGACCTGGAGCGAGATCAAGCGCGAAGCTCAAGACCGAACGCGATGGAAGACTGTTGTGGATGCCCTCTGCCCCGTCTAGGGGACATAGGATCTTAAGGGACGAAGTTTGCTGTCACGTATTATTTTTAGAATTCAAGTAGGTAAAATTCAATGAAATAAATCCGATTTCCGATTTGACAAACGGTAACTGAACCAACACAGACAACAACTCGTCTCGTGCAAACAGAACTCCGTGCGATTGAGTCGCCTCGGCTCCGGACCTAACCGCAAATAAACGTTTCGCTCAGCTCGCTCTAAGCTACAGTAACTATTTCCGCGAAACCCGTATTTACAGTGATACGATTTTAAAGCATTTGAATTTTAAATCCCATGGGATTTTTTATAAACTTTATTAGTTTTGTATAATTTCTACAACGAATTGCAATTAAAAAATATATTTTTTACTTAAATTTTTATTTATTAATTTCATAGACGTAGCCCATCAAGTAACCGCGAATCGAGTCACAATAGAAATAAATTGTTACCGCGGTCTCATGCCACCACTTGGGAATCTTGGGATTCCTCGAGATTATCTAGAGACATGACAGTACCATCGAAAATAAACATTTAAAATAAATCTCATCAATGAAAATAAAGTGAATAGTGATGGCGATAAATATTTAATAGTACCTAATCAATTTAATATTGTAATAAATCATCGTAACACTAGAGAGTTGTAAAAAGTTTACATCGTATTTTTACGATGTCACAAAAACGCGATTGTAACGGTAACGTCTAAAAAGGTCTAGGTAAAAAGCGATTAACTTATATGTGTACTTATTATAAGTGTAGGTTACAGTTACAAAGTTAGTTCAGGCTAGGGCTGCTGCCACGCGTCCGGGACTCCCTCGATTCTATTTTGGAGTTCCTCTTGGGGCGCGCAGTCCGATAGGGGTTTCTGAGAAAATTTTTCGTACCTGGTGCCAACAGAACTTTATAAAATAAATTGATATTGCATCCGTAAGACTATCCTATGGATGCCGTAGGTATCATTAGATTAAACTTTAGTTAGATGATTTCATGTAGGTACTACCCAAATTACATAGACATTATTTATCAGCTAAAGCTAATGTTTTAACTATAAAGGCACCTCGAGGTAAATACCAAGGCGTCATAGCTATAATAGGAGCTATTTTGCAGAAACAATGTAGTCTGTCGATTCATTCGAGGCATCCACGAAAATAATTTTTTACCCAAATGTCCGTTGTCCGTTAAGTTTTTGTCTGGCCACTGTAGATAATGGCAGCCCTAGTAGGCAAGGCTGAATCGGTAGTCAGCGTCGTACACACTAGTAGGTGTTTGCGTTCATCGAGCCAACTAATTAATTTAAGTGGGAACGCAAACATTCACTCAAATTAATTGAGCGAAAGTTTACCCTTAGCTACGTAGCTGGAAACTATCTGTAAGTTCACGGATAGGAACTAGAAAATTAACAGGAATTTGTATTGGTATTAGGGATTCTGAGATACTCATTATTAGCACTCAAACTTATGTAATATCGATCAGCAATATCAATAATAATTAGAACATAGTTTCTGATTTTAATTTCCTAAGATTAGACTCGAAGCTTTCGTTTAACTAGAGCTAATATCTTTTTCCGATTTATTTAGAAAGACATTGGCCTTTGGCATTTAAAAAAGATCTTTAATCTCAATTTATCAGAACAATAGAGTCATCGTCCTATTGAATCATTATTTCAGTTCACGTGGGAGTCATTAAAGCAGACTAAGAATCTGTAATAATATGAAGACAAATATACCGTTATATCAAAAATTACATCCATGCATTTTTTGAAAACTTATATGAGTACATGTAGAGGTGTAACGAAAAGTGGTTAATTCTAAGAGTTAATACAATGTAGATATTAATTATTTTAGTTAATATTAACAAGGTAAGTATAGTCAGTTAGGTAGCACATTAGGCCACACATTATTTGTTGCGAAATAAGTACTACTATTAAAAGTACATAAAATGATACAATGTTGAACTTAATGATCCATCAATGGTCGCAATTAGAAAAGTACATTTTAGATCCTATTATTAGAAGTGTGATCGATATCTGAAAATAATCTATCATCACAGTTTTTAATACTGAAATGTTCAGTTAATGTGAAAATAATATGGCACATGAATAATAGACTGACAGGCTGTACCCTCGCTACCAGAATTGAGGCTATTGTAATCATCATTTATCACAATGTATTTTTGCGTACAATACTCGCAGGTAATGTAATTCGAAAATGTCCCATATTTCTCATTCCGTGGTTTTCTTCAAAGGGACAGATACTAATTTGTGTTGAAGTTTGAATGCGTGTATAGTTGTTGCAATTCGTATAATTTATTACATTACAAGTTGTATGCTGGGCTATAAATGATGTAAATGACATATTACAGAATGTAGGACTCGAAAACTTTTGAGTTTCCACTCTACCTAATCTAATCACATTAATATTTTGTACAATAAAGCCTCATGAAATTTGATATAATATAAAATAATCAAAGACAAAGAACTTTAGAGAAACTACGTCAGAGACACGAACACTTACAGTATGACGTAGTAAGGTATTTCAACATAAAGGCAGCGTCTGGAGCTCTCAAGCATACATACTTCAAGGAAAATGGAGCAAAAACCATAATGCTGAAGCTCAGCTCTGTTAGAGCGAAAATTATGTGAGAAAGCAGATGTGAGCTTACACACGCTTAAATATTTTATCGTGTAGGTACAACAAGCCTTTATTTCATCAAACATTCACATCTGTCTCTCGTCGATTTTTGGATTGGTTGATTCCTGCGGAATCGCAAAATAAAGCGAATTTCTCCTAAATTGCTTTCTCCAGCTTTAATCGGGCAAAAGTAAAGGCAATTAAGCCGCCTTCATTCAACTGTCTGTTCGACTCATCTATATATAATAATAAACCTATCTGTGGCACCTTAGTAAAATAAATATACCTATTATTATGATAGTATAACTCTCTAACTAACCAATGTACTCGTACACACAGTACACTTACAAAATTAAACCCTCACTTCATTTTCAAGACCTAATAAAACGTTCTGCTGTATCAATTTACTGCGATGTTAAATAAGGAAAAAACCCAAAAGCTATTTGCATAGAGCATTGGCTGTACCTACAAAGATTTTAATTTAAAACTGTAGCAAAAAGTAGTGCTGTTTGGAAAATTTCTTGTTGAACAGAACCGCTGTAATTACATTCCTTCAGACCATTTACATTTCATTCTATGTACTTTAAAATAATCTTAGTAAGAATAAACTTCTAAGACAAATATTTTTGTCTGAATGTAAAGTTGCGTCTATTTTCTTTTGAAGTTTAGATACCTACTTCTAAAATTAAGTAAAACTAGAATTAAGGAAAATTTTGACGAGTCTCGTTTGTTTAAACAGTGTTCCAAAATGGCCGACCTTCTTTTGTTATTTGAACGGGATATTCTGGAAAGTTTCGTTTTAAATCTGCATGTACTGACTTAAAAGGCAATTAAGCGGCTGGCAAGCGATGTACTACTAAATAACACATCGGTATTGGCAATTCCCATGCATGCAAAGCGGGTGGGCGCGAGAACGCCGCAGTTCATTTATATTTGAGAAGCCGTTTGAAACATTACGTTACGCCGAAATGGGGTGGGTGCCTCCTACACAGAAGGAACCTGGAATTTACATTGAGTTGTGACGTGTGTTCGGGAATTATATTCGAGCTTTTGATGTGGTCGTGTAGGTAAGGGTTCAGGTGTAATGTGTTAAGTTTTAGAATCACTTATTAGTCACTTGCTACTAATAATAGTAGCAAGTCTTATTATTTATATTACTCACGCCCGTATTCACAAATATTACTATGAGGTCTCACAGTGCGCGGACGCACAGGGTCACACACAAACCAATCACAGAGCTCTATTCAATGCTGTGCGTTTGATTTGCTGCTTCACTTAAGCAAGCATCGTTTGCGAAGACGAGTGTCAGTATTTAAACAAAGCGCTTTGCTGGATCTTTTATAATGTGTCAATTGTAATTCGCCACCATAGATGCAATGGTGAATAGGCATCTTCAGGGCAAACTCTTTTCACAAAAGTTTTTATAAATATCAAAATGGTAGGTCATGTTTCTAGAATTTTCCATTTAAAGTCTTTCATTAAATGTCCAGTTCATAAAATGCTTGGCTACCCTACTCAGCCCTCGGAGTTTTTTCATATGAAACGTCGAGTGCTAGCGCCCCTGACCATTGTTACAACTTTTAACTGGAGGTGTGAAGCTTTTAAAAGCTTACCACACTGTTTAGACGGGGAAGTGTAAGCCCGAAATGTAATTAAAACACGGGTAGCTTTCATTTTTCTCTGAGTAAACAGACAAAGTGATCTTTCTATTTATAAGAAAAAACGGGTTGTTTATATCTACACTACTTGTTTCAATACTATCTGTATCTGTAAAATTCCTATTAATTATTGGAACTCCTATAATTTTCTACAATGTACCTACTAATGCTATATTTGGTTTTTCAAGACATTCATTTGATATTCTAGTCTCTCGTCTAGTGCAATCAGTAAGGTACTAAGTATTATGTGGGATAGCGTTACAAAACAAAGTTTATTTTAGTGACTTAGTTTTAGTAGGCCTACCAAAATTAATTAAACGTCCTAAACTTGTACCTATAGCAAATAAACCCATAAATAATTACTATTGAATTAATTGCGTTAACTGCTGTTATAATAAGTGAAGAAAATCGGCACTTTCGCGAACTAGAGCCATAATTACATGCGGTACGATATTACTTATGAACGTAGTTATAAATTTATCCTTTCAATGAAAGCCGTCAATGGAACAATGTAAAGTGCTCTATTTATAGAAATCGTTATCGTTGTATTTATGAGACGAGCTATAAAGGTGGGTAGACTAAGTTGATAATAAGAGTAGAAAACTGTATAAAATGCTTACACGGTAGTAATATTGATGTGACTTTTTTCACAAAATATAGTTTTATTGAAATTTAAAGTAACAGGTTGGATCAAATTAAAAATATAATCTTACTTTGAGGTTACGAATTAAATTAGCTTTTATTGTAACTTCATCTTAATATATTTCTCTTTCTTCTAACTATCTGATACCTCTTTACATTTGCTGCTGAACTTTTAATCTATATACATACTTATAATAAATCTGTAGAGAGGTTAATTCTGTACATGAAATATATTTTCAAAATAACTATCAGGGGGTGATTAGTGATCGATACTGATGCCAAAAATGCAATCAGTAAAATTTTTGTCTGTCTGTCTGTCTGTCTGTCTGTCTGTATTTTCCTTATAGAAACAAAAACTGCTCGACGGATTTTAACGAAACTTGGTACAATTATTCTTCATACTCCTGGGCAGGTTATAGGATACTTAAGAATTCCCACGGGAACGGGCATTAGCGGGAAAATCCTTTTGTATGAAAAATCTAAACCGCTTAAGTTAGACGCTTGAAATTTGGCAAGCAGGTACCTTAGTAAATTTAAAGCTTAGTTACAACAGAATATTGCAAAATTCTCACGGGAACGGGAGTTAGCGGGAAAAAACATTTGTATGAAAAAATCTAAACCGCGTAAGTTAGACGTTTAAAATTTGGCATGCAGGTACCTTAGTAAACTTAAAGCTTAGTTACAACAGGATATTGCAAAATTCCCACGGGAACTGGATAATTCCAGTCCCGCTAATGCGGGAAATTCCTTTTGTATGACTGACTCACTGACATACCCACGCACAGCCTAAACGGCTAAACGTAGGCACTTGAAATTTATAAGGGACGTAGCTTAGGTACCGTAGAGGTGCACTAAGAAAAGAATTCCCGAAATTCCCACAGGAACAGGAATTACCGAGAAAATCCTTTTGTATGAAAAATCTAAACCGCTTAAGTTACGACGCTTGAAATTTGGCATGAAGGTCTCTTAGTAAACTTAAAGCTTAGTTACAACAGGATATTGCGAAATTCCAACGGGAACGGCAGTTAGCGGGAAAAAAAATTGTATGAAAAAATCTAAACCGCGTAAGATAGATGAAGGGGGTAAAATGGGATCCACGCGTACGAAGTCGCGGGCGGCCGCTAGTGAATTATAAAGAAATAGATTGGACCTTAGAGGACATGAGCAAACGTTAGTTTTAAATTAGGTAAAGTAAGATATAAAATAAAAATTTTCACTCTTCAAATTGATGCTAAAAACTCTTTTTAAAAGACAATTACAGAATACTAATTTATTATTAAGTAGTAGGTATAGCCTGAGCAGGAACNAATTCTCACGGGAACGGGAGTTAGCGGGAAAAAACATTTGTATGAAAAAATCTAAACCGCGTAAGTTAGACGTTTAAAATTTGGCATGCAGGTACCTTAGTAAACTTAAAGCTTAGTTACAACAGGATATTGCAAAATTCCCACAGGAACAGGAATTACCGGGAAAATCCTTTTGTATGAAAAATCTAAACCGCTTAAGTTACGACGCTTGAAATTTGGCATGAAGGTCTCTTAGTAAACTTAAAGCTTAGTTACAACAGGATATTGCGAAATTCCAACGGGAACGGGAGTTAGCGGGAAAAAAATTTGTATGAAAAAATCTAAACCGCGTAAGATAGATGAAGGGGGTAAAATGGGATCCACGCGTACGAAGTCGCGGGCGGCCGCTAGTGAATTATAAAGAAATAGATTGGACCTTAGAGGACATGAGCAAACGTTAGTTTTAAATTAGGTAAAGTAAGATATAAAATAAAAATTTTTACTCTTCAAATTGATGCTAAAAACTCTTTTTAAAAGACAATTACAGAATACTAATTTATTATTAGTACCTACATAAATCAACGCGTCCGAAGCCACGGAAGAGAGTAACTTTAGTATAGAGCTGCTTGATAGTGTTGTGACTTACTACACTAAACTTAATTACTAACTATTCATTCACCCTTTAACGTCGTCGCATACTAAATACAGGGTGATCGGGTCACGGTTATAAATATTGAACTGAAACCGTAGCTCGGGAACTCATAAATATTCCACACCCTTTATATTTTACATCACATCAAAGCTTCATATTATGAGACCTCGTGATTGACGGGTAGATATACAAAACGCGGGTACGTAAGTTTTCATGTTTGATTATTTAATGGCTAGAGCATTTCATAATATTTATGATATACAAACACTTCTCGTTATTTATGTTACAGTCAAAACTCACAATCGGTCAAAGCCAGACTGCAAAAATCAGTGAAAAGTCAAAACGATGCCCTTGGTCAAAACCTTGATGTCATCATTTTATATGCACAAATCACATAAGTGTTACAAGTCGCAAGTCAGGCGAAGACTGCAAACAGTCAAAAGTGGTTTTGATTAACGGCCTTGGTCAAAACCACTAACTAAACTATTGGCTGCAAAAATCAGTTAAAAGTGGTTATAACCGATTATGAGTTTTGACTGTAACATTTACACTTAGGTACTTGCGCGTAGCTCGGTTTCGCGAAATTTATTTTTTTATTCCGATAAGTCGAAGATTATCCCATCTTAGCCAGACCGTGTTTAATCTTAGGATTACAACACCTGGCGGGCATTATTTAGAGGTAGGTCAATTGAGATTTTATGAGTTATCTGCCTGTTTTTTTCTGATTCTTCTTTATCACTTAGGAACATTCACAATTTTAAATGGTTTTTTGAGTTGACGGGTTGAATTATTTATTTTGTGAGTAGGTAGAGTCCAATTCCCTTATCAATTCTACTATAATATTTATATTACTGAAACGACTTACATAAAATTTTGGTACTGATAATATAATTTTAGGTTCAAATAAGAAAATTAAAGATGAGTGAGGATACGGAACCTCTAATGCGACAAAACTAACTCGCTACTTGGCCAGTTTTTGACCCGCAAACAAACAAAGGTGTAAATGACTATATCAATGACCGCGCGTCAAGCTCCACCGACTTGTTTATTGTCATTTTCATAACTTAATGGCGTGAAGAATTCAGTATGGCGTGTTTTATCGCTGATTATAACACTCATTCGTGTGGGATTCTTGTAGTAAACGTAAATGCATAGAAGCAGTACCTAGTGGACATTAATTTATTTCTTAGATAAAAGTTACAACTGCATATGAAGCTAAATAACATGGTGGGCCAAAACTTTTCTCGAAAACGTACGTGATTTGAATCTGTACATAATTTCATGATTTTTTTGGTTTAGAATTTACAAATCAAGCGTTGCTATTGGCAAGTTTTTGCCCACCCTGTATGTTTACTTTGTAACTCCTATGCATAGTTGACAGCACATAGGGCTATATTGTAACAAAATTTTCCTATTACAACTTAATTAAGACTTTACAGTATTTACCTACTTGGATTTTACCTACGTTGATTTATTTGTTGATTTTGTTTGAGTAGGTACAGTTGTACTGTTGCTCGCAATACTGCAATATTTTACACTGCGGCACCATCGAGCTACGCGGATCGCTCGCTTATCATGTCAGATAGCCTACTGAAGGCAGTCACGTAATGTAGGTAGTGTAAATAGGTATTTTTCTTTGACTAACTAAACTTAAAGTTCTTTTTAAATTTTTTCTAAGTCAATTTTTTTACTGATTCGTGATCAGAATAAGCTACTTAATCAACTCCCTAAATATGGCGAGTATTGAAATCAACATCCTGTATTTACGTAAATATTTGTTTCGTCCTATTTTTGGCAAAGATGCTGTAATCTTGATTTACTAAAGGTAGTTAAACGCCTTTCGGGGCCGTAGGCGATAATAAAGCTTAATTGGTTTCAATGGATGCCTTCTTACTCATTGAAAATAATTAAGAGTTACTAACAAATAAAAAATAAGTCTTAAATTAAAACGTTCATTTAAAAATCTTGTTTTGAATGTAAAGGAAAACACCTTCCTGTTTTTAACATCATCTTGTAGGTACCTACCTACTTATTGTATGAGTTAGCAATCTTACGACACGACAAATTTTCATAAAAAACGAATGTATTTTCATGATTTCCGTTGTTTGTTATATTTTAATAGCTCTATAATAACAGTAGACGTACAATATAAACTAACTCTCATTTGTAGTAAGGTAACTAGGTCCAGATAAAATGTTACAAAAGTCTGATGTTCTAACGATAGAATTACATATATTCATGCCAGTCATCAAACTATAAGGCTGGGATGCATCATCTTACTTTAACTTTAACAGACGTCAAAAGTCTGTCAAACTGAATGAATGAATGAAAAAAATGAATGAAAATGAAAAAACTCAAACTCCATACAAATATCACCGGTTACGGTTTTACTTACGGTTAAAGTAAGGTGGTGTAACTCAGCCTCATAGAAACAAGAAAGGTTCCTAGTTTTACCGGGTACATTATCTGACAGATAAGTTCCTAATAAGCTTGTAGCAGCAGCAGCCTTGTTTGGCTCTTTCCACTTTGTACCATATTACGTGCACTATTATGTGTATGTGTACAGAATTATTGAGCACGTCCCTACGGCATATTTGCAGCTGACTGTACAATGGTACAATGCGAGGCGTTGTGGCGTGAAAAGCCATTGGACGGGACAATAGACTGCCATATTATGGTCAGATGTGGCGGAATCAGTCCTTGCACGAATGAGAGCGCATCGCGGCTATAACACCTTTTTACAGCTGTTAGCGTGAGTAATTTGTATGGAATATAAAAGCCAGGTTAAGCAGTTTGTAGTAAGGCGACTAGACTGGCGAAATTCGTCTTTGTTTCAATATTAGAGTAGTAGTAACTAGTTTAGAAGTAGTTTGACAATGGTAACCTATAGAGAAAAACTATGATAATACCTAGCCTCAATAAAATATTTAATTAATACCTACACTAACACACTCATCATATGCTGTCGAGCAAAACTCACACTTATCTCTTTGCAAGCTCGGTACAGAATAGAGAATAAAATATCCTTAAATATCCTTAGACATTTTACACTGCGCTTCTAGTCCCAAACTAAGCAAAGCTTGTACTATGGGTACTAGACAACGGATATAAACATACTTAAATACTTTTTTTTTTGTAAATACATACTTATTATACATAGAAAACACCCAGTCCAATACAAACAAATATGTTCATGCACACAAATGTTTGTACTGTGCGGGAATCGAACCCGCTACCTCTGGAATAGTAGCAGGCCTGGCTCACTCCGCGCGGTACATCCGATAATTACCTACAGCGAAGCGCCCCGCCGGCGGGTATTATATCAGTCGAGTGTCACGCGCGCGCCCGTCAGGACGCTGGCGTGCGTTGTAGTAACTAATTCTATGATCGAAGTATTATTTAAAAATGGACATTAAGAGAAAGAAACATTATTGTGCGGCGTTCGGGTGTTTAAATTCGAAAAGAAATCTACCGGATTTATCTTTTTTTTCGCTTCCCAAAGATGCTGAAAGGTATGTTGGCCATGTAGGTAATCAATAATTCTTAGGATAGTATAGGAACCTAACCTACCATGACTACTGCTCAGAATGCGTTCGTTCGTTTCAGCCAATTAATGACGTCCACTGCTGGACAAAGGCCTCTCCCAAGGTTTTCCATAATGAATGCGTACTTACCTACATACGTACCTCATTACAAATAAGCAGATTAATTATTTTTTTACTAGACACTACTAGACAGCAACCCTAACAGCGTAAGAAGAGTTCAGAGGCACGCGATAGAAAGAGACAAAACTTGTAGGTGAATAAAATTGTAGGTACGTAGTGCTGTGCGAGCTGAATTCCACTGTATCGCGTCGTAGCAAGACTCGCATTTATTTAAATCGTCTAGCGGAGTAATCCTTCTGTACCTGTACTATTACTTATTCTGTGATAGTAGTCCGTTTCGAACCACTACACCAAACGGCCGACAAGAATGTTATAAGTACAAGTCCTAAATAAATAAATAAATAAATAAGTCCTAAGGCTTCAAATAGGTAATGAAAATAAGTTAACTACCTTCATTCAGATTAGGTACTTACTTACAAATTATGTAATTTCGGTCTAACTCGGTTTTTTTCAAATGGTATGATTGTCCAAAAATCACCAAAACCTACTTACTGAGAAAAAATACCGTAAGAAACTTCGAGACTGTGTCTGATGCTAAAGTAAAACGCCATCGTAAGCATGCGTCGGCGCAATTTAGCATTCTTCGACATATTTTCTTAGACATTACCTTGTGTGCATTATTTATCACGTAACTGTCTCACAGCCCACAGGTGAGCCCTTCACTCAGTGGTCACGGTTATGATTATTTTATGCATTCAGAATACCAATTACCGTAACTGCAAGTCTATGGAGTTAACCACAGGTCGGATGTTCGTATCGCATGCGTCAAGGCCGGTGCTTTCTGCTCTGTTATCATCATAACGATATAATATAGCATAAATGGCAGATAATATAATGCAAGTGATTGTATCTAAGTAACTAGCTAGTAAATAAATGCTTCCAAGAAAGCGAAATAGCGCAGACTACGTTTGCCACATGCTCTGAGGTGACGAACCATGGCATGGGGGTTTACGTGTCTTTTACATTAATTTGACATTTATCCATAGCACCTTGTATATTGGAAATGCTTCTTAAAGGCTATAGAGTCGTCTGCTTATCAGCAAAAGAGATGCAATCGTCAGGAGCTGACTTCACTCGTAAACTTGTAAGTATAATTTTCCATCACGAATCGATCGTCGACGACACTAGGTACTGCATTTAAATAGGTAACAGCTTTATGGTTATGGCCACTAAGTAGTAACAATTTTATGAACTCTGTTCTGTGCTTCTACTAGGTAGGTACCTAAACTCCAGCAACTATAATGATATGTGTATAAAAATACTCTGTTGCAATTGACCCATATTAGAAACGTGAATATCTAGATTAGTATTGGTTTTACCCTGGTATCGAGACCTGCATTTCGAAGCGAGTGGACCAGAAAAACCTGGCTAAAATTGAAATCTAGGTCTCGTGGCTTATAAGCACATTAATAGTTTTAAATTTAAATGAACCTGCAGCTGAAGATAACGAAAAATCGATGAGCCGAGCCGCATGGCTGGCGTTGTATGGCGGAGTGCATAATGCAATATGCATGCCGGGCCAATTATGTCGACTAGACGTGGCAATCCTAGCTGAATAAGTAAGTAAGTCATAATAGATGTCAATGATATACCTGTTAGCAGTAATAAAATTTATTTCCTTTGAAATAAACAATTTCATAGAAACCTACTTTACTCAAAGCCTTTTATTAGGAAGGTTTTTAATGGAACTGTGAGAATCGATCAACGAGTAAAAAAGAGTGAAATATGGAATTAGTGATTTAAAATTTTAGACATATTAGTATACTATATGTATTTGCGCAAATCATATATCATATTTATTAATTAATTAGAGAGCTTCTTAGTACTAATCATACATTTATTAAAGGTAATTATAATTTGTTCTGTATTCTGCAATGATTACTGCAATCGTTTGCCCTTCGTTCGCCTAATATAACAAATTACAAAATGCTTATTTTTCACTATTGCACATCGACCACATCCGACAATATTTTGAACTAATAAGGCTGGGTTGCACCATCTTTTAAAAAAAAACTCAATCTCATTTATTTTTGCAAGTAGGTTTTTAAAAAGCACTTTTACACGTCCCAGTATTAACCCTACCACTGCTTCGGGACAATAAATGGGCCAGTGCTGAGAAGAAGCAGCGCAAGACACTCGACCTCGTCAGGAAAATGCATTAAATTGCATACCCACCAGCCGCGGGGGCAGCTAGTGGGTTATGTTGGGCTCTCCCTACCAGGAGGGTACCTAGAGCCTACCCACTAAAAACCTGACTGTTTCCACCATGAGCCATATGAGTGGGCAACGCGGGAGATCGCCATTGGCTATTGGGTTGCGCCATCTTACTTTAACAAACCTCAAAATTAATTAATTAATATTTTTATTTTTATTTTATTTTTCTATGCTGAATAAAGTATTCTTATTCTTAAAATTCTGTTAAACTTCATACGAAAATTAATACCCGTTATCGTTATAGTAACGGTTAAAGTTATGTGGTGAAACTCAGCCTAAATAATGATTATTAACAACAAAGGGCTAGGCCATTTCAGTTCGCAGTTCCAATTCTTGTCTCTAATGAACGAGCTGGCTCGCGGATCAGATAAGTGGGGGCCAGCTAATTGATGGAGTGGCTACACTGGAATTGAAGAGAACTTAGTACGGTGGAATGGTCCAGAAACAATAGAAGGTTGTTTTGTTACTTTCTGTAAAGGAATTTGAAATGATGTTGTGGCAGAGAGACTGAATAATAAGAGGAGAGAGGTATAATAAATGTTTGCATAAATCGTATAATTTGAGTAACTTTAATCTTAACTTTTATGGCTTTATCCATATTCTAGATACTTAGGGGAACTCTTACCGTGGGAAATAGTGTCATTCAGTTGTTTTGTTAAAAACAGATATTGTCTCGAACAAATAAATGTTAAATGTAAATAAATACAGAACAGAAATTGATTTATTTTTCATGACATAAACTTGGTAAGCGATGTTAATAGACCTAATGGCAGTCTCGGTTTTTTAGACATTAGGACTCTTTAAGAACAGCATTGATTATTTGTCATAAATTAAGCTTTGTACGCGACGTTAATTATCCTAACGCTTAACTCAGTTTCAGGGAGGTTTAATTTGGGACCTTATTAAAATTTTGGATTTGCAAATCGCACGTATAAAATTTTAAAAGGTTATTTGCATAAGTTTGCTGTCATATTAAGTAACGTGGTTTGTATAATTTATTCACAGTATAACCTAGGTCGGCCATGTTAAGGTAATTAAGCCGAGCGAGCGGGCCCGGGTCGAGAAATCATGCAAAATCTCGCAACGCTGAAAATGAGAAATGCGCGAAAATTTACAAGAACGCTTTGACGGTGATAGTAGTCATGGGTGGGTGACATTGTCGATAGTTTAAAACAATGTCGATAAATGAAATGGTCAGCTAAAAACTTTATGTAAAACAGACAAAACCTAGCTGCTGATTAATTCTATTTGTCTTACAAAGGTTGTTTTTGTCAAAATCAATGTGTTGGTCATAAACATTGTAAATTGCAATAAGTAGCATAACTAATTTACGACCCTAGTTAATTAGTTCCTACCTAATTTTACTTACTTCTTCTTAAACAATCATACATCTGATTTCCTCAAATTAAAAGCATGCGCATACTTTAGGTGTGGCTTGTTGAGTAGAGGTTCTTAAAAGTTTTTCTTGACACTGACCTATAAACCATAGTAGCAATAGTATATATTTTACTCGGAAACCTCTTTTTATCGATATCCTTTTCATTAAGGCTGTTTCCATCACTAGAGCAGGGTTCCACAGGGCCCGGGCCGCCTTTGAGACGGGTCTCATAGTTTGCATCCCACGTACCACGTTATTCGGCCAGCGCTTTGTGGCGCATTCTTAGCGTGCATTGTCAGCTTTTAAAAAGATGGAAATGTATCTTTCTAACATAAATTACAGATTTATGTATGTACCTACGTCCCCACGCAATTATAATCTGTAAGCTGTTGATGTCCCTAATAAATAAATAAATAAATATGGCATTAAGCTCGCTTTTTTGTACGGATCACTCTTATGTGTGTGCAATAAAGTAGGTATTTAAATAAATAAATAAAAAACTACGAAGCTGAGCAAACTAAGATCAAAGTGGGAATGTAAATAACTTATTCGTTAGCTGGCTTTGCCTAGCTGAGTTTATAAGCTTATTTTGCACCATTTTCGGCACAGCTTGGATTTTGTGTGCAGTCGATATCAAAAACATTTATATATTTCAATTCAGTACAAAATCTTTTAGAGCGCCTTAGCCTGTCGACTGTATCAGGCTACCCTAATCAATCTTATGTGTGCAACAAATTCTTTGGGTTTACTCGGATAAACTACTTCAGAATATTTGGCTATATATTTTCCGAAAATTGCGAGCATGACAGATTAGGTCGGATCGCACTCCCAATATTTTACCTTCTTGGACTTTGTTAAATTTCATCGAGTCGTTTTGCACGAAATTCGTTCACACGAATGTGCGTCCCCTTTCAATATTAATTATATTTTTTTAGTAGGCGTTTCGCCCGGATATATTAAAATCACGTGCGAATCGATTCCTTCAAGAACTAGTAATCTCATACTACTAGTTCTCGAAGAAGTCGATTCGCACGCGATTTTAATACATCCGGGCGAAACGAATACTAAAAAAATATTATTATTGAGAGGGGACGTTTTTCCGTGCGAAACTACTACTAACCCGACAAAAAAGGTGGTCGGCCTACTTATCCTCGCTTCACTTAAAATACTTATAATTACTTACTTTACTGAAAAAACATTTGTGTCCCGGTGCTGGAAAGAAGACACGTGAAAAAAGTCTTTCTATGACAGACCAAATTTACGCAAGCAAAGCCGCGGGAAAAAGCTACACTTAATAAAGTTTTGTATCACAGTTGGCACTATAATTCTTAGCATATGCCATTAGTCTTGCATCATGGAATAATGGCACCTGCAAGGTTGCTCGGTACATGTTTATTTGTGTCGCTACACACAGTTCCGGTATCTTGTAACAATCGCAAGCAAACTCGAATGATTCCAGTTACGAGCGCTTGAGAAATCGCATAACGAACAAAGATGAATCATAAAAGTATGATATTGTGAGTGGTTAAAATCTTTGCTAATAAAAAGTTACACGCAGGTTGTTTTATTAGTTGAATGTGGACTGAAGAATGAAGTAGTAGACATCGTAAATACAATATATTAAGAAGTTATCTACTTCAATATATGTAGGTGTTTAAAGGGCGTGTAAGAGGCAACTATCCTTAAATTGGCAATTATCTTTTTACGATCTGTACTATTTAGGATAGCCAAAAACGACTATTATCGACCCCAAGGGATCGACTACGACCTTTTAGGCCTCTATTTTGGCTGAAAGACAGTCTTCGACATACAATTTTAAAAATGGTTCTAAAGTCTATAATTTAATAACAAATATGAGAGCGCCATCACTCCGCTATTAGCGTTGTGTTTGCATTTCTTGTATTTATTATTGTTATTTTACATAATAATTATTTACTCTATGATTGATTAATACTTTAAGCATCAACTAAAGGCATAGGTACGAGTATATATGTATATCTCGTGTCCGTTTAGTTAAATTCTGTTACGACGTTAATCTATTCCAACCGCTCGCTCACCTTTGATCAAATCATAAGTTGGTTACCTAGTAGTCTTTTAGTTGTTCACCATACAATGCTGGGGAACTCTAATCTACCTACTGAAATAATCTTAATAGTAACANTAACATACTACTTACACATATGTTATAATATGGACTGTTTTGTTACTGATCATTTTCGTCCATTTCCAGAACAGTCCTAATGACTACTATCTTTTACCAAAAAAATCTGAAGCCAGAGCTACATCGACCATATAATCCCTTTTCTAATTTAGTTCCTTTGTGAAGGTCCTTCTCTTGGAGCCGATCGGATTAACGTTTTGCGATGTACCTACGCCCTTAGTAGTACGGAGACTCCGAACTAATTCAATTAATTACTCCATTGAGCAAGGTAACGGGTTAAGCGAACGTTTTGTTCAATCTCTACTAGATTACAAAGTTAGCCTTCGATTAGTCTCTTTGTTTACCGTTCAATGTGTAGAATATCTTTGTAGAATATGTACAGTCAGCGTCAAATAGTTCGTGACACCCAAAGTGGTCAAAAAGTTGATAACACAATCTTATTCCAATTGTAACAAAGACGTATTTAATTGTGAACTTTCTGGCCACTTTGGGTGTCACAAACGACATAACGCTGAATATGCTTACCTATTCTAAGTTGTTAAATGGAAAATCTATTCTTTGGGGGTCAGATAACCCTCCTCTATGGAGTCCAATATGTTATACTTTCCTTAGTTCCCACGACTAATTTGAAGGAACATTTCAGCCATATTTCATTTTGGATAAATGTGGGAAGAAAGTAAACGTCTTCAGGTGATATATTAATATTATCGACTGAAGCTTGGTCCTCGAATATTCCGTTCAAATAAGCAAATTTTGATGAATTTTCATACCCATACCTTATTACCTTACCTGAAAACTTATTGAAGCTCTAAACAAACAAGTAATTTTAGCCCTTTAATTAAGTATAGTATCTTTCTATCTTTCTCTCGATTAAGATTAATTTGGTTAAGTTCAAACTATCTCATTAAAAACTTAATTAAAACTAGATAGTTTAGCTGTTTAGGCTGAGTTGCACCACCTAACTTTGACCGTAACTTTGGCGATGGCCGGTGTTTCTTGTATGGACTTTGACAGACGTTTGTTAAAGTAGGTATATTGTGCAACCCTACCTGAGTGTGTTCGTTTACAGCGTTAATATAATTCGTTTGCATATTCGTGTATATAGATCCATAGATCTAGTATCTACTCGTACCTTTGAACTTTTGACCTTGCGATATTTCAGCGGGAAACGTAGTTTTTATTATTGATGCAACATTTTATCCGTACGCTTCCCGCCTGACGTTGACGGACGAATGGCGCGGCTTACAACTGAAATGTAATGAACGGCCTGCAATTTGTTATTCGCCCGGAACTTTTTGTAGTTCCGCAATCGAATTCTAAAATAAACAGCAAGGTTTTAGCCGGTTTGTGGACTAGGGAATGCTTAATCCAAGTCTGTAGCTTTCTTTGATCTAATTTAATGTAAATAGTTACCAATAATTTGTAATTTGTGTCATCATTACTACTTATAATGCAGACGGGCTACTATAAAACTTCTTGTAACCTAGTTCAATCCTTATGTCAAACTTTATGAGCCGCTATCATAAGCGCCTGATATGCCTTTGAGAAAATTACTATTAACTTACTACCTCGAAAGCATATTTTTTCATTTCTGAGAATCGAATCTCCGTACAAGAATCCAACTCTCAATCACGGAGGTGTTATGAAGTCTCTAAAGGGAAATATACCTATTAATGTATAAACGATTAACTCAACATTTAACCATTCAATAGCAGAGATCGGACTTTCTCTCATTCCATGTCATAAAGTTATGATTTGCGACCATTTCAGCTGAAATACGAGGGNTAAGTACTAAGCTGAACTGGTAATTCATTTTTATGTGAACTCCGCCACCCCATAACGACGTCTGAGTTTGAATGTGAAAAATCCGTGTCTGCGACATGAAAAGAACCACTGATCAAAATAATCATCTTAATAATGCAGGCTTCAGTGGTTTTTCAGAGCGTTAACTGTTTGAAGAGAGTGCGCTTATTTTTTGACATTATCTTAAGGAATTTCTTTTCTATTGAAAAGAATCCCCAGACGGCTGTTATTTTCTTAAACTTAAATGGTAGAGATGTTTCAGTAGACGTAGACTAAACAATGAAAATGAAATTTACGAATGGGATGCCGTTATATTACTCGTAGAACATACAAATATTAAACGTGAACCAGAAGAAACGATATGGAGATCGCGAGTCAATATTAAGATAAATCATTTCTGATAACTAAATGAACTACCCAGAAACTCTTGGACTCGTTCGATCTCAGGATTCTGTGACAAATGTCATTGGAGCTGCAACAAATCTGTGCATACTCTGTTTCTATCTGTTGAGTTATGGTTAAATAAATATAAAAAAACTTAATGTGACATTTTATCAGAGATTGAAAAATTGCTTTATCTAATTTTTGTTTTCCGATTCAGCATATTGCTTGAACAATTCTAAAATTGAATTATTCTCAAAGAAATATGATTTCGTAGTTTCGGGCATGTTATTGTAATAATCCAACGGTCTGATTGGATTGAGCCATGTCACGTTTATAAGCTCTAAAGTTTAACCCTAGGGATCTGATCTCAGTTCCCACAACTCACACTATGATGAATACCGAGAATAAATTCACAAAACGCTTACACTTGTTTACTTATTTACCCTCACATCTCAAAGCTGATCAAGCAGAAAGGTACGTAAATTCGTGTATTCCCAAGGGATCTTAGGAAACGTGCGATATCTACTACCCGCTCGTAATCGGTTCCACGTTTGCGAGAATTCCTTGTGGGTTTAACTTATTGTAACTGTAACTTACAGGGGAAATTCTGTAGCAGTTGCCATGGATTTTATTTATTTATTTGGAAACTGAAAAATAATTCTTCACTATTAAATATTTTGTCGGATTATCATTTTCTACTTTTTACAATACAATAGTAATCAATGTAATGTAAATACCTGATTTCATTTTGCGTAGAAACTCTTGAATAATTACTGAAAACATAAACCCATCATTATAAATGACTGGTATTCCTAAAACGCCTACTTAGATCGAGCTTGTCTCTCATCCTTATTTTTCATTAAAATCTAAAACAGCCTTTTTAGCTAATTAATTCTTTGTTACTTTCGGAAAAATACTGATGTAAAATAAGAAACGAGAATGAGTAAACAAAACCATTAAATCAAAAGCGACTTTCTTGTCATTTTAAGTCTTAATAAAGTCGAAAAAGAAAATATAAATGAACATTAAGCTTAAAGTTTATGCCAATTTATCTCTTTAAGTTGTTGCAAAAAAGCAACTATTCCCATTATACCTAGTTATTTAAAAAAATGAGTTAAGATTCGCATTTCGAACTACTTACCTACCCCGTGCTTTATAGCCATGACGTGCCATCGTCCATAGGTCTTATATTAAATTGTTTTAGGCTGAGTTGCACCACCTAAATGACCGTAACTTTAACGATAACCGGTGTTTTTTGTGTGGAGTTTGACAGATTTTTGACGATTGTCAAAGTTAAATAAGATGGTGTAAACCAGTCTTGGTTTCTATACAATTAAGTAGGCACCTACAATCTTTGGTGCAGTAATATTATGTGGCACAAGGACGTGTGTCGCAAACTATTCTCGCCACTCGATAAACGTTCGCATTTACCTTTAACACTTTTCAGAAATAATCAATTTGTACATAATACAGTACACGTGGATGTCGTTCTTGGAAACGCGCACATAATAACATAAAAATTAATGACGAGGAAATATTTTATTGGCACTTACGTGTTAATTGGTATTACTCAATATTATTTTTGTGTACCTTTCCAGTATCTTTTAATTACCTACTCAATTATTTAATTAGCAATAAGCATGATGTTTTAAATTGAAAATATTTAAAGTAGGAGGGATTTTGCTAGTGGCATTGCTGTAGCCATTTAAATTCTACCGACCTCGTAACGAGCAATCGTAAAATAGTAACATTCCGTTACTTTGTATTTCTCAATATCGAGGTATTAAACAAGTTCAAGTGTGTAACATAATTCTTTTACTGTTTGTTATGCAGTCTACTGCATTTTTTTTAAAGATAATAAACTGAAAACTGTGCCATCTTATTATCGTTTAATGCAGTGTACATATAGGTACCAAACCCATCGACCCACTTTAGTATGTCGTCGACTATTGACATATCTTTTGAAATAAAGCCTTAAAAGAGTTCTTAACAGGTGCTACTTATAGTCTAATAAGCTGTTTACAGTACCAACCCTGTATCCTTCATAAGCCGCCATTACTTTCTGCCAAGGTTCTATTGCCTCTACCCGNTCTACTCGACCGACATCTCTATATGAGCTCTCAGAAGCTCCAAAATAATATAACTTGTCAATTAAGATTTGATTATCATTGATTCTAGCCTGCAGGGCATTGCAGATATGTAGGTAACGAAATTATTTCCACCTCTTGTTCCCACCGCTGCAACTCCTGTGTTTCTAGGATCTACAGCTCTGAAGTAGATAAGTAATAAAATACCTTACATGTAATAATAATACACTCGCGGTTTTCAATTTGTCGAATGTCATGAAAATTTTGCTGACTTTGTATTGAAAGTCCATATTTTCTAGTTTCTATTTTAGTGCATTTTCGCACGTGTCACGACAAAGGTGCTGTACATACATAAGTTTGATGTATTGTATGAAATTCAATTTGCGCGGGGAAAGTTCACGATGTAACAAGTAATATCGTGATAGGTATTCGGTGCAGTGTAGGTGGTTATTTGGAGGATGCACTGCAAAAACAAGTAATTTTATTTCCATAACGTTGTATTGATAATTTAAGGCTTCAATACATTGGCTTATGGTAAATAAAGATAAGCTGTATAGGTAATTCCAGGATACATGCCCCAGTGGGATAGGTGCCGCGATTTTAAGTACACTATGTTACAAGCAACTTAGCCTAAAGTTATAGTACGTATAATAGAAAGGGACCTCCCCGTACCACTTTACGAATCGCAAACCATCAAAGAGTGCGTTCGTTTAGCCAGTGAGAGCAAAAATCTTCCGCGGCCAGACCTTATCGAGCGTCGAAATGATATTGGTAAGTATCTTAAAATGGATAGTTTTTTTGTCAGTTGTAAAATGAAGCAGATTTTTATATAATTTGATAGACTATCTTATAAATTATATGCTGTGCTATGTATTATATGCTATAGCTATGTTTAATTCGATTTTTAGTGTTATTATATTTTTTATTAAAAAAANGGCATTGAAAACACAGTTTCTCTGTACGTGCGAAGCGCCAGCGATCCTTGCGTAGGGCTCGCTTGAACTTTATGCATTGTTCAAGTGAGTGTGTTTGTGTTTTACAAAACTTGCACTTTTCGTTGTTCTGCTCGTCGTTCGTAAACACAAGTACATTGTTGTGTGAGCTTCTGATGTACTCTGGCTTACGTCTGGGCTCCGATTGGTTGTTGTGTACGAAGCTAACACCAGCCGCGGCTACTTTTTGTGCTTCTAGGTATAGAAAGTCCGATAGGCACTCAAGTTTCGGTTTATCGTGTAACTCACGGTTGGTGTATGCGTAGTCAGCCCACTTGGTCACGAGTAGTGTAGGTAACTTTGACACGATGATGTTTACGAGTTCGGGGCTCTGTAGGTACTCGCGTTGTTTTATCGCTCGGGCGGCTGCTACGTGGTTTTTGATTGTTATTGCGAACTGCACTAATTTGGTGTGGTAACTTTCAGGTAGTGGTTGTATCTTCTTGAGTTGTGACACTATCTTGTTCATAACGATTTCAGGTCGGCCAAATCGAAGCTCTAACATGTCGATTATTTCATTCGGTGATGTGCAATCAATTAGTAGCGATGACACTGCGTCTTTAGCTTCGCCTCGTAGGCATTTACGAAGGCGCCACATGTTCTCGGTGTCGGTGTATTTACAGATCTCGGTGGACTCGAAGTATGCGTTCCGGAACTGTAACCAGTCGAGGGGGTCACCGNACATGAAGAATTATCAAAAAATAATCACAATAAGTGTATTATTTGTCATTTACTCACTTATACAACGGAAAGTTTCTAATTACAAATGACGTAAGTGGTACTTACTAACTTTTACGTCGGAGTAATATATTTGTTTAAATTATTAACTGCCACATAAGTAATTGTACACGGGAACAAAGTTCAGCTACTACTGACCGTAACTCTCACTCTAGGCCCATAGTCCTGCTCGACGAGGCATAACAGCGTCCCGCCTCGTTTCCCAGATAGTTGCATATTGGAGGCACTCAATACCTTAAGATTGTTCCTTATCTAAGGGGTCTTTTGACTGAAGAATACCTGTAGAACCGGTAAATTTTCTTTGTCAATAGTGCCGGCCAGGTTTGACAGCATGGCATCGAGTCCGAAGATCCATATGGCTCTTTTTTGAGTTCGATCTTGTGGAACATTGAATACGACTGGGTACTAAATGGAAACCTTTTCAAGGGGATGTATATTTCAAGGTATCATCTGTCATGCAGATAGTTTCATCATTACAAGAAAATCCTCATAAATAAATAAATAACTTTCACAGCGAGGCGGCTTGCCTGGGCGCCACAGACGGCATAATGGTCGCCCTAAGCCAGGGACCACATATATTTAAAGGCATCCCTAACACCTTCACCTGACGCCCACACCACTGTCAAAACTAAGGCCCAGATCAAATATCTAAGAGTTATCCTATTAATCACCAGTGGCGCCAAGTAGTCAGCGCAAATACGGTGACCTTAACTGTAGATCGTACCAGTGGCAGATCGTACTTTTTCCAATCCGTCGCCGTGCGAATGGAAGACAGCTTGCTTTTTCGTGGCTGCTTCCCTAATTTGAAGGTCCGAAAACTCTATGTCGGAAGGCCATGGAGAAAGACCGGGAGCTCTATACTGGCACCCTCAAAAGCATGATTCTGTCCCATCTAGGGCATCGCCCTCATAGGGAAGGGTAACGCTGCCCATCTTCTAAGACCTTAACAGGCCCAGAAAGTCTACAGGGCTACATCGTCGGCTTTAACACATCGTGAAGAACGAGGTGAAAGCTCCGCCATAGGAGGACAGAGAGGCCGTTTGACGTAAGACTCGCTAGACTGTACTGTATAGTCTAATAGTTGATAAACCACCTCTCCGTGGGCCGTGGCTAAGTTGGGTCGCCGAACCTTATTCGCACTCGTGCTGAAGTTTAAGGTTGCTCTAGCGATCGCACCATGACTGGGCACGGATCCATCGAGCCCTACATGTATTGCGGTGGCTAGGAGCATACGACACACCATATTCTTATAGCATAGTCAAAGCTATGTGGACGGTAACAAAAGTTGGGTGGTAATGAATCACCTTTATCTGAGAAGACAAGGTCCCGCAAGAAGCTGCGGTACGATAGCGCGACTACCAACCAAGTGCGGGTGCATTTGAATTCGCTCCAGGGAAGGTGACAGTATGATTGCCTCCTATCTTCCTTCCTCGGTAATGGCCAGCGTAACGGGGGCGTGAGGCCGCACGAGAGGCATTGCATAGATAGGCCACCACCACCGTCTGCTGACGGTAAGTGTGTGTACGGGAAAGCTGTGTACTTCCAGTTGCTCTCGTCCCAACTCGCTCCGTGTAGGTGGAAGATCTTTGTCCGGAATCTCAAAGTTAGCACTTATAGCGAGTGACGGGGCACCAGGGTATTTTTAGTGGGTATACCTCATCCTTCTGACGGGTATATGTTTGCAATATCATGTAAGCATTATCATGTAATAGTAGATTCTAAATGCAGTTATCTTTATTTCTGAATGCCTTAATATGCTTAATAAATAAATTAAATAAATTTTACGATTTTTTACTTGTATCTTGTATTATAAAGTACCATAGGAGAAGAACTTGGTTGCGTTGAGTCTAATAAATGACCCAAGATACTTCAGTCGTGTTGTATTTCATATTTTATATTGTTTTACCTTCACTTTTATGTCCACCAGATATTGCTAAAATACAATTTCTCAGCGTAAAACACCGTTACTGGCACTAACTTATAGACATAAAACAAACTTTTCCAAAGTAAAACATTATATAGTGGCAGTTACGGCTAGAAGATACTTGAATTTCCCGACGTAAAAATAAGTAAGTGTCACCTACTTATAATAGTAACTTTAATTTTCCCTAGTAAAACAACGCAACTACCTTATGCCTACAGTTAACTGATTAATTTGCCGTTGGTATAATGTTGAGTGAAATAAATTAAGTCAGAAACCATAATAATACCTATTTCCTTCATAAATTACGTATCAATTTACTCGATCTGCGCGAATAAAAGTGGCAGTTGCGGGGCTGGGCGCGCGGAGTAAGGCGTGCGGTCCAACGTAAAATTTCGTAACTCCCACTAATGCAATTTTACTGCGGAAATTGTTCAAATTTTGTAGTTGCGGGATTTGTTTTTTGACGTTTTAAGGTTCAATTTGAATAAAAACTGTATGTTTTTTTAACTGAGCCGAAACTGTTGGGTGCTCTGAAGGTTTTGCAAGCAAAAACGGCAAATCACGGAACTGGTAGATACTGAACTATACGTAGGGACCGTCGGCGCTAACACGACGAATGTTAAAACCGCACCGCGGGCTTATTTGTCGNAGTTTACAGATACTAAGATCAAATTGTTCATAAAAACTTACTGACTGAGTTACAGAGCTGTTTCAAAAAGTGGGGCATCTATCCTGGACTTACCCTAAGGTATAGGTTTATTGACTCATAGCTTTCATATGGTAGATTTTTGCTACACGCAAAAGTTCTTAAAATAAAACTTTCTTCCGAAATAATAATAGTAAGTAGGTACCTAAATTAATAAAGTTCTAGAGGTTTACTAACTCCAATCTTTCTAGGTTAGTTACATATTATGTATAAAGGTAAGTTATCTTCACGACTCTATTAAGACTTAGAAAAAGAGAAAATAATAATACGCTTGTCTGAGGAGTGGGTTCGCCCTAGAGCCCTTAAATCCCAATTCACTTATTCACATCTTTTTGGCACTTCATTTAATAATACAACTACTTACTGTTGTATATTGAGAATATCTTCTCTATATACCTACTCTTGTTTACTTTATACGTGGTAAATAGTAGGGTAAGCAAGCACTTAAGATTTGTTGAAAGCGTCATCCGTAGATGCGTGTAAATGTATCTTCGCGCGAATTGGAGATCTTTTGCGACGACATCTGCGTACCCTCGTCTCCCCTAAAATACTTTAAATGTATATATTCAAGTTGCTACATCAAATGTAAGTGTCGTCCTTAATGTATGTAGAAGTATTTATGTACCCTCCCCAATTTTCCACCATTTTCATTTGAATTCAGCTAAAAGATACAGAATTGATTGCAAAAAATGGCTCTACCATTTTTTACGGGGAAAAAATGGGTTGAATCGCATACCTACCCTGCGAGGACAGGGTAAGTTATGTGGGGCTCACCAAGTCAGAAGGACGAGGCATACCCACTAAAAAAAACCCAGTGCTCCGTCACTCGCCATAAGTGGGAGGAAACTGTGGGTTTCCGGACAAAGCCTTCTCTACCACAGCCCCTCCCGGCGATTGCCCGGTTTCATGTGCTCTCAACTTTGTAAGTTCTAGTTAATAGGCTAAACTGCCAAAGAGTACGGTGAAACTTCCTTTGAAGATGCATCCTACTAAAATTATCGACTGATAATAATTATCCCCTCTCTTAGGTTATTTATAGTCACTAATAATTACTACTGTTCACAACACTATTGTAATCTTATGTCTTACTTACTTTAATTTTATTTGCTATACAAAGCTTAGTATGCTTGAGTTAATAACATACGGTACTAAAATAAATTCAAATTAAATCACATATTTCATCAAAATATTAAAATTAGATTCGATCTATCAAAGGCATACGTCTATTTTCGAAGGAAGATTCGTTCTTGACTGGCGTTTATAGCACTTTAGTTTTTATTATGTGCCATAAAGAACTAAAAACGCAGAAACACTACGTCTTTGGTATCTATTACCGTTATCCACAGTCATTGCACTTAATATGGAAAGGCTCGGAAGGAGGATAAGCGACCTTTTTATATCCAACACCCAATAAATAACGTCTCAGATATGAGACGATAATATTTTCATCACCTTTACCTTTTTGTCAAAGGTCAAGTGATTTATCGAAGCCCTCCAAAGTTCTCATATTTGGCAATAACACCGTTTAAGTGGCGATTCTCATGTTTTTGTCAACTTTTATGGTCTTCTGTGATAACAGAACCCACCTAAATGGTGGAATAACAAACATTCTAACTTTAGAAACAACTGACTCAGCAGTTTATCTTTTAAAATAAAAATAAATAAAGTATTTTAGTAAATGATTTATCTGTATAAAGAAAATACGAAGAATACTTATGAATTTTGTTTACATTTATTGTGCCAGTAAATTTTTGTATTTTCTCAATTATGAACACGGACTCAACATAAAAGTTTACAGATAATCAAAAAAGATGAAAGCGAGTTCAGAACCACAAATGCGGAACCGAACTAATCTCATCGAGCCGATATAAAAACTCTTTGAAAGATTTCACCCTAGCTAAGGGCCACAGCAGACATGCGACTTTTAGCATCGGCGATTGGCGAGTTTGCGACTGTAATAATGCAGCATCGCGATTACACGAATTCATACGTTCGGACGCGGTATCGGAATTGCGCGTTTTAGCGACTCTAAATAAAACAAAAGAATTTTGTAAATAGAAATTAAATTTATTTAAGTATCAATTTATCACACATATTTATCTGCATACCCTGTTAAATTTTTTTCGGCGAATGGAATGTAGTGGTGTATAGATGCAGCATCGCGATTTCGCACGTTCGGAGGCGGTATCGGAATCGCGAGTCGTTAAACGACTACTTTATGTCTTTTACTTTACTTTTGAGTTTCCGAAAAGCGACTCATTCGCCGCGTTTGGCGTTGTGTGGTCGCTGCATTCAATTTCTAAAAAGCGGCTATAAGCCGATGCTAAAAGCGTGTGTGTTGTGGCTCTAATCGGGGTGCCGGCTAATCATTAGCGATTCCATCTCTCGATCCTCTCATGTAGTAATCGATGTTTGTTTTGATCCACCCACACGTCGCTATACGCATCGATATGTTTGCAGACGAATATACGGGAATCGAGCAAGTGTAGGCGTCACTTCGTACACTGCAGAGAGAATTCCAAAATAGCCATGTTGGGATTACCAGATATATCTGCTGAAATCTGACGGATATATTTTGACCTTTTCAATGACCGGTACGTCCCAAACTTTATCATCAATTTTCCAACCAAGACAGACGACACAAACATACTCATATTTGGCTACAATACGTGCGCTATTAAATTTGTAATAAAATGTTAGTAGGAGGCTGGTGGAAACGACTACATATAATTACATTCTGAATTTTGTTTCAAAACTTGAGTACTTCGATTCTTTAGCAAAAAATATTGGCTGATAAATCTTATCAAGCAAGAGTTTGTTCATTTTTGATAAGTCACGTTTAGGTTCTTTCGGTTCCTTTAATTAATGAGGGCTTTTAGGCGTACACTCGCGATTTATAAACCTAAAGATAATAATAATGATACTTCGGGAAGGGTTATACAATTTACACTGTAAAAGAGATTTTTTGATAGTCATTTGTTTTTGCAGACTACACTATGTTGTAGCATAAATTACTTATGTAAGTGTTTAAATTAAATTATCAGATTCTACAAAATTCTTTGCCGGTAGAGCGCTTTTAGGAGCTAATTTAATTTTCAATCATGTGTCTGTCTAGCGTCCTTTACGGGGCTGAAGGTATGTTTTGAACCATAATAGATCTAAGGCATTTCACATTTCCCTAAAATATAGTATACTGATAATCTAATCTTATTAAAATAGGTATAAGTTTATTTCAGATAACTTATCTCACTACTTACAAAATATCAAAACAAATAACTTTGCTTTGGTTCTATTATTGTCATTCAACAAGGCACCAAAATCAGGCACAAAATAATAAAATATTCATTTTTATAGGCAATTACGGGAAGAAAAACTGAATCAGGTGAAACCACACATAATATTTATCGTCCTTAATAAAAGGTACATGCGGCCGTAAATCTAGCGTACGTTTTTTATTGTACATAAACATTTTATAGGGCACCGTATTATTCTATAATAAACAATATAACTAGATACCACGCATAAGAAGTTACATGCTCAGCAGCAATGAAACAAAGACCAGATTAGTGTTTTGTTTATTTTCTCAATTAGGTATTAGTTCTTTCAACTCACGAAGGCGAGTGAGCTCTACTTGTGTGTATGTGTAGATGTACATAACGATAGTGTCTATCAAAACTTTTGAAAAAATTAACAGTAGCGAGCTACACACACATGTAAAGCTCACTCGCCTTTGTGAATTGCAACAACTATATCTACTCGTAATAAAGTTTCTTTTTGGTGTTTTACATTTTTATAGCCAGGATCTCTCTCATTCATATTTTTTTTCTAAAACAAATAAGTCTAAAATAAAAATGTGTCTGAAACTCATTGGTCAGAGCACTCGCCCGGTAAGATTAAGGTCGTGGGATCAAGTCCCATCTGGGTCAGAGGATTTTTTCCACTAAAACTCATGCATAATGTATTTGTGACAAACTGAAATCTATACAGACGAAGGGGTGGCAGAAGCGCTATAATATTGTACTAAAAAGAGCTTAGAGATGCAAGCTTAGTCTATCAGAATGACATAATTTTCTCGCGTTAAGATTAATCTCGTTTACACAAATAATTATGTAATGTAATTGTTTTTGGAAGCCCTTGGGCGGCCATTGTCTAGCAGTCTTTTGGTTACGAGCAAACACAAATAACTATTCTCATTATTCTAAAATAGTTTTGGATAGTATTTAATTAGAGATTTAGTTGGACGCCAGCAGTTTATAAAAGAGATTATTTGTAGAGTTCCCGTTTTTAGAGAAACCTTAAGGTTTTATTGTGCTCTGTCCAATGGTAGCGCCCAATGCACTTGCAAAATTTAAAGTAAATAAATAAATGGCTGGATGTTAACCCCATTAATAGTTAAAACGATGATAATACAATGAATTTTTATCAATAACAGGCTTACAATCGATCGTGTTGTGATTTCTAATCGGATATTATGCTACCGACGGAATCCATGACCCGAATACCTGTGAACGCATAAAACACAATTCTTCGCGGAAAGATGGTTAAATAACGACGCTATATGGATAACTGCCGGCTGAGTTGCGAAATCCGACGTCGGAAACACTTCCTTGTTTGTTTATTGACTAACTAATTAGTCTATTGAAATATTATTTCAATAGACAATTGCTCAGGATGCAAGGCTGATCGCTATCTTTACTTTGTTTATCTGTCTCAATAAAAACTATGCAAATAACGTACACATAATAGAGCAGAAGCGATCAGGCACTTAGAAAAACATGTCATTTACACCCCGAAAGTCTGTTTAGATTTTAATTAAAGCAGTAGTTAAGTATTTTATACAGTTAAAGCTTTGAATCCCTAAAACTTTTGTATTTTTGGAAGTGTTGTTACGTTATGTTTTATATCACAAATCATTCAGCGTTGTCAAACCTTTATTCTAGGGTAGTAACATTGTTAGTTTATAGGTTGAAGATTAGAATCTATATTCTGTTATGTAGTCATAGCCTTCTGATAGCATAAATGGCTAGATGTTATCAAACGCCATAAAAAAGTTCAATTTGAGTCACACGTGTAAACTTTACCATTGTGTTGTACGGTAGTCGTGACTGGTCAACTATAATTGTCCACATGCCAACATTGTTTAAAGAAACATTGTGCAAGTACATAACTTTATGATATAAAGCTTCAAATTAATAATAAACAACAATACAATTATAAAACTGAGGCCAACGTAGTGGTTATGATAGTAGTAAAATCCTTATAAGTTACAGTGGCAATGGGCTGTCAAATGGCCATATCTTTTGCAGTTGCAGAACCTGTGAGTTTACGTCAAACGTCCTCACTCGTGAGCGTGATAAAAAAAAATATGAAAATTTTAGTTGTTGAAAGTTTCCGCTAAAGGCGCTGTACAATCCGTCATACATTTAATGTCATTTTTTTACGCGCTCACTAGTGACGACATTTGATGTAAACTCACACTCAGCTCTCAGCCCCCCTAGACAAAACGCACTTTTTGATCGAATCGAAAGTCAAATCCGTCAGAACTCCATACAAAAAAGGGGCTTTTCGACCACTTTTCGACTGGTTTGCGATTATAATTTGCACTTTGTCTAGACCCACTGGTCGGTTGAGTAAACGTGTGTTCTCGAGTGGAGACCACGTATCAGAAGTAGTGTAGCAGTCTATGAAGTCCCCTCCTCCAAAACCTTCTCGTCTTCGTAAACATAGTACAGGAAGTCCTCTGCTCTCGGTTTGTAAAATTAAAAAAAAAACTTTTCTTTTCCTCTGCTCTCGGTTTGTAAATTTAAAAAAAAATCGTGGTTTGTAGCGCGACCAACAGTGGATTGCTGATGACAATGAGTACAATAATTCTTATTACATAGGTAAGTATCGTAAGTGATAAATTATATTTTTGTAATGTCCACAAATACATAGGTACAACTTTTGATTTACACACATAATAATAAACACTAGGGTTTAATAACAACGGACCCAGACCTAACCGACTAACTAGTTAGCAACAAAAAACGTCGTTACCCACAGCTGTCCTGCGAATTGCCTCTATCTAAATAGAGCTTACTGCCGGGTAGAGACGAGGGTAAAAACATGCTAGGACCCACTTTCCTACAATCTCCATATCTTGCAACATGTAGAAATGTAGATAGTACGTTCAAGATAAAAGTTTTTATGTTAAAGAAAAATTTAAGACCCGGAATTGTTAGGGTAGCTTGCAGTCGTCGGGTAATCAGATTTTTGTTTCAAAATAGAAGCAATTGCAATAACTTAAGATACTGTTATTTGTATAAAATCTAAAACATTAAATTATCATTATAGCCGATGAGCTGTCATAGTGACATTAACGTAATGTCAATGTCACACTAGAAATGTCAGATTAGAGGGAGTACGCGCACGGACGACTCCCCGCGCTTTTGTGCTAAGTGATGAATTGTATGCAAAATGAGGTAGTAATAATGTAAAAGTTAAGTATCCAGTGTTTTATTTAGAAGAAGATCTACCGGCCTCTAATAATACCTAATGTCGAACACAGAAGCTGAAAACATACCACTTGTTTTTATAAAAGTGCCGTCTTAAGTGGCTTAGATAGTATTTTTTGTGAATTTATAAAAAAGTTAAGTGCTATAAAACACTAAGTAATTACCATCTTTATGATCGCACGACATAATAAAATACTTTGACTTTGAACTGAACTTCATTTAAATATTTAAGTAGGTCTGGGTATAATGGTGATTTAAAAATTATGTCTAGTAAATAGGTTCAGTTGTCTACATTTATGGGCGTCTCCATGAATCCACATTTTAGAATGTCAACATAATAAGGATGCAATTGGTGCACATATATGAAACTTTTGCGTTTAAGTTACACACATAATACGTCCTTAAATATATGACTTGTTTCGGATTAGATCACCTTTACACTATATGCAAAACCGTCTATAAAATGGCATTAATCGATTTCATATTTGTAGAAGTGGAACCTGAGACCTTTCATTTAAGACTTGTCACCTAACCAACCCTATCGGCCCCCAATATAGCTCAATTACCATCAATGATTACATGTTTTGTTAAATTGACGCTGGCTGGGAAACTTGAAACTTAGGCTGAGTTGCACCACCTAACTTTGACTGTAACTAAACGTTAACCGGTGTTTTTTGTATGGAGTTTGGCAGATTTTTGACGTTTGTCAAAGTTAAAGTAAGATGGCGTAACCCAGCTTACTGTCAAGATATCAGCGTTAAAGCCTCGACAAATAAGATTATATCCCGAGACAGGAGACGATCGAAAGAGATCCCGGGGGAGATACCGACGTCAATAATTTCACAAGTTTGCGACTATATTTTTGAAACTGAACAGAGGCGTTAAATCGCTTTTAACTTTATTTATTGACATCCAATGACAGAAATAGGTAATAAACGACACATAACTATAGCTTTTAGCTAAAATATAGCTTGTGTAAATAAATAAGGCTGCATAAAAACTGCTAGTTTTAGATCATATTTTTGGATACATAACCTGCAGGTTTCTAAATGACATTTAGCGATTATAGAATTTGGTTAGAAAATGTACTGTAAAAAATTTACTCATCAAGATGGTAGTAATGGTCTATTACACGGGCGAAAATTTAATATCGAGTTGAAGTCGAAGACAGTTGGCGCCAACTGACAATTTTAGACTGTAATCAGCTCAAAATTACTCTATTTATCGACAATCGATTTTTACAATCGCTGAATGGCATTTGCTGCTAACAAAAAATAATTTGGGACTTACACGACTTCGGTTTCGAGTAAAAAGCCAAAAACATTGATGTTATCGAATAAATTACGTAGGTGCAAAGTCTTTTGTTTGTTTAACAAACAAAACACCAAAAGTCTGGACAAGATTTGCATTTTGACTAAAAGTCAACTGATGACGTTCATACATTTCCTGTGACAACTAATTTTCAATGTTACCTACGTTATGTTTAACCTGTTCACGTAAACAATAGCATAGGTATCTAATTAGTAAGACTGAGTTGCACCACCACGTAACTATAACGATAACCGGTGTTATTTGTATGGAGTTTGACAGATTTTTGACGTTTGTCAAAGTTAAAAGTAAGATGGTGGTGCAACTAAGCCTAAGTCTTGTCTTGATTAATGAAGACCTTAGGTTTAATAGGTTGTATATTGGAGATACAACACTAGGTAACCGTTGAGGGATTAACTGCGTCCCCTAACTAATTCAATGTAGATAGGTACTGACGATTAGTGCTACCTCTACACAGCACATCCACCTGCCACAAAATTGCAGCATTGCGGCAGATTAATTTTGTACCTTACTCCAAAAACATAAAGGTCACAATCTTCTAACAGTTATTTTAAGGTAGGTATACTGAATGGATTCGGCGCATGTGAACCCAATCATGGTCAGGTTATAATCACTTTTTAATTGGACTCTGGAGCTTCGGATAGATGACACAGTAGGTATCCAGGTAGAGACTACAATTGGGACAGAGCTGATAGGCAAAGACATTTTCATTTTGTTTTCACACGAATAGTTTCGGTCCATGTCTTTGATTGCATTGATTTCGCTATAACGCAGTTCTGTGATAAAATACTGAATTTATAGCTAACATAAGAATTTCTTTGTAATAAAGTTCTATCATTTACTTCACCGACTTTTTTGCGAAAATGCTCTTCCTTCTTGTTTTTGTACTAAATAAATATTCTAAAATTTTTATTCTTAACTCTATGCTAAAATTCATCAAAATTTGTTTAGCTGTTTACACGTAGAAAGTTTATTTTCCGGAAATATAATTAGGTATTTTTGTCAATGTTCATTTATAAACAATATTTTCTGCGAAATAATTTATTATGTACCATGCATAAGACCTCCAACTGCTCTGATGCATTCGCTGCCAAAATTAAATAATGTGGGAAAGCTTTACAAATAAACATAAACTTTTATAAACTTTTCAATGGTCAAATATTTTATGGGTTCAAAAGTAGCGAAGTTTGGTTAAAGCTCTACATTGCATTGAATTCTGCCAAAGACTAATGCAATAAAAATATAATGGGCAGTTAAAATGAGCATAATATTTTTCAAATTTTCCAACTTTCTATTCGCACAGGAGCCTTTTCGGTTAAAAAAAGAATAGCAAACTCCTCAGGTTCTGATAAGTATATCTCTATTGTATCTTATGGTATCGGACAGCTGTTTATTTTACTTAAAACTTATAAAATGGTCTATTATTTTCTTTTTAATTTGTAATCATTGGAATCATTTTAATGAAGATTTAAATGGCTATAAATGCATTAACAAAGTTTATTGATAATTTTAAAAACTGTTTAGAAATTCGGTGATCGCTTTAAGCCGCCAAAGGCCAAGGAGGCTCGTTAACATCATGTAACATTCAAATAACGAACGTGCGCCAGACACGCGCGGCACGTGTGCGCGTGCGCAGAATGCAGTGTTGACAGCCGCCGCACGCACCAATTTAAAACGTAACTTAATGTGGGAAAATCTAGACAAAGCTACATTATTTTGATCTATTATAAACATCCACATAACGAATTACGCAACTTGAAAAAACATTTCCCAAAACAGTGTATTACGAATTTAATAGAGGTTTTCTTTTTATTGTGCAGATTTTTCTAGTAAAAGTTCTCTTTTCCTACGTTTTTTGTACTCTAAATACACCAACATGGTTTTTCACTTGAAAAAGCGAATGCCTATGACAAATTTTACAGCTTGTGAGCGGTTTTAAAGCAGTATTAATTCATCAAGCAAGAGTTGAAGGTAGTTGAATTTTTCTAGTTATAGATGGTCAAGTTTTCAATACTTAGTTGCACTTATTTATAGAATGTTAGAGCCAATAAATATTTCAGTAGATATAAATATTATCCATCTCATAACAGCATACTACTTGAGACTGATTGAATGGCATTAGGAACTACTCGTACGCTAAACCTATCAACAGAAGCATAAATACGATCGCTATAGTACAGGAAGGTCGTTATTACGAATGAGGCACTAAATAGTACTATCTGCACTATAGTTGCGCGAGCTAGCTCGTCTAATAGCTTTCATGCTACCGTTTTGCTTAGGTATTTCTATCTCCGAACAACTTTCATGTGCCAAGATAGAAAGGTAAGATAGGGTACGCGAGCATCGAGATTTGTCATTTATGTCTATGGACGGTAGCTCTTTGGTAGAGCTTGGGATGGCTGGTATTTGTCAGCGTCCAGTGTACCTACCATGAGTTTACGTTAGGTGTGCTCGCTAGCGAAAACGTCAAAAATCTCTATGGAGATTTTGTTTCTTGAAAGTAGCCGCTAGGGGCGCTGCACAATATGTCATACAATTAGGTGTCATTTTTTTACGCAGTCGCTAGCGAGCACACGTAACGTAAACTCATGGTAAGCACACAGTTTCAGGTTTGGTTACCGATTGAAACATTTTTTGTTACTATCTAACGCAAGACTGTGTTTGAACCAAATAAATTATTTTTCTTCTTCTTCTACTAAGCTAAAATAACTTCTTGTATAAACAACTTGAGGGATACATTTTCTCTACATCTCTTGCAGTATAAATTCCAAATTGATACTACCATTTTTGTAAGATATTATCGTTATTCTAACTGTACTTATTTCCAGGAAAGTATCCATAAATAAAGACGCGGTCGGTAAAGTTCCACACAAATTTAAATTTCCGTTTCATAAAGATTTTGAAACGCGAAATGGTAACAAAATAACGGCATCACCTAAAAAGTTTAATGGCCCAAAGTTTAAAAATAGGCCGTTGCAAAGTCAAATGAAAATTTAAAGGGATGAAAAATTGGGGCAGGAGAATGCTCTGACAGGATCATTAGGAGGCGTCGATTCGTTGCGGTTCATTAAACTGAGTTAAAACAGTCTAAAACCTGAAATTCACGACGTTTCTATCAAATAAATTACGAAAGGCAAGTATGAAAAGAAAAGAAATGATGAATTGTATTTTATGTTGCTAAGTCACTTGGACGAACAATCATAAATAAAAATTTGCAAACTTTGCTTAACTACTGCAATGAATGATTACATCATTTATTATGTTGTGATCATTAAGTAGGTAAAATCGATAAAATCTAGGCAGGTACGTGAATAGTGCAATCATTAAATATGTGTTGATGTCTAGTTTGTGTTAATTCTATACCATATATAGGTGTATTGATATCGAGTGATGTGTGATGACTGAATTTAATAATGATAAAATTAATAAGATAATCCTTTTGTCTAGTTTCAATAAGTAATTTTAAACATGTTCATTATGTGGATAGGTGCTGGTTATGTTTTTAAGTAATGTGACTTACGATTTCATGCTTTTGTAAAGATTTGCTAAGGCTTTTTTGATTTTCAACTCCGGACACTTTTAATTTTATTCAATCTGGTAAAAAATTCAATTCTCCGAACTTTCAGTTTCAGGGATTTTGAATGGTTTTGTGACGCGTCGGCAATTAAGCGTCTAATCGCAGAATTTCCCTGATGACCTCCTACAATTTATGAATTTTTCTTTGAATTTGTAGGCTATTGCCGTCAAAATCAACCCTTCTCATAAGTTGGCGGTTTATTGTTCTCGTGTCAATCCATACTCTTGCATTATGTTTAGAATATTTTGACAGCTACACCTACTTGACATCGACTCCCAAACATTGAAAGGGAAACTATCGGTGCCATACATTATTGACGTTACAGAAACTAAGACAATATGCTCCGATACAATCTCTGAGGTCTACGCATAAATAGTAGATATCTGTGTTAGTATTATTCCTTATGAATGATCTAACTTAATGAACAGCCCTACGGGATCGCACGTCAAATGGATTTGTGACAGGTGAATTCATTTTGAAGGTAAATGAGAATAGAGAATCTAATAATAAAATGACTAGTTTTTATTCTGGTCCATAAAAAGCAACATTTAAACCTAGTTTTTAAAGGTTTGTGACTCCAAGAAGCAAAGAAAAGTAGAAGAGAGTCAATTAAGTGCTGATACCTGAGCCATGATTAAACAAAATCAATACAATAAACAGCTATGCCATAAAAAGGAATTCTTACGTAGTTCTAAATGTTGCCGATTTATTTTTATGTCAACATCAATTTATTGGATTAGAATCTGTGCATATCAATGCTTCAAAGTTAGAGATGATAAACAAGTCCATTCGTTAACAGTGTAGCACTGTTCCCTCCTTTTCAGGATTATCAGGATCCCCTTGATAAAGGGGTTCGTATGGAATATTATATAGCTATAGTATGGATAAGAAAAAATATTGGCCCCAATAGGGTACCCTGCGTAAAACTATAATAACTCTTTCAGAACACGTTACCTACCTTGTGCCTATATTATCCACGCCAATTAAGTGAAATGGCTACTTGTAATAAATGTTATAATCCATAATTGCTAGCAATTGTTTATAATAGCACAGTCCTTGAATTATTTTTTCTCGGCGATTAGGAACCAATTTCAAGTTAACATACAATTATTAAGCAGATTGAAACTCAGAATAATGTTAAGAAACTTACAAGCAATGCAACTAGTAAACAGTTAAAGTAATTTTAACAATCCAATTAGAAAATTAATAATTGATTTATGGTGATACCTACTTCGATTAGTTTAATGATAACGCTGAATGCACTGCATGCACTACATATTGCATACATTCGTATGTTCAATATTAAACCGGACCTAAGATGATTTACTTTCCCCCTTTGACTAGATTTATTGAGGCACGTCTCTGAAGTTTTCACGATAAGGGGAACGGCGGAAAACTCAAATAAAAGTTATCATACATCTTTCAACGGTTCTTTCGGCGGTGTCAAATTTTTTGGAGATAGTCAAGATTCTTATGACTGATTTGGTATGTCTATAATGGTTTATTGTACTCNCTGGAGCTTCGGATTGATGACACAGTAGGTATCCAGGTAGAGACTACAATTGGGACAGAGCTGATAGGCAAAGACATTTTCATTTTGTTTTCACACGAATAGTTTCGGTCCATGTCTTTGATTGCATGAATTTTGCTTTATCGCATTTATGTGATAAAATACTGAATTTTAATAGCTAACTTAAGAATTTCCTTGTAACAAAAGTTCAATCATTTATTTCACCTACTTTTTTGCGAAAATGCTCTTCCTTCTAAAAGTTCTATTCATAACTCTATGCTAAAATTCACCAAAATTAGTTCAGTTGTTTACACGTAGAAAGTTTATTTTCCGGAAACATAATTAGGTATTTTTGTCAATGTTCATATAAACAATATTTTCTGCGGAATAATTTATTATGTACCATGCTTAGATTAATAAAACCTAGATGGATAGTCTTCATACAAACGCTTCGTCAAGAGTGAGGCAAAAATCTTGTGTCATTAGTGTCAATTTTGTTGGGGAGTGTCGACAGTGAAGGCGATTTTCCCGAAAGTAGGGAAATTTTTAATACGTTTTTAATTATTTTATAATTAACAAAAACAAAACGCGTCATGTACTTAGGTACTTATTTATTGAATTCAAAGTACCTACCTAATAACAATAAGATAAATCGACTTAAAAGTCTCGATTTCATAAAAATGGATTTGTACAGCGAACAATGAGGATCAGTACTGTTGTAGAAAATTCAATAAAACCAGTATCTACGTTAATCTTTAAGACATAAGAAAGATATATCTTTTTGAATTATCCAAATCGGACCATTACTTACGAAGATATTAAGTAATAAACATAGGCCGTTTTTGCCGCTAAAAGTCAACGTACGCAAGGTCGCGTGACGTCATTATATCCGAATCGAGCGCAGCCGGCGTACTAATGGGATGGAAAATATTTTTTTCCGGCTAAACTATCAGTTTTAAAAAAAAACTTTTAATAACATTTATTCTTCAAAATAAAGTAACCTATCGACCAGTAATTTTTAAAAATAAAAATTGTGAAAAATAAGTATTGCTATGTCCAAAAACCACATTTTCATAGGATTCTATGCAATGCGGAGACGCGGTTGGGGTGAGTGTAACTTAATGATTGTTTGTATTGAACATAATAATACATAATATGATGCTAATACCCNCACCTTACATATATATTTATATAACAAATTTGAAGTTAAACGAATAGTCCTAAAGTTCCTTCTTACAATAAATTATAAAGAAACCGAAAGCTTGCTAAACAACTAACATAGGCGAAATCACATCTAACACACTCACATCCCACCATACACATTCACCACACTCAACAACACTTACACTCCACATTACACACCCACAGCTCCTGTGCTCGTTTGCACCACAAACATTAATTTATTATTTTAGCTTATTATTTATTGTCCGTTAACCTTAATAATTGTAAACTTACTTTAAACTCTTCCTTTGATTCTCTTAACCTACATTAGGTACTTTCATCACCCTGGAGGAATCACTGTCATCTAAGATACAGGTTTAATCCTAGTTTAGTTGGCAGGGACATACTTAAAATTAACACGATTGTCAATCGTAGTTTAAGTAATTAATACATCGTACAATATTGTAAATCGCCATCTTCTTGGTTATGAAATAAATTATTTTATTATTATTTATTATTATTTAATTCTATACCATATAGGTGTATTGATATCGAGTGATGTGTGATGACTGAATTTAATAATGATTTTATAAGAGAAACCTTTTGTCTAGTTTCAATAAGTAATTTTAAACATGTTCATTATGTGACAGGTGCTGGTTATGTTTTTAAGTAAACGTGATTTACGATTTCATGCTTTTGTCAAGATTTCAACTCCGGACACTTTTAATTTCATTCAGTCTTGTAAAAAATTCAATTCCACCCTGAACTTTCAGTTTCAGGGATTTTGAATGGTTTTGTGTCGCGTCGGCAAATAAGCGTCTAATCACAGAATTTTGCCGATGAAGAAATTCGTATCATTTATGAATTTTTCTTTGAATTTGTAGTTCGTACTGATGCTGTCAGAATCAAGCCTTCTCTTCGATTGGCGGTTTATTGTTCTCGCGTCAATTCATACTCTTGCATTATGTTCAGAATATTTTGACAGCTATACTTGACATCGACTCCCAAACATTGATAGGGAAACTATCGGTGCCATACATTATTGACGTTACAGAAACTAAGACAATATGGGCCGATACAATCTCTGAGGTCTACGCATAAATAGTATCGGTGCTAGTATTATTCCTTATGAATGATCTGACTCAATGAACAGCCCTACGGGATCGCACGTCAAAGGAATTTGTGACAGGTGAATTCATTTTGAAGGTAAATGAGAATAGAGAATCTAATAATACAATGACTAGTTTTTATTCTGGTTCATAAAAAGCAACATTTAAACCTAGTTTTTAAAGGTGTGTGCCTCCAAGACGCAAATAAAGTAGAAGAGAGCCAATTGAGTGCTGATACCTAATGCCCTGATTAAACAAAATCAATACAATAAACAGCTATGCCATAAAAAGGAATTCTTACGTAGTTCTAAATGTTGCCGATTTATTTTTATATCAACATCAATTTACTGGATTAGAATCTGAGCATATCAACGATTCAAAGTTAGAGATGATAAACAAGTCCATTCGTTGACTCTGTACCACTGTTTCCTTCGTAATTATCAAGATCCCCTTGATAAAGGGGTTCGTATGGAATATTATATAGCTATAGTATGGATCAGAAAAATATGGCCCCAATAGGGTACCCTGCGTAAAACTATATAACTCTTTCAGAACACGTTACCTGCCTTGTGTCTATATTATCCACGCCAATTAAGTCAAATGGCTACTTGTAATAAATGTTATAATCCATAATTGCTAGCAATTGTTTATAATAGCACAGTCCTTGAATTATTTTTTCTCGGCGATTAGGAACCAATTTCAAGTTAACATACAATTATTAAGCAGATTGAAACTCAGAATAATGTCAAGAAACTTACAAGCAATGCAACTAGTAAACAGTTAAAGTAATTTGAACAATCCAATTAGAAAATTAATAATAGATTTATGGTAATACCTACTTCGATTAATTTAATGATAACGCTGGATACACTGCATGCACTACATATTGCATACATTCGTATGTTCAATAATAAACCGGACCTAAGATGATTTACTTTTTCCCCTTTGACTAGATTTATTGAGGCACGTCTGAAGTTTTCACGATAAAGGGAACGGCGGAAAACTCAAATAAAAGTTATCATACATCTTTCAGCGGTTCTTTCGGCGGTGTCAAATTTTTTGAAGATAGTCAAGATTCTTATGACTTATTTGGTATGTTTATAATGGTTTATTGTACTTNTACCTTTTAACTTTAACCCAATCCCACCCTGTCTAAACGCAATGTCCGCAAAACTTATGGCAAAACTGAACGCAAAAATCAAGAACCCTGTCGTGGCTAAACGCAATCCGCGAGAGCCATAAAGAAAAAAAAAAGTATTGGAATTTATCGACTGAAGTCGCTGTTTGGAAGCAAGTTTGATCGTAGTATGGAAGTTTCCGTACCCTGGTATTGACCACAGATATGGATTAGAGGTATTGACAGATGGAATGACGACTTTTGTTTGACAATTTGACATTTTACTTTTTTCCAATAATATCTTGTATGTTGGCAGAGAAAGTATCATTATAGAGCCACCAATCTGAGAAAGTAAGCAGTGGCAGCCAGCGGCCGCCAATGCAATGATATATAGATGACCCACGCTGAACTGTCCCGCCAAACTCAATGACAGGGGGGCGCTACCATCGTTCAACTATATGGTTTCCAACATGGCAAAAATCTGAACTGTCAATGTCATCGACACTGTCCTGTCGATGACATTGACAGTGGGGCGCCACCGTCAATACCGGATCGCTGGTTCAGATTTTTGCCATGTTGGAAACCATATAGTTGAACGATGGTAGCGCCCNTACATCTTTCAACGGTTCTTTCGGCGGTGTCAAATTTTTTGGAGATAGTCAAGATTCTTATGACTGATTTGGTATGTCTATAATGGTTTATTGTACTCACTTAGATGTTTATAATGTTTGTAACATCAGCAGGGAACCAGATGAGAGTGACGTCTTGCGAGAGGTGCCGAATGCCGCGGCCGCGCTACGGACACCGGCTCATGCCACTCGAGTACATGGTTCTCGGACAGCGTCCACTTACGCCAATATAGTCACTGCCACACAGACACAATATGCACCAACACTTCACACCACAAACTTACAACCTTTCACTAAACTCCACAACACCTAACCTTTCGATGCAACTTCTACAAAATCACTGCGGCCGGTCGCATAGTTTTCCGGCGTCACGGAAGCCGTCGAGCCTTAGCGGCGATGTTTTGATTGAATGGTTTATGCGTTTCTGTCAGTGGATTGCGTTTTGTTTACGATAGATTCGATGAGATCGGAGCGGCTTCGGATCGCAACATCATACAGGCGCTGAGTCCGCGGCCCGCCGGCGACGACTGCTGGCTGCGCGCTCCCGCCGAAGCGTAGCGGAGACGCCCGAGGCTCCGGCTTACCGCCAAATCACATTCGCCCACTCTCTCCAACTTTACCGCCGATCTGAGCGACAGACAGAGAGCTTCGTTACATGAAAAGACGAAGTGAAACTAGAAATATTACGACTACGGGGTTACCTTTCCATTCATTGGCACTTATTTCGCCCGTTTGCAAAATAACGCGATACATTAGACGTGTCTGTTGCGTGTCTTGCAAACAGAAACCGTACCAAAAGGATGCCAATAATTTGAGAGATTTAGTTATTTTGGATTCGGATTACTCATAAAAGTACAGTTTAGAGCTTTCTAAAGAAATTTACGAAATAAAATTTTGAAAGTCTCTATTAGACCCACATCTGAACGTAAGTTGAAAGTTAAGGCAAAGAAACAACACTGGAGTAAAATGAGTCGATCACGGGTAGAGTTACATGAATACAAACAAAATTTTACAACAATCGTGTAATTAATATGTTGCAATAGGTAGATCCTGTCAATTTATACACGCACTTCCTTCGGACGAGTAGCTGTGCTCGTCATTATTTTTTAAAGAAAATGCCTGCACCGAGTTTTCACTTTATAATAACATTTTCATTAATACCAACCTATCTAATATTTATATAATTGATTAGTTATAAATCAAAAGGAAAGTTCGTCGTTCGACATGCCATTGTAAAGGTCGCGATGACGCGAATGTTTTGGTGAAACGTTAAAATATTTTTGGATTCGTAATAACACGCGTAAATTGAATCGCTATAATATTCCATCACGAACTTTGTGCAAAACACGTACACACGTATAATTTTGTTGACGCCCTTACTCAGAGAAGTTTTGCAATAATATTGCGAATTTGGTTCACAAAAAACTACTTGGCGAAACGACAACGACGAGGGTAAGTAACTGGGGGGCTTTAAGATTGGCATTGTTGTGTTGACAACAACAAACAACAATTTATGGCTGGAACTGGAAGCTCGTAAACGAGGGGCACATCTTGTTTGTTATTTTGGGCTTGCTGATACCTAATTCAAGCATGTGATTCAACATCCAATTGCAGAACTGATTTTTTCCACAATTTATGCGCATTATTACGAGGTTAACTGATGATTATTTAATATTAATTAGTTTTTATAACTTTACAAGTAAAACTCTCGTAAAAAAGTAGAGAAAAAAGAAAACTACGTCGACGTATCTTTCATATCGCTACATTTGATTGTTTTCAGAATAAAGTGTTTATAAGCGTCGGGACTCAATCAGACAGATGGCTTAACGTGCTTTTCGAAAAACGGAATGAAAATTCATTATTAGGTATTCTAGCACAATAAGGATCTAAAAATTTTCCAGTCAAACTGGGAACAAAGTAAAATAATGTCATTTGCATTACTAAAGTCACATCTAAAAGTGAACCTAGATCCAGCTTTAACCGTTGGATCACAGAATAAATATAAACCACGCAAAAAGGAAAAAATTGATAGGAACTAAATTCGCTGGAACAATTTGGTACATCATCAATCCCACGTCTGTCTATCGCTGTTGATTGAAATCTTACACAAATCTCGCTTTCTATTGGTTCTGGTAGTTATTCAACGATGTCGTGTCACATTTGATTGATCTTGATTGCCCCATTGTGATTGTCGTTTTTCTTTAATGGAGTAATCGGCGACTCAGTCCCGACTCGGCTTTTATGAGACCATTGATACGAATGGAATGGAAGGGAGAATACACTGGAAACTACGCCACTACAATCGACCTGTCATGCTGTGAACTAAAGAACGTGTAAAAGTAAAGATATTATGAGCGTTGAAAACTAGAAGAAAATCGTTTAATATGTCGAAAAATATTGTATCAATACTCGTAATTAATTATACCTATTTGTCCTGAAAGTAAAAGATATTTTGACCATAATAAGGTCTAATGCTTTAAAATAAAGATAGAGTTTTGAAAACTCCAAATGTTCAACTGTCCAAAGATATAGGTAGTATCAAATTAATTAATTACTGTTCCGATATGAATGCGTTGCTTTTGTCCTGGGTTCGACTCCTGGTTTATTCAATTAAAAATTAAACATTTCAATTGACATGCAGTAACAGATTAACTGAGTTTCTTGCTTCGGAAATCGAGATCGTGATAATTTGTGCGGTTTAAAGATATTATTACTTATAAATTATTATTTACTTATCTCAATTACCGATATTTAATTGACTTTAAAGATAAACTGTGTATAAACCTGATGGTACACACAGCGCATGGCCATGGCCGCTTTGTTCTTATTTATAATATAAAATAATTAATCATAATGATGGTAAAGACGACAGTTCAATTAAATAATGTTGCATCGCATGTTGTCGTAATAGATGCTATAAAAAATAAAAATAACGATATTTTCTCGCAAAGGCTTCACATAAAGGTTACTTACACATATACAAACAAATCACTCAATCGCTTACAAAAGTTAGATGTGTATAATAGTGTATATGCTATGACTATGACTGATCTAATCTCATATCTTAGCTACAAAATAAAACTAGCCTAGGCATAGTCGTCGTAACACTATAATATTTTTGCTGCATAAAATAAAGTTTGACCACCACCAGTAAGAAGCTAATGACAAACCTACATTATTTAAAAACTATCTATTGCATCACTCCAGGTAAAAAATGTAATTATTTTTGAGAACTCGTTTCACAAATTTCCCGTTTCCGCAACATTTTTCATTGATAGGTCTATGCTGCTGCATTTTCAGCTCCTATTATTTGATGTTTATTAATTTAATTACGAATTGTGTTACTTGAATATGCAGCTGTTGATTTAATCACAGCTGGGTGCATTTGTAAATCACAATAATGATCGTCAATGCATTGAGTAGGTATTTGTCCTACTCAATCTGTACTGGTCATTATCAAGTGCTTGTGATAAGGAAATAAAGTAGGCACTTAATGTGATATCTAATAAATACATACCTATTAAGTTTATGGGGGACTTGCGTGGAATGTTGATAAAATTAACTAGTACAAAATAACCTCTGTATAGATATTTTAACTGTTTTAGTTAACTTTTGGCAGACATGCCCAAAGTCTCAGGACAGGACAAGAATACAAAGGCTCAGGTTTTATTTTCCTCTATTTACTATTCATTATTAGGTATATTTTTCATTCCTCAACTTTTAGCTTTTAACTTAGTCTACCAAATGTACATTAAATATACTAACCCTCATGTGTTTCGTCATTTCATATCAAAACATAATAGGATCTATCAAAATTTTGTAATGCTCACTAACTCCACACACGTCATCGTTGTAACAACAAACAACATTCAGTACAAAACCTACTTTTTATTGAAATTGTGCATAAATAAATACGAAACCAGTATGAAGTAGGTATTGTAATAACTACTCAAGATTACTCATTTCATTACACAAATAAATAACTTTTTGTTGTAATTCATCTGAAAACAATTCAATTTTCTTGCTTCAATATACATAATGATATACGAGTACTTAACTACAAGTACTTATAAGAACGTACCTAATGACAACACATTGTTTTTCAAATAAGATAAGATCTAATAAGTACTTAGTGTAAGTACTTAACTCAATGCAAAATTATAATCTCAAATGATGACTCAATAAAGAAGTCACAATTATATTAATTAACTAACTTTAGATTTGATCAATATTCATCAATAAATAGACAGTCAGAGGTTATCATTTCGGGCAGTTTGCTTTGTCTAGCGTCATAATAACATAGTCTACCTCAAAATAATTAATCAGCTTTGACTAATTCTTGAGTAATATTTGTAAATAAACTGTCCTTAATCATTAAATAAATTAATTTATACAAGCTTGCATCGTGCGGTCCATACAGCTTATGACCGCAGTCTGTGGAGGAACACTTTAAATGGTCGCGATCCTCATCAGTAAGGGACCGAGGAAGAAGAAGATACAAGCCCATCAGTATCAAACTTTTTTATGCATAACAAGGCAGGTATTTGTCCACAATCGCACCTAGTGTTAAGTGGGATGCATTCTAGGATGGTACATAGGTATCTTGTTTCTAGAGTCTAGCTAGATATGGGTAGCATACTCTGAAGCTCTCAACCTATATCTATGTAGGTATGTAGTATAAATTCACTAAACATGTATAGTCCGATACCTTCTTAAACTCTACCAGGTTATGGATCTCAAGTTCAACAGTCATGCTTGACTAACCGATCTTAGCACGTAAACGGTACATCAATCGAAACACAGGATCTTACTTATGTAGTTGCAATAGGCTCTACTTTTCAATAAAAATGCATAATCTGATTTGCTACTAACTGCAAAATAATATTAAAGCGAAAACCTACTAACATGTTTAAAAATTGACCGTCATAAGGCTAAAAATGGCGTACAGTGATGCCTTGTCCTGATTGCTATCATTATTCCACGTAATTACGGGTGCACTACAAAAGTAGGCTCTATCCGGCATAACATCCGTTATACCACTAATTACACACATCTGGTGCATTTTTACATATTTTTTTATCTCGTGCAGTAATTTTTATTCTAACATGTGATGCATAAAACTACCTTTATAAAAAAACTCGGTCACATGGAATTTATCATGACCATGAGAACACTTAACATAAGCTTTCTCAACAGTCACAACTTTTGTCAGTTACATCGTTAACGGCAATTTTGACGTTCAACGATTTTAGACACATTAAAAGATTATAACAATTATGTGCCTTAAGCAGGTTAAAGTGTCTCAGCGGGGCACAGCTAGGGCAAGTGTACCTTAACACTTGAAGTCACATGCAACATTACACGTAGTTTCCATTATCTACTCTACCACCCGGTCTAAGGGTAGTATTATAATTTGTACTATGTATATTATGGTACTCTAATCCCATATACTTACTAAGGGCTTTTATTAGCTGAACCTTTCACATGATAAGTCAATTGCTAGACGATTGGCACTTAAGCTTCGTATGTAATACTTTCTACCTACCTAGATTTTTACCTACTCTCGTCTCGATCGCGATATCTTTGACTGAACCTCAAATATGTGCCCCTACCTATAACATAATAAGAATTACATTCATATCGTGCACGAATTCGATTCGTTCGTTCAAAGGATGTTGAAGATTTGCCTAAATTGACTCTTGATTCGTGGTAAGATTTGAACGACAAATGCAAATGCGTGGGTGCTCAGTTCTCTTGACACCACAACTAAATTACAAATCTACATAACTAAGTAAGTCAGAAGTAGTATGTTCAGAAGTACTATTTTATTTTTACATAAAGGAGACTTTAGGTTTTAAAATAGTTATTTCAGTAGGTACGCCAAAAAAGCTTTTTAGAATTAAAAAGCCCTGTCTACTGAAATAAATTTACTGTTTTAACTTTTTATGATTATCTAAACATATCATAGTGAATCATTCACTGTTTACATTTTTAAAACGTTACGGTACTTACAAATGAAATTGAAAAGGGACTACGCATATCGTTTGGTTGTTATCGATTTCCGAATAAAACAATAGTGTTTATATATCCTAAATGAATGTTGTGAAAACATACAGTACCTACCTATTCATGAACTAAACGAGCTAACTACTCGCAGGGCTGGCAAGTAGAGTTTATCATTTATAATGTATTAAATATTAATGTATGTAGGTATATTATAGTATTAATTTATATACCATCGGAATCTAGTCAAGTAATGGGTAATCTAAAATTTAATTTAATTTTCATTTATATATGTTACGGTTAAAGATAGGTGTGAACATAAACTTAAGATTAGCCGGCTAAACTTAAGTTTATCTTCGAGAAGCAGCTAATGTTCGATAACATGTTAGTTTGTGTCGTGATATTCCATCTTTAGCCGGCTAATGTACACATTAGCCAAAACGAAACGGCTAAAAATGTATTCGATGGGCGCGCCCAGGCCGGCGGAGGGCTTGAGGGGGCGGTGGGGAGACAACGCGCATTTTGTAATTTTAAATACCTACAGAAGATCCTTTAATGACCAAATGGTTCCTTATTATTTTATTTTAATGATTAGGTAGATATTATTTTAAGTTATTAATATTTTGTTATTGTAATAATTGTAATTTTGAATACCTACATAGATACACAAAAGTATGTGTAATGAAAGTAATTATTTTTTAATAAAGTTTTCGTGTCAAAATAGTAAACATTATTACGTTGTTTCCTTTTCCATTTCCTTCTACATTTTTAGACAAGGGCCTGCGGTTACACTTAAGTTTAGCCGGCTAAAGATAGAAGAAACTGACATTAACACCTCGTCGAAAATAAACTTAAGTTTAGCCGGCTAATCTTAAGTTTATGTTCACACCTATCTTTAGCCGTAACATATATATAAGAAATTAGATTTACCTATTCAAGTTTCAATATTTTTAAGATCAATGAGAAAATCCAGATAACGTTGCTCCAGACGGACAAATCCAGAAAAAATATTTATTTGGTTCTAGAAATAGAATGATACAAATACCCTTTTCTAACAAAAGAGTATCTTATAGAGTGGAGACAATTTATCGTCTTCGAACGAATCACGTAAACATAAAATGCTGGCTCAGTAGTTCACAAAGCTAAGGAGGTCACCGCTTGCCTTAGAACGCGTCCTCCGCGCGAGCCTGGCTCTGTTGGTAAACAAATACTTCTGGCCAAGAGCCAACTGTTGCAAAGTTCGGCAAACTATGGCTCTTACAACTATTTTACACCTTTTTACCTGACTCTATATCCGGGTGCGTATGAATCATAGACTTTAAAATACAATCAAAGGTGTTTAAACTAAATTGAGTTTGTATTGTATCAAATCATTTTTATTCGTCATTGGTGGAACAAAGTTTTGAATCGTCTTAAAATTAGTGTAGAAAGTCAACGAGTTTAAAAAGAGAATAAGATTTAAAGACCAAAATAACACAATATTATTATCATCTCTACAATGTCCCGTTACGAGCTTTGCATGGCAACCTACTTTTAGCGTTCACAAGCGGAAAGTTGATAGAGCTAGACTTACAAAAAGCCTTCTTCAGAGAATATCTTAGCGCGTTTTGTGGTACATCTGTTACCACATTATACTCGCGGGAATGACCCGCCACTTAACGACTATTAACTGGTTCTCGATATCTGCAGCTCTAATTAGGCCAAGAACTCAAACTGCAGCCGCAACACGGCATTCAGACACGTTTGTGTTTAATAGATTCTATACAAATGTTGTTTTGAATCTTTGATATTGAGAAATCGGAGAAGAATTCTGTTAGAGCTGCGTAGAGACGGAACGGTGACTTGAACTATTTTAACAATTTCAAAGCTACGAAATCCAAACAGCTACACAAACTTAAAGATTTTAGGTTAAAAGTTGTTATTTATGTGTTTATTCTTCTTTTATTCTGCTTTTTTGGGTCTACTTATGTACTCACTTGTGATGTGTGATGCAGCTTACATAAGCACGTGTGCTCGTTTTTTACAGCCGCATGAGCGCGTTCACCAAGCTCGTCATCAGCCAAGTTTCGACACTCTAGCACTTGATGCCATTACAACACTGCACAAGGAAAAACACCTACACAGCCGAATTCCACGGGCCGAGACTTGCCCGCTTGACCGCTTTCGCTCGATTTGTGCAAACACAGCCTCTACTAAAAAAACATCACTTGTAAAACACACGGTTTGACTGAAAATAACGGAACGTTGCTCAAGCGCTTACAGAGCTGCAAGCAGCTGAGGTGACGGGTTTGGTGGGCGCGTGGCGTTGCAACACTGAGCTCGGACTCGGCCGGGCGCCGCGGACCGTGGCGGCCGGTGCAGAAGAGGTGGGTGACTCTGCTCTCTCATGCACCAGCGGCTAACAGCGATCGCGCCCTAGAAAAGGCCGGTGCCGCCGGCTCGGCCGTCTGCATAACTCACTTTCGCTGTCCGACGCCCCATTTTCATAACCAGATTTTCCCCCTGCAGCCAAGTTGAACCACACCACCGCGTTGAATGCGTGACGCAAGTTCACATGGTCACTCGAACTTACACAATTCATGGAACTTAGCGTATTTGCCTACTACAATATTTGCATTCTTAACAGTCATAATTACCCTATCAGTATTAGGACACAAACGTAGTCAAACATGTCGACAGATTGCTATGTCAATCGAACGACCTACGCAATGTTGGTCATTGCCATCTTTAATTCCAATAGATCAACGAAGACAATTTTTAATGTATGCTCATAGTGTAGTTATTAAGGCTCAAGAACGAAGCAACTGGGTGTAACACACATATAAAGTGTGTCAAAGTAACGTAATGTAGTTTCACAACTGCTAAAAATAACTCCAAAGATATAATTGTAATTTTGGACTAAAATTAGATTAGGTAATTATTATTTAGGCTTTTTTGGCAAAATGATGATCGAATGTTTCTAGAATATACTACGGCAATAACTTCGCACGTCATTACATTTCGTAACTTATTATTGGCTCTGAACTAAACAAAAGCCATCAATATTTCCATTAGCGATTGATTGAAGTTCAAAGAAGCGTAAACTTACTTCATTATAGCAGGTTCTTAGTTGTTACAACTAAAAGGCTCCTGTCACTGAAGTTTTGTAACTTTTTTCAAAGTCATTTCAAAATAACTTTACATTTCACCAAATGATTATATAACCTAGATTACACGCATACAGAACTCTTAATCACATAGCTTTGCCCGCGGCTTCACCCGAGTAAAATTTCGTTTGTAACAAATCGATCGTCATAAATCAAAGCCTATATGTTATCCTGGGTTATCAGCAATAAAACTGTAAAGTTTCATCAAAATCCGTTAAGTAGTTTTTGCGTGAAAGAGTAACAAACATCCAGACATCCAAACTTTCGCATTTATAATATTAATATTAATTTTAGTTGGAAGTAGGATTCACACAACCAGCAACACAAACACACATACACTACAATTATTTCAAATTACACTCGGCTATCACATTCCATTGCTTCTTCTCTTTAACTTTGTTCTATAACCTTAATGTATTAACATAATCAGATGAAAGAGACTGGATCCCACAACACAGGGAATCCTAGTGTGGGAACCAGTGCCTTACTTTATGTGCATGTAAAGTTTTGAAATAAATAAATTTTATTATTTATTTATTTATTTATTATTTATTTATTTATTTTAATTTAGGTAAAGAATCAAATATAAAAAAGAAATCCGAAAATATCAGAGATTCTACGTCTAATATTTACCTACAAAAAAAGCTCAAAGTCTACACCACCTACATCTACAAAACACCCGTTTGATTCCGGGCATTGCGCCCTGTTTCGCGCGAATTGAACTACAAGTGAGGCATAAATCGAGATTAGGGAGGATTACCCTCCAAAAGATTTGTGAGGGCTGTGAAGCATGTTACGTAACGCACCTTTTCTAGGTCAAGACCTTTCTTCATCTCATTAAATCTTCATTTGTACGGATTGTGGTCAATTTATCGAAGAAAGCGTTAAATTATTATCCGGTCGTTATTTATTTATGGCCACGCTTTGCTGACGTCAGAGGCAAAAAGTCGCCGACCTGGTTACTTTAAAATCTTCCATCTTGATCTTGTTTGTAACCTTTGTGGTTTTGTATTGTAATCGCAAAGACTCTAGATAGGGAACGATTATTAAATAAACTTAGTTAATATTTTCACAGGTACCTAATATAACTCGAACACATTAAATGAATACAAACAAAAATTGAATAAGTTTTATTAAACCACAAATATACCCACCTCCAAGAATAACCTACAATGTCTATAAAAACTTTTTTATGAATAAATACCCAAGAAACTTTTTTCATTATAACTTCAAAGTTCACAATGGGACATCGTGAGATTAGTAAAACAAGGTGAGCGTTACATATATTTTCATTAAGCAAACAGGAGTAGTACCATTTTCTCGTCTGGCTTAATAATATTATTGTACCGGCGAGGCGCGCCAGCCTCCCAGAAGGGCGGCCATTTTCATTCCAGTTCCAGGTGTAGCAAAATAGTACCAATATGGGCTGTAAGTACACTTGCACGTAGCTGACAAAATGTAGGCCTGGGGTACTGTAAAACCTTGCAAAAGGGTAAATTAATTACTTTCAGCTGCGCACAGGCATCTAAGTAGGCACCCTAGGGAATACAAATTACATTTTAGCCACAAAATGAGGTCTTTATTTTGATTAGGCTTAGGTACTAAAGTTATTGATTTGGGTTCGTGGCTAGTAATTTTAAAGCTTCTAGTTAATATTAAGTGGGTTAAAGCCATCAGTCTTGTATCGGTAGCTCGCTTGGGGCGGGTAAACAGGCCAGAAGCGACCGTTGCGTTTGTGCTGCGTCAGCAACCTTTCTCTGTGCGACCAGTAGCGGCGTAAGGGGGGGGCGGTGGGGGCGGTCCGCCCCGGGTGCCAAGCATCAGGGGGTGACACAAGTCGCGCAGATTAGTACTCACTGGCATATCTGCATGGCANTGAAAATAAGCTAATCATGAAAATATTCAGGTCAATATTGAGTAGGGTCATTAAAATACCTTATCAGAATCACTTAGTACCTACTTGTACTTATTAAAAGTTTACAACTAAATACTTACTTAAGTTTTTCAAATATCTAGATATAGTTACCTCGAGACGACTGCTTCCATTGTCGTGTCGTGGTCGTAACGTTGCATGTCATGCGACTATACGCATTGACGTCATGGGGTTTCACAGGACCTGCCGAGCGAAGGGCCTGGCTTGATCAGTGGAAACTCACAGTGAGGCCTTGTATTGTAATCGATTCCACTGAACGATATGTAACTAGTTCAATAAGTAAAAGGAAGGATATTTTTAGATTATACGACTTATTAACTTTAATGTCTGTTTATAAAATCTTTTCCTCAAGTTTTGCGTTGGTACTGTGAACTGTCAGAACCACAAAAGGTGGTAATGGCACAATCAATGTCATCTGAAGCAAGAACTGAAGCAAAAATCGTCACCCTATTGGCCAACCAGGCATTCATGCGATGTTTGTTAAACGAGTTAATACCATAAAAACAGAGTGCTTTTCGCCTTGTTTGTTCATTTGCGAATAGAAACCTTCTGGATCGATCTAGTGGGACCTATGGACCGTTAGTTCAAATAGAGAGTTAGATAATAGCCACAGATTTTTGCAATCGTATTTAGACTAAAACTATATGGTCCTTTATTCGGACTATGCCGCGATATACTTACCTTTAAAAGGGTGAATTTCAACAAGTGCATATTTTTGCCTAATTTTGGTGGAAATTGTTATTTGTGTATTTTTATTCTTTAATTATAGATCAAATTTATTGGAAACTTATACTGTTTCTAAAATGATTAAGACATTAAATTTTGTCCAGTAGTTTTTTAGATTTTCCTTACACCAAAATTAAGAGAACACCAAAATTTATATTAAAGCACCAAAATTAGAAAATATGCTGTCAGTCGGTCATATCTTAGTGCCAAGCTCAAGAAATGGTTTTAAATTTACCAGCACCGACTCCAAAAATATTAATCATGGTATATTGTCCTAATAAATAAATAACGACGTACTTATTTTCTACTTTTAAGTGATTGTTGGCGTCGGTTTTAATTTTTTTGTTAAAATTATTTTTTTTTTCATGCTTTTTAGTTGACTAGTCCTTGTTATTGTCACTGAAGAGGGACAGTACCTATGTTTAATGTGATTAAGACTATAATTTTCCATTTTGTAATGGAAAATTATAGTCTTAATCACAATCCAAGTGTAAATAATCTTCCTAGCAAAATACAGGCTCCCTACTTTAAATATCGGCAACTAAAAAGTATCAATGTATCATGTGTCAATGTATGTATCAACAAATGAGTATTGAGTATCATCTAACTCCTAACTTATGTTGTTTGACCTTTCATCATCAGCTCATCTTAAATACCTGAAATAATACAACTGTATGTACATACCTACCTAAAATATTTAAAGAATTATCCTCCAACTCCTAAGCGTTAAGGAGTTTTACCTTCCATCATCACCTCATCAACATTAGATGATGACTACTTGAATAACTTTAGAAAACGTATTGCATTCCTACAAAATTTGAGGTTTACTCTCGATTTCCCTAGGATCCCATCATCAGATCCTGACTTGGTGACAATGGGACCACCACATAAGTGTACCCTATAGAACAAAAAAAGAATTTTGAAAATCGGTTCACAATTGACGGAGTTAAGTCGGTTAAAAATGCTTTGGTGCACCACCAAAAACACCAAAATTGACTCACCAAAATTAGATTCTCGTTGAAAAAGCTAAATTATATGAAATCTGTTTTAAATATAACAATAACATTTTAACACATGGTATGAAAACAGTTCCTTTACATTATACGAGGAATTCAACTAAAAAGAATAGCTTAGAAATCTTATACAAAAAGACACCAAAATTGCAGAATTGTTGTCCGTTTAAAAAAAAACAACACATTTACGTTTTTGGAGGGAAGACGCAGAGGTCTTGCACCCGTCTGCCGTCACTGCTCGCGGGGGCGGTACTAAACCTAACGAATGATGGGAGTGTTTAAATCCTGTTTGATCTTTAAAGAAACTGACGAGCTATTTCATTATTGACACCAAAATCATAAATTTTTCGCGGACATAACTTAAGGACGTGACTTAGTCACAGTTATTTGGGAAACTTGCTTAATTTGGTAATCTTAGATAATAGATAGATTGTATAATCCAAAAATATACTTTTTCCCTAAGTTCTGTTTTGATCTTCAGCTAAAAAAATACATATTGTAAGAAATTAAGGATGTGGACACTGCACCAAAATTAGAAACGCTTAGTTCAATTATTTTTTGTTGAATTTGTAAAAGGAAATACTCATTAATAATGTTGTCCTCAAAATGGAACCTCTGTATATTTTCGTGTAAAAAAAAATCAAAGTTTTATGTCATAAAAAACATATGATTTTCAGCTACGCCGCTCAAAAAATGTGTTTGGGAAATTGACCCAAAAACCGCAGTAGAAATCTGACTGCGTGTCATTCAAATTTTCTATTTTGAGGTGTGAATGAAAAATTGAATAAATAATATGAGCACGACATTTAAAGTGCGGTTTTACTTCGAATTAGGCATTGGAAATTTCGTAATACGACCTTATTCACTTTCCACGAAGTAATGCCTTAAGTTATGACGTGTTTGATATTGGTAAATTTGATATCAGAAATCAATTTGTCGCTTAGAGGTCGCGGTGATACTCTATGAAGGAAGGCCGGCAAAGGGCAGAACTAGTAAACGAGAACGTAAACGAACAAGCGTAGAAATTGAACGATTAGGGGTAGTCAGCCCATTCGTATAGGTTACGTAGGCCTGTAGACCCTCGGACGGGAACAGCTGTGTGCTTCCAGCTGTTCCTGTCGCCCCCCGTCCTGGGGGGCTTGTAGGGCCCGCCATGTAGGCGGGCAATCGCCGGGAGGGGCTGTGGTAGAGAAGGCTTTGTACGGAAACCCACAGTCTCCTCCCACTTATGGCGAGTGACGGAGCACCGGGGTCTTTTTAGTGGGTATGCCTCGTCCTTCTGACGTGGTGAGCCCCACATAACCTACCCTGTCCCCGCAGGGTAAAAAAAAAAAGGCCTGTAGACCCGTGAAGTGATAATTTTATAGTAATAAAATGCAACATAGTTTAAAATATTATACGTAGGCTTACCTACAAACAAATGGCATAAAAAGATGTACCTTCTTGTAATTTTTTTTAAATTTAAAATTACCTACATAGCAGTTTGCATAGTTGGCATAAGTGATACCTTATTATATTAGTTACAGAATTTTACCTATAACAAGATGAGACTAAAATAAAAGATCTGACAGGCCTAATTATGATTCAAACTCGTCCATTTCGAAAAAATGATAAAATTGTTATATTACTAAAATATCCAAAAATATAAACACAGGTACATAATAGGTAACTTGGCTGCAGGCTGATTTTGAAAACTGAAAGCTGCTTCTAATCTCTAATCGTTCACCCACCCAGGACTACAACGATAAGCGCGGGCGAGCACGCGAGCCCTTGACATTTCAAACGATAACTTCGTTAAGACGAGCATGAATCTTCACGATATTGCCTTCCAAGTGATTCGAGCCCGATTTATTGAGTTTCTTTTGTTTTCTCCTCGAATAGCGAAGCTTTATTCGATATCGCTAAACGTTGGCGTTACCGATATCGGATATTGCACTTTAGTTATTTGCGGAGTAGTTTGAAGATTTTATCCATCTCCGATAAACTTGCCAAGTAAGTCCAGCAAATAAGAGCTGGTTTAAGTATTTACTGCGATGTGAACCACTCACTAGGTACTTTTAGTGTTGCAGTAAATGCTTGCCTTCGATGCTATCTCTTGAAAATAGAAAGTGTATAAAATCTTGCTTTTGTTTGTTTTACTGTTACTTGACAGTAAAGAAAAATGTCGCCGAATACCTAAATACTCATCCGTAATATTAAAACAGTACCAAATAAAACTACAAATTATGAGTTTCTTGTTTATCCATTCGGGGAACATCAATTTCAATACCAAATATCAATAGTTATAGATTCAGTTAGTATATGATTTGAACTTTCAATACTATTTTAGAAATTGAGTTTTTTAGGATTTCCTCATTTCATCCTAACTAGATGTCCTCTACTGGACAAAGGCCCCCCCAAGGATTTCCCCGACGACCGGTCTTGCACTGCCTTTTTAGGTTGCACGGAAAAATAAAAGAAAATATTCATAATACTTGTTTTATTTAGGTACGATGGCCAATCTCCGCACTGAAAGTCTCTACATAATTAAAATATACAAATTGATATCGTTTACAACACGTTATAGACATGTGTATACATTTATGTACAAAATTATGGGCACGTCGTTTTCGTTTATTGTGACTAATCTAACGCTTTGTTCTAACCGTAACATAATTAACATAATTCTCATTAACTCATCGTGGTGAGATGTAACTAAATTGCATATTACATACATTAATCTCTTTGACAAACACTAATATTTACAATTACATGAAAATTTCTGTACATAAATTAAAGAAAATTCACTTAAGTACTATTTAGCATCATCATAGTTCCTCGCTAAGTATTCTAATATAGCCATTGGCTATGATTACTACACTATTTAAACTTGAGGTCCATATAACATTTAAATAGCTCGATTAGAAATATATGAAAACTAAGGCACTAAATTGTAATTTAGATTTTACCCCCATCGTGTTAAGGTATAAGCAACATTGTAGCGTGACGTATAGTCCGCGGTACGCATCTTGAGCGCATACTTGTAAAATGAATGTTTTGTTCATTTAATATGCTATGTGACGTTAGTTGTTGTACTAGTCAGTAAAAGTATATTTTTGTTAATGGAAACAGCCATCAAAACACTGCATATTTCCTTTAGCGCTCAAGATCCGTGCCAGAGATTTCAGAGTGCCGTCTCTATGTTTTTAACTGTTTACTTGAAGTTCAATTTTTACTCGGGCGAAGTAGCTGCTGCCATACATGTGTAAGTTTTTGCATACTACCCGCATAATATTTTTAATACTTTTAATAATGTCATTGTGTCGAAATTTTGTTTTTTTTTCTACCTTAAAAAATTCTCATACTATTATAATTGTTATATTCTTAAATGTTAATAATATAATCTATTTATTTATAACATAGACCATTGTATGGGGTGGAGGGTTGGTAACCTGAGACACAGGAATCTTCCTAGTTCAGGTATCAACCCACCAACATTCTTACTTTGTTTTTCCTGATTGTTTGTTATCATAATATTATCTGTTATGTTGGTGAGAAATAAACATTACTTTACTTTTAACATTACTTTACTTTACAAGACAGCGGAAAGCCTCGGCAAACGCACTGGGCCTATTATACGAATATCATTTAGGTAGTACGCCCCTCACACAACACGCGACAATGTGAGAATACCTTTATCGTATAGGATTTATAGCCATGAGAATAAAATACAAAGAACATTTTCAAAGTGTTACACATTTTTACGAATAGAGAAACATGATCCTGGGATCAACATAATCAATACATACTCCGATTAGTGCAGATTTAATACAAAAATATAAGTAGCAAAATAAAAAGTTTTCATGATTTCTTAAAAACAGTAAGTTTTCATATATTTTTAGTCAGTCTTCACCTTAAAGATGCAACATAGAAAGAAGTTCCCTGTCATATTATCCTTAAGTGCCACAAATGTATCTTAGTAACTTACAAAAGTAATGTTAAACTAATTGCAAACGTTACTGATAAAAATATCACAATTTAAAAGTGAATTGACTTTACTATTAAATGTATAAAAAATACAAACTTTCTCAATAATTGGAACATTCAAAAAGTAGGTTTTGTTCAAGACTGATATTCACTGAGACAATTTCTTGACATCAGGTACACTCAACGTCGAAAGTTATTTATGTTATTTTTATAACTAGTTCAATTCCACGGATCATCACCATCATCATCATCAAATGGTGATGAGATGATACCAAAGTGAAGTAGAGTTTTAAGTGCTTGACTGCTATAACATGGATATAATAAGTTCTTAAAAAACACTTCTGTGGTAACCTACTTACATAATAATATTGAGAATATTTAATAATGCATACTTCTGCGCTGCAGTCTTTCAAAAAACCGTAAAGTCAAAATAACAAATTAGAATTCCACATATTTTGGAAGCCGTAATTAAGTCTCGAAATCAATTAATGAAACACATAATTTATTCTTAACCTAATAAATTATTCAGTCACACTACCCAAGTGTTAAAGATCAGATTTAATTTAAAATTAATTTACTCGTACATAACATAAAATTGATTACTTTAAAGCTTCATTGAATTACAAACTTAACTATGTCGTGTTTCGGTATGTAGGATGATTATGTACAGTCGACAGCATAACGACTGTTGCAAAATAGAATTTATTACATAAACATAAAATGCCAGTATTTCTATTTTGTTCGATATGCTGTCGTCTACGAGATGAAGTAAAATAAATAAATATTGTGAAAATATTATTGATCATTGACGTGATTCGTACTACAAGTTAATTTCCAGTAAATAAAATGAGAAAATAACTTACAATATAATAATACTAGCGGCCGCCCGCGACTTCGTACGCGTGGATCCCGTTTTACCCCCTTCATATATCTTACGCGGTTTAGATTTTTTCATACAAATGTTTTTTCCCGCTAACTCCCGTTCCCGTGGGAATTTTGCAATATCCTGTTCTAACTAAGCTTTGAGTTTACTAAGGTACCTGCATGCCAAATTTCAAGCGTCTAACTTAAACGGTTTAGATTTTTCATACAAATGTTTTTTCCCGCTAACTCCCGTTCCCGTAGGAATTTTGCAATATCCTGTTGTAACTAAGCTTTAAGTTTACTAAGGTACCTGCATGCCAAATTTCAAGCGTCTAACTTAAGCAGTTTAGATTTTTCATACAAAAGGATTTTCCCGCTAATTCCCGTGCCTGTTGGAATTCCTAAGTATCCTATAACCTGCCCAGGAGTACGAAGAATAATTGTACCAAGTTTCGTTAAAATCCGTCGAGTCGTTTTTGTTTCTATAAGGAACATACAGACAGACAGACAGACAGACAGACAGACAGACAGACAAAAATTTTACTGATTGCATTTTTGGCATCAGTATCGATCACTAATCACCCCCTGATAGTTATTTTGAAAATATATTTCATGTACAGAATTGACCTTTCTACAGATTTATTATAAGTATAGAAGATAAATCCTTCAGCATCACAAATTAGTATCGTATTGCCAGTATATAAGAGCTAATTAAATAAAACAACCGTATCACTGGTGATCAATGGTATCTCTCTTCAATACATAGTGGCTTAAGCTTTGCACAATAATTTTAAAATCAAACATTTTCAGAGAACTTGAAAACCTAAGTACGCTGGAAAATGGAGAATTTTCCAAGAGGATTTTTTTTTTAGATTTCACCTGAGAACCTTGGTCTTTCCTACTATTTAAGGTTTTGACAACCCTGTGCTTTATTGTATTTTACCTTATTCAAAGTAAACAAGTGAGATTTTAAAATCTAATGAATTCATATAAAAAATATTAAAGGTAGTTTTATTTGGCACCGGCAAAGGTGGCGTAAAAAATGTATGAAATATGAATGTATAGCGTCTTCGTTGGTATTTTGTAGTTTGACGACACGAGTGGGGAAAAAATACAATAATTTCATAAACGTTTACCGCTATCTTTGCCCTGCACGATAATGAGTAAATGCTTATTGTTAATTGCTATTTTACTGGTTAAATATTTAATGTAACAATTTTCTTAATTGCAATTCCTTTTTTACAGCCATTCAACTTTAATAACATGTGAAAGCTTTGTGTTCTGAATGAATTTAGGATTTCAATTATTAGGAAAAAACATAAATTTTATAAAGTTCTCGACATTTGTTTTAACTCAAAAAACAACATTAAAACTGTAAGATGAAGAAGAGATACCACTTTAATAAGGTAGAAGTTGGGCTGGCCATGACTTATGGACTAAAACTAATTACAATGTCTTCAAATGTCATGTTTAGCAATTACTTCTAACGGCTGCCTTTAGTTTTAACTGTCAACTGTACTCGTCTCTAGCTAGAGGGAAGTCGATGCTTTCTTTTCTCTACTTTTTAAGTCTAGCTTTCGCTTGAAGCTGCCCGAGCTTCACTGTTAATGATTAAGCTAGTAAAAATTGCAGGATTATAGCACAAACCTACAAGTTATCATATTACGGATACTTTTACACCAAAAACACAGCTACAAGTACCAAATATTCCTGCCAAAGGTATTTTTATCAACTTCCCAAGAGCTACTTGAGCTTTACTTTATGAGAGTAGGCGGTTTAGTAGCTCATAGCACAAGCCCACAGTTACAATTGCGGGTACTTTTACACAAACACAGTTACCAGGTTACCAGTTCCAAGTACCGTCAGTGGACTATCACTGCTCCAAGCCCTAGCAGCTTGGAGTTTTTCAAGCTTTACTGTCCAGGATGAATAGGCGGTAGCTCACTGCCCACAAGTTAAAATTGCGGGTACTTTTACACACACAGTTACCAGTTCCAAGTACCGTCAGTGGTAGTGAGACAGCTTGCCGGGCCTCCTAGGGGGGGCGGTCTCGTACTCGTAGTAGTTGGACTGTGGCCTCGGAGCGTCCCTACATGATCGCTGAGAGTGGTAGCCAGCTCCGCCGCCTGCCCGACGACTGAAACAAATGAGCCTTGTTGTATTTGGAATAAGGTTTAATGTACAGTGTAAGGAACATGTGGAAAACCAGCTGAAGTCTTCCCGGAAAATTCAAGATATTTTCTTTTTTTTCCATTTTGATTAAATCTCTGTGTATACCGGAAACAATACGAATTGCTCATTGAAGGGTGAAAAAAGAAAGTAATATAATCGTTCAACTTTCATTTCTTCCCGGAAATTGCTGAAATGAAAAGAGAATAATAACCAATTCAGAATTTAGTCTGAGATTATTATTCAATTTTTTTCTAATCCGTCCCTCACAGTTTGAAGACAAAATACGAATCACATTTTGAAGTTAGTACTTGTTAGACTTTTATCACATGACTACTTAATGCTAAGAATTTCAAGTTGCTATTTTACTATCTACAATGAGCGTCTAATGGTATGCGTATTGATAATAATATACTATGACGCAGCATTTTCAAGCCTAAAAAAATAAATCATATTTTCTATTTTCTACTGACCGAATATTCAATTTAATTAGAAAAAAGTAGAAATGGAGATATTGTATAGAATAATTCTATACAATATCTCCATTTCTACTTTTTTCTAATTAAATTGAAGCTTCTCTAATATCGCGGTGAAAATATCGCTTCTAAAATACTGTCTTATTTACTTATTTATTCCCTACTTGTTTTAAACTACAAACAACAGCTTTTTAAGTGAGATATAACGTGTGCCACGAAGTCCTATTTCTATTACCGTCTTTATAGCTTGCACTAACGCAGTTTTATGTTGACATTAGCAAGGTAAAGTACACATTAACATAATAAACTGTTACTAGGTACATGAAGAGCTCCATTAAATGTAATAAATCTTAAATATGGTAGCCAAATTTAACTTGAGTAATTAAACATATATTTTTGTTCTTTTGTTTATTTTTATGTTTTTATTTGAATGACTTTTGACCCTGAGTGTACACTGTACAGACACTAAAAAGGCAACCACAAAGTTTCCTCAATTATTGACTAGTTAAAGTTACTGTCTGGAAAGTTGACTATAAGTGGGCGAAAATGCCCACTTGATTACTTGATACAAATTAAATTTGCTTAGACTTTAGTTATTCACAGCTGGTAACATAATTGAGACAGAAGAATTTTCACATATTTGTGATTAAAAGAGCATAATACCAAGCTGAATAAAAAACCGATTCAACTCTCTAGCGAAAACCTTCTCAGAGGTGGAATTGTGTAAAGTTTACACTGTAAAGCAATCGTAATCATTTGACAGTTCATAACGTACCTACGATTATTCTGTCACACGCTTTGTTTAAGTGACTTTATCGTACGTTATGAACTGTCAAATGATTATGATTGCTTTACACAATTCCACCTCTGGTATAATTACTTTAATGTACAAGCTGTATTAAGTATAATAAGTCCATAATAGCATTTACTAAGGCTCTACCTACAGCAGAATAATTAACACATATTATTATCTTACTATATCGCATCTCTAATAGTTAATTACCTTGAATGATAATGAAAAATTATAATTATTATCTTAACCGTTACCATACCATGCATTACTATAATTTTAGCTGCGAAGAGATGTTACTATAGGATTATTATCTAAAGTGGCAACCTCTGTAGTCCAGTTGCAGAGATAAGAAAATTAAGATGAGTTAGACTGCCTGCGTTCGATTCGATTCCCAGGTTTTGTCTAATGGTCGAGAACTTCGAAAAGTACGTGAATACATTGATCTGATACTGTCAGTATGACGACTATAAGCACCAGGGCTGCGATCTCAATTGTTAACCACCTACAGAATATAAGATTACAGTAAAATATTAGCATCTACGATTGCTGCATTACCACCAACCACAGCAATACAGTACACAACTAGCATTATAAAAATCGGGCATTACAAAGCACATGCATCTTACCCGTCGTCGTGGGAGGGCAGAAAAACAACAACTCATTATAAGTAATTGTTAACAAGTAATTAGTAAGTAATAGTTTGAAGGTAATTGCACCTAATTGACGCTTCTGGATTTCCCCTGACACTTTTAATTTATTAGGGATGTAACAGTGCCATCCTACAAAAACAGACATTTTAAAAAACTTACAATAAACATGGGATAACTCCAAATCACCTACTTTTGAACAAGCCAATAAAATGAGATTTTCATAAGAATATGCAGGATGAAGAAAAATCAAATTTAATGTCTCAGAAAACTGCTCCATCAAATCTAACTGAAAACTCCTAGAATTGGAACAGAGTAAAAAAATTATACTTTCTAAGAATTATCTTGTTGACATGAAGTTTGTTTAATTAAGCCCCATAACTCAGATGGAGCATGAAATTGCGTAAGTTTGTGTTAAAATATAAAAAATAATAATGGAGAAATTCATCAAAGTCAAGTCTTGCTTGGTTATTATTACATTTTAGACGGTCTTGTTAGTAATTCTAAACCTGCTATCGTGTCCAACGGTCGCTAGCGCCAATTACCACCCTAGGACTTCCCCGACACCCGACGATTATGGCGTTTTTCATCGCTAAATGGAGACATCGTGAAATTAACTTGTAACTTAATCTGTAGTAGATAACGTGTCAATAATTACTTTTTGTGTCACGTTGTTTCTATATTAAATAGCTACAGGTCATTTTTATTAAAGTTTAAGCTGACGAGTTATTTTTAATTTAACAAAAGGACAAAACCGTAGCACCTTTCTTCTATTAAGAATTTCATAGGAAATTCGAACCCAATTTGTAAGCTCAAAAGAATTTACAATTTTTTTTTTCAGGATCTAGAAAGATGCTGCTATTTTATAAGTGGTCTTAGTAGTCTTGAAAATATTAAGTACCTACTTAAACTGGTTAAACTTGTCAACCTACCGATTTGAAGGTAGAATTATAAATATCTTAGGAATGTTTAAGGTGAGTGGGTTTTCGGAGTAATGAGCCTTATTTACTTCAATCCAATATTTGCACGGTCGATATCCTTTGTCCTGAGATACCGTGAGAAGTTTTCCGCGTCCGACTTTGTCTAACCGGTTGGGTCAGAGAGAAAACTTTGCCTTGTATCCTATACAAAGGCCAAATCTAGCAATAAACCGTGTCCTAAAAGCGAAGGTAAAGGATATCCTTTTTTATTAATATCTTCATGAAATCTTTATTTGATTTCCTGAAATAGTAGATCCTGCTTTAGCAGTTTCCTGAATAAAGGAATAATTGAAACGTTAATAAAAGTATTTATAAAAGATTGCAAATATCAATTATAGTTGCGATCGTGTTTATAAATAAGCATCTATCGTGTTTTATAACTGGATGATGTTTGATTGATTTATTGTTGAATAAGTATCTGTAACACTATTACAAGTCTTTATAACCGCTAACTATTACACGACTTAACTTTACACGATTATGCTAATAATAATATTTGAGGCAACAAAAGCCCAACGGTGTCGTCATCGGATTGCCATATCGAGTGTCGCTAATTCGAACCTTGTCTATCGCTGGACTGTTGTGGTGGACCCCTTCTTAATACAAGCATATTAGTTATACAGTCTGTCCGAGGAAGTAGTAATCAAACTTAAAGGGCATTAATCATTTATTCGATGAAAATACCTCAAATCAATCAGAAGTCTGTAGACCGTCTCTCGGCAAATTACAAGCAATAAAAAATAAAACAGTAAAATATCGCAGAATTTAAGTTTTTTCTTTTTGGAAAGCGGAGTTTCCATAAAAAATTAACAAAAGTTATTTTATTCTTGACTTTCACGGTTAACAAAGGTCACACACACATTTTAGTCACAAAGGAAATAAGTTTATAGTTTTATTTTCTATAGTTAAACAATAAACAAGTATATTCACCTCTCCTCCTCAGCCTTGGCCCGTTGCGCGTGCACCTGCCGCCTCATTTGTCCGATCTGCACTTCACTGAGCTTCTCTCTTCGCGCGCTGTCAAACAATTCGTACCTTGTGAAACATTGGCTCGTTAGTAACACCCTGTATTGTGTAGGTTAAGTGGATAAGGACGATTTTGGCTGGTCAATACCTTGATGTAATACAGTTGTGGAGTGCAGTGTGGTTTTGTAAAACAACGCCCATCTCAGGGGTGATAGTATGTACACGACACTGATGCCAAAAAAATATAAACAAATAAATGTACCTTTTTTCATGGAAAAATCCATGAAATCAGGAAAATGGTAATTATTACGCGGGCGAGAGATTGTTTTACAAAACCACACCCTGTATACTACAATGTAATATTAAAGTTATTTTGTGTTATAATAGTGTTCAAGTTGATTAATGTGGTTGAAATTTGACATTGAGTAAAGTTTTCGTCTCCGCTTTTCCCAACGCTCAAATATTTTAAACAAAATTAAATGTCCTCTGTCTGAGTTGTCTGGTAGAGATCACTTGTTAACAATAAGGCAACATAAATTTTGTCTTTTGATTGTCAGTTTTGTTTTGATCAATTCAATCCTCAGGGATATGGAAATATGTAGCTATAAAACAGCTTAAATAAAATCAATTTTCGAGTCCATAATGAAAGCAAAATTCAAAATAACTCTTATAAGCTACTTAGTCATAAATAAAGTTACACTTTCTTATAAAATATGAATGAATAAAATGTAAATTGAAAAGCTAACTCAAGAAGGCCCAGCCCACTCGAAGACGCTTTTAGTACTTCCACGAACGCAAATTCAATAGAAACGATCTTGGAAATTAATTCAATTTTCATGTACTTAAGTACGAGTAGGTAAGTGTTTATTGAGTTATACTTACTTGAGGTTCTGCTGTATTTCTTCGTAGTTTACATAGTGTCCTGTTGGTCCCCACGCGCTGTCCAAGGCCTATTGAAATAAAAAATGTTGTTGATTTATCTATTCACAAGCTAATTTGTGAAACGTGAGACGGTGATTAGGAGTTATGCAAAGTCATTGGCCAAATAGAAAGTGGATGGTACGATGGATAATCTCTTTAGGTATATCCTAGTATTTTCGATTTATTAAAATCGCGAATTGTAGACAATGCCTTACAGTATTTACCTTAAAAATTAAAGGTGCAATGTAGGTAGGTACTAGCTTATTCTGTGGTACCTACTACGAGTAGACCTACAGCGTGGCAGCGCTCCGTAAAATTCAAATTATTATTTAATAACCGATCTTTTGGTAAAATAGTAGGTAATGTAAAAACAAACTTATTTATAACGAGATTTTATAGGCACACGGTGCAACGGATAAAGGACGAAGCACACTTATCCCCCGGAAACGGTTACGGATCGTAACCGTATCAACTTGAGGCGGTCAGTATTCTTTGTATGATACTTCGTACTGCAACGCACACTTATCCGCACTCTCGTCCGTTACCGCCTCGCGGTTGACAGCGCGACGAAAGGCGACACAGTGTTGATCCCTTTCCGGGTTGATAAGTGTGCTATGACTTAAGGTCTTTGGAACATAATGAAATAAATAAGTAAATAAATGTACTAAAATGTACTAAAGTGTACTAAAAGGTACTAAAAGGTGCTAAAAGGTACTAAAAGGTACTAAAAGGTACTAAAAGGTACTAAAAGGTACTAAAAGGTACTAAAAGGTACTAAAAGGTACTAAAAGGTACTAAAAGGTACTAAAAGGTACTGAAAGGTACTAAAAAAGTACTAACTTACAAAAAATCATTAAAATGTACACAAAAAGGAAATGAAAGTAAAAGTAGCTAAATGCGCATGCGTACCTGCTGCTGCTGCGTGGGCGCGGTGCGGGCGGGCGGCGCGCGGTAGGGCGGCGCGGCGGCGCGGCGTTCCGACTTGCGCTCGCTGCTGCTCTGCCGCGAGTGCTGCGGCTCCGGTCTGTGGACACGCCACAAATCAAGGCTGGCCCAATAGATTTTACAGATGAGCGCAAAAATTTCTTAAGACTATGGCGACGCCGGGCCACAGCTTTTTGAAAATCAAAGCAACAACCAAACTAAAGCCCGGTCCGTGAGCACGTAGAATTTTGTCCAATGACCCCTAGCTACCCATCCTTATAGCTCGCGCGTAATTATAAGAAAAAAAATGCAATAAATCCTGCATTGAAGTCGATGTAGCACAGAATAATAATGACTGTAGTATAAAACAAAATAAGGCCCTAATGGCTTTACAAAATTAATAATAACATGATTAAAACTCGATCCCGATGTGTATAAAAACACCCTATATTTCTACACCTAAACCAGTGAGCATCTAAACCCAACTAAGCGAAACAACAAAAATTACCTCTGGTGCGGCGGGTTATTCTCATCCAGCCGCTCGTCTATCCGGTTGTGTCTCTCCAGTGCCTCCCGCGATAAAGATTTCTCCGACGACCGCCCCGGCTGGGAGCGTCCGTACACTTCTGTCTCTGGTTTTTTATGGGGCTTGCCGATCCTGATAAAGATATTAATATTAGTCACCTTTTGAAAATACAAAATCATCGGTATAATAGTCGGTTTGTCTTCTTATGAGCTATGTACTTCATAGGTATAGCCTGTTCGCGTTCGGTTATCACCGCCGAGTGTATTCACAAACCAAGTTAAACCAATCTAGACTTTTATAATTTTATCCTAGTTACTTAGTCCTTCGAGCCGGATAAAATAAGAGGAACTTAAAAAAAACTCAACTAAACGAAGAACAAATAAAAGAGCCTGAACGGTGATTTAAATAACAATAAAACAAGTTTGCAAAATGTAACTATGTAGGAGAGAATATGTTGCACTTACCTGAACATAGTTGAGAGTGACTTGAGTAGGGACGGCTTTTTATGTGATAGTGACGACTGCTGTGGTGAGCCTCGGACCATTCCTTCGGGACCATTGTCATCTGTTAGCCAATGTTTTAACGCTGCAACGAAAATATCAATTTAAGTAGGTACCTACTTCCAAAGAAAATAGACGTTATAACGTAGACGATAGGGTTCATTTTTCTAAGGTACTTACGTGGGTGCGCTCGCGCATAAATTGGTTCATTGCGTGGATGCCTTTGGTTCTCTTGTATAGCTGTTTGTAACGATTCTAAACTGGACGACTTGCGCATTCCCAGCGACGGGCCTACTTGTAATGCTGCAACAAAAAGAGGAATGTAAGCAGGATTTCTTGAATTTGGCAAAACTAATGATGCCTCATACACCAGTCAGCTATCTTCTTGATAGCTGTCAGATGCTGGACAAAAAACCAGAACATCATTTGAAGATTTTTTTAGACTGACTACACTGAGCCAACATCACCGGACAATAAGTGATTGCAGAGGGCTCTAACATTTTGAAGGCAAAAAGCGCAGCGTGAGACATCCACTCACAAGGTGGATCGACAACCTCATATAGGTAGCAGAAGGTGAATATGAATGCAGGCCGCTACCAACTGGCCTATATGGACATCATTGAGGGAGCTATACAATAGACGTCCTGTAGCTGAAATGATGATGATGATGATGAAATTTTGAAGTTGAGAGAGAGGGAGAAGGAGGAGAGAGAGAAAGGGAAAGAGAAAGACTTAAGTTGAAATTATGCAACGGACAAGGATTAAAGAGAGAAAGGGTTCGTGTGAGAGAGTTAGGAGCAAATCTACTCACAGTTGACGGCCTTGATCTCCTTGATCTTCTTGTAGGTGCCGGTCTGCTTGGCGTCCATGGCAGCGTGGCGCTTCTCCGACATGGAGCGGCGGCCCACGGCGTCTCGGCTGAAGCCCGCGCCGCATTCGCTGCCGGACTCGCCGCCATTGCCGCCTGTGCTGCCCCTGGTACATAAAATTAACTGTTATTGTGCCAAGATGGTGAAATCGAGAGTTAAATGTTTAAATGGTTTAATTAAATAATCCAAGAAACCTTTGACATGATCTATCACTTTCCATCCGGGCGAGAAACAGGAGTTTGTTCTCCGTTAAGGATAAAAAAATCTGGCTTTGGATTTAAACGACCAGCTAGGTTTCATCCCACTATTTAGTTTTCCTTACTAGGTTTCGGTAGGCGTTATCGCCTGTGAAGCCTGAATAAACGTGAACACCAATAGTCCCAACCAGTAAAGGTATGTGGCCCAACCAATGTAACTATGATCACAGTGCAGCACAATATGATTTGAACTGTCATTGGGTGCCCACCACAACGTTCAGAAGAAAATAGGAGGAGTTTGAAACTAAAGAAGAGCATAATATGGAACCTGCCTTGTCACTTTAGGGCTAAGCATGTGAAAAAAGATAAATTTTAAGGCAAAAAGCATTAAAGTGTGTGGCGTAACATAGGCTTGGCATCTGATTACCTAGTCTAAAATTAGCATATTTAGTAAAAAAATTGTAAAAAAAACTAATAAAATAAAATTACCTTGTCGTCGTCCCATAGTCTTCTTCTATGATGACATTATGGTGCGCAGGCGGCGATCTAGACATGTGCACATGGCCTAGATTCGGCCTATAATGGTGGCCGTGTCCATTCGTAACCGGGGCATCCTGACCCGTCGCCATATAATAGCTTTCGTTCCTAAGTCCCGTCAGTCTATCTATCACAGGGTTCCACCCATCTAGTCTGCTCCATTCAAAACTATCTCTTTTATTATCATGGGGGATTTCTTTGTCTCTTTCTAGATACCCTTTGCTGTCATCCGACTGATTGGAGACCCAGCTATTATTATTATTTATGGTGACTATAGAAGCGTGTTTTTTGCTGCCTCTGCCATCATGGCTGTCGAAGCCTTCCTTCTGATTACTGTTGTAGGTGTCGTTAGCTTTGCAGTCTTTGTCTGAGGTGTTGTAGATGACGGTGTTGAACTGGCTGTTCTCGTTGGAGTTTGTGGTGTCATTGCCATTGGGAGGGGTGTCGTCCTTCCACCTGGCCAGGCTGTCCATGCTGTCTGTTGGCGAACAATTTAAAGGTTAGTTTTGGCTGAATCTTTTAAAAAGCAGGTCAAGTAGTAGGATCCCCTCATTACTCTGTGTTGCCGAAATCTTACAAGCCATCAATTTATTTATTGAGAAAACTAACAGAGTATTACACAATGTTAATTAATGTAATATACATTAATTAACATTAAATATGGCCAATAAGTTGGGATGCTACTACAATACAACTACTTAATACCCCATAGTGTTTAGATTGACGTGCCGGCGTCTGTACATCACACATTTTTTTATTTTAGTTCTTTTATTGTACTTGCATCTTTTGGGTGAGATGAATATCAAGAGAAGTCTGTATAAGTAACGTAAGTGTAGGCGCACTAACGACCCCCCAAAATTTGTATCCTATTACCGCCCTATTTTTCTTTCTTTCATAAAAGACATAATAACAGGTTCCAGAAAACACGTTACTTAAAAAATATCTAGATATGTTTATTGACTATCAAAACGATTAAAGTTTGTGTTCGTAAATAACCAGTAAACGGAGTTATTTCACATTAAATGGGACGCGCCCGCAACAGACGCACTTTTCATACTGACGCGCTCCCAGCTACTTAAGGTGCACCTTGTTATTAATTAGCGATTTTAACACATTTAAAATGAGTATACCAACATGTTTTTGCATAACAATATTAATTCGTACTTTAGTTTCCTTAATAAACCCTCAATATAGCCCTCTCGCTGTATTTATGTGGCTTAAATACAATTTTAAATAAGGGCGGTAATAGAAACACTTTTCATAATTTGGTTTCTAATACCGACCCATGGCGTTGTTAGAATTTTGATTAAGTTTCTTATTTTAGTATTTATATCTTTAATTACGCATTTAACCTCCACTTTGTTGTCTTGATCGATTCATAAGAATATTTCACATAATTAAATCAATTAACGCCATACATTAACAACAACTATAATTTATTATCCAAGCTCTAAATAATCGCTACAACGAGTAACTGATCATAAAATGTTTTTCCAATCGCTCAAGCTCCCGAGGATCTACCGATAGGTCGGGTGACGTAATCTTGAAATTCTTTTAGCCGGCGCGGAACTTCCGGAAGGTCGGGTGACGCCACGCCTCTTTGAACCGTGTTTACTTTGGCAGTTATATTCTATATTTATTCGATTCTAAAATATATTCCCAAAAATTTTGAAAGTTGTTTTAATTTGTATCACTTGGATATCATTTGTATTAGAAAGTGCTGTGAGTGTGACGCTTGAACGGAAGGAAGTCAACCTAACCTAACCAACTGCGTATTTCCAAACTGCGTATTTCTATACTGTGTAGCCGCGAGAGCTCTTTGGCGCGCTGTCTTCGGCGAAGTATTGCGCGCGCAGATTTTGACAGCGCGAAATACCTACTTTAGCAGAAATACCAAGCCTTAATGTAAAAATTGGTACTTACGCATAGATCCCAATTATTTCATCACAATAGGTACACTTACACTCACACTCCACTCACAGTGGCCATATCACATGCTTTATCTACTAATTTAATTAGTCTAAACAAATAAAGATAATTTTGATTTTGATATCATAAAAAGTCTTTGGAAGTTTGGACGCCCATTAAATTAAAATTCTCCTTTTCACAGGCGTTTATGTTCGAGTCTTCCCTAAGCATGGCCATCACCAAGTGGGGCGCCGAGACATGCCAGAAACTCGACGCGAAATACTACGAATGTTGGCAAAAACTGCCCAAGCTGTTTTCTGATAAAGTTAACATTTAATATTATTGCTGTTAGTAATTCACAAAGAATAAGAATATCCTTGTTATTTTAATAAACTTTTTTTTTCTATGATGCATTTTTACTCAGACTTAATTCAATAGGCTAATGCAAAAAGTATTTGTTTATAACATGAAGATAAACGGTATTATTGCATACTTCATGCTAGTTAATCTAAATTTTCGTAGACATGCAGATTTCGGAAGAAATAAAAATATGAAGGAGGTGATAATTATAAAAACAATAATAATTATTACGATACTTTTAATCATAATAATAATTAGCAGAGCTTAAAATTACATTCCATTTCTGAGTTAGCTTTATAAAATACCCTTGGTCAGTCATCTCAGACTAGGCATATCCTTACACATGATGGAAAGAAACTCAAGTTCGAAGGCACATTCATTCAGAAACCATGCAAACAAAGTTGGAAGCGACAACTATTGCCATATTATGCCTCTTTGATATAGGCTTCCAACATCACTTGCGTGTTTTCTACATAAAAGACCACGGAACCACGAGGTGCTTTCAATCCAGAACAATCCAGAATCAACCAGTTTTACCGAAAATACCATAATACCAACAGAAAAATCTTCACTTCTTGTGCCATAAGGGATACAATAAATTAAAATGGAATTCATTTCACGGTGTAAGTGAACAGTCACAACTTAGAATTTTCAATTATTTTGTTCCGCATCCTTAGAAATAAAGCATCTTTTAGTGGTTTACATGCACGAATATTTTTGGCTAACTCACTTTTCAAATACAAAAATAAAATATCTAAAGCTTTCTCGAATCAAAATACGTATTTCACAAAATGTCCCCGAGATTCTGGTGCACATAAACCACTTTTTTGGACAAAGTCCGACTCATCCGTTGTCAGGAACATACCAGATATTACCTAATTTAAATATAATAATTACAGTACTTTTTACCCTAAAAGTAAAAATACAACCCCCTGAGTTACAAAAATGGAACACTACAAAAATAAATTTATGCATGATGCCTGTGAGATCATGGTGAATAGAACATAAATGGATAGCATTCAATCAAGTCCTATTGTTAATTTGAGTTTGCTAGCATAGCTTTTTGTCGTTGCATATGTGTTGTGGAGAGTGAGGGGGTTTTAGACGTAATAATAATTGTCGTAACATCAAATTAACATCCACTTATTGGCTAAATTCGCGTGTTCACATCGCTGTTCTGCGCACGCGCCGCCGAACGACGCCGAATGTAATTACTAGTTAAGTCAACACAGAATTACTAGTTTTAGCAGTCTTTAAATTGTTGTATCATGTCTATTGTAATAGATAAAGCATTAGTGATCATGTCTACATTATCGAGCTATTGCATGACTGTTCATTTGAATATCTAATAACGCCTATTGCGATCGGTAACAATATTTTAAAGATGATTTGATTATTTAGTGATTCGAGTAAAATACAAATAAGAGAGAGATAGTCAGTGACTTGCCTACACATACTTTTGATACATTAATATTTTTCATTGTATGCAAATCACTCGCATGATATTATTATGAGTCTCTACTGGCAAAAACACCTTGAGAAAAAGTATACACAGCATTTAGGATCTAATTTTATAATCTTTTGTGTAATGTAATTTAGAGAACACAAAGTGGCCGTATTGCCGTATTCTTCACGCTGAATTTCTAAAATGTGTGTATACCCATTTCAATATACCGTTAACTTCAAAACAGATGATGACAGAGACTTAACGGTCGAGTGAAAGAACAAAACAAAACTAGTGGAACCTGAAACATGTAGGGTAGACGTAAGTTCACGCGGCGCGCGGTAAGTGTGTGGCGTGGCGTGACGTGGCGCGGCGTGGCGTGGCGTGGCGCGACGTGCTAACCGTGGTTGACGTTGACGCCCGATTCCAACTCTGACGCCGGCGTTTCCGGCTCTTCGTCGTTGTAGATGTTTTCAGCCATTTGCCACACCTGAACGAGAAATAATTACAATCAAAACATCTGTATGAATTAAACTTTGCTACGTGCACTCGTCGTGTACCACGCACGATCCGTAAAGATAAAGAAAACAGTTTATGTCGACGCGGACAGGTAGATGACAGCACATGAGCTCCATATTTCGCTCGCCATATACGGACAGCTCGAGTAGTTAGTGATAGGGTTGCCATCTCTAAACTTTGGCAACCAGGGCAAGACGCGTGAAAATCCCGAATTTTGAAGCCCAGAACCCGGATATGTCAACAGGTTTTCATCAAACTCAGTCACCTCGGCCGGCATTGGCTTAACATTGAATTTTTTATACCCGGACAACAAATAAAACGCCGCTCGGACGCTCTCTAAACTAGGATAAATTCGGGGAAACCCAGACGGATGGCAGCCCTAGCCAGTGATCAACATACACGGCGTGTGTACGTAGAATATAATGTTTGCCATGCAGTCGCTGCTTGATGCTGTCGATAGTAGCTGCATCTAGCTGCCCGTTTGCCCGTAAGGTGGGCCTTTCAAATAATAGACATGTTGACACCACCAATCAATTGACGTACTTTTTAAAACTGTCAAAACGAAACTCCCATAGATTTTGTATGGCACTACAAGCAAGTGACGTCACTATTATGTCAACTCAAATAAACTACTTTTTTCAATTTCAATGCGACCAAAAATCGTAATTAACAGGTAATTTAAAATTAATTAAGTTTTTAAGACCAGAATGAAGTGTCTTTTAGAAAAGTTGTGATTTAGAATTATTGGAGAATGGTGTCAAATTGTCCATTCAGTTAACGACAAGCCAATAGCGCTGACCTGCATGATATTGTCCTCGGAGACGGAGCAGATGACCCAGGGCTCGTTGGGGTTCCAGGAGAAGTCGGAGATCTTGGCGGTGTGGCCGCCGTGGATGAACAGCAGCTCGGGCGGGCCGTCCTCCGCGTCCTCCGCCGTCTGCTCCTCACCGATCTTCGACAGGTCCCACACGTGCAACCTGAGGCAAGAGATGGATAATATTACTACTAAAGTCCGGTCACCGAGCAATTATAATTTTGTACAATGACCCCAAGCTACCTATTCATAAATTGCTGCTTCATAAATTCATTGCTGTAGCACTCGCACACTCACTGCGGCCGCCCGTCGCACAGTCGCGATAGCAATATAATTACGCGCGAGCGAAAAAGATGTTAAGCTTGGGGTCATTGGACAAAATTCTACGTGCTCACAGACCAGACTATAAACATACTACCACCATTCGATAAGGCCCACAGATCATGGAAACTAAAGGAAGATGTGACAAGGGGGCGGGGCCGGTGTCGAAGCAATATGCACAAAAACAGAACACATTGCTCGTGACAGCAATGATGACAGCAGCGAAGTCATAATGTAAATAGTTTAAATTGCTTGCATAGAACTAAAGACTATTCGAACATTGAGTACTGATACTGCAGTGAATGATAATGAGCACATATTTTGACTACTAGCTGTGCCCGCGACTTAGTATGCATGAAAACCCGTTTTTGCAACATTTTTCATTGTTGCTCTGCCTCTATTACTTGTAAGGTGATGGTATAGCCTATACCTTCCTCGATAAATCGGCTTTCTAACACTGAAATAATTTTTCAAATCGGACCAGTAGTTCCTGAGATTAGCGCGTTCAAGTGAACAAACTCTTCAGCTTTATAATATTAGTATAGTATAGATTTGTGTGTGTGAATTTCTAATGTGACACTGAGTTTTTTACTCAGTGCATTAGTCGGCTGTATAATTTTTCTCCAACAATCTAGTATTCCTTGGTTTCATACCTCCTATCTGTGCCACTGCTAGCCAGGATGGTCTCATTGTGGGGAGACCACTGCACCTGGAAGATCTCGTCCTTATGCGACTCAAACGAGTGCAGCTTGAGCTTCAGGTTCCTCAGGTCCCACAACGCCACCTGCAAATAGAACCAGAATGAAATCATTTCTTATTACTTTCTCAAACAATCTAAGAATTAATGTAATTTCTAATACACTTTGCTCGGAAATGGATAGTATGTGTAGAGAGACACAAGGGATTCCCTTCGAGTGATGTACAGCAGAAGCTGTAGTTTTTTGTCCTCCTATATGTAATAGAACACGGCTGAATCGAACGAACGAACTCACGGTCTTGTCGGCGCTGCCGGTGGCGAGGATGAACTCGGAGTAGGGGTTGAAGCTGAGGCAGTTGACCTCCGCCGTGTGCGCGTCCACCGTGTGAGACGGCTTCGATGTGTTGTTGCATCTGTAGTAGACGGTTACACGTTAACTAGGATGTAGGCTATCAGGAAAAGACGCTTCCTAGCGATTAGACCACCAAAATAGCACCGTTTTGGATTACTAGCATGTCATTCTCACTAAAATGTCTCTGGGGTGGTGGCGTAGTGAGGCGGGTCGTTACATTCCCTCTAATATGGTCGAGTGAAGCGATGGCTGGTTCACTCGTCATGTCTGTGAACAGGCGCTGCTTTCGGGGACTGGTCAATCCAAGTTATTCAAATTTATGTATGCGAGTCATTTCTACTAGTATCTTAATATGTAAGTCTAGATATTAGCACGTCACTACCTTGTTTAATATACCACGCAATCTTGTATACCCATTCTTATAAGATACACCATACAAGAATGCATGGTAAATTCAGTGAACTGCTCCTGAATCGAATGTACCTACTACTACTATTTCTATTTATTTATATTAACCGGCAGACAGTGGTGACTGAGTTTGTTGCGGCGCTTCTTCTCAGCACTTGCCAAATGTTGGTCTCGAAGCGCTGGTAGGGTAAAAAGATTATGAGACATGTAGAGGCTCCTTAAGAGCAAAATGACGATTTGTAAGAACTATTTATTAGTCCAAACAAATAAAGAAATTTTGACTTTGACTTTGACATGAGGTCTAACTCTCAAAGAGTCAAACATGCATAAGATAAAACTTATAAATATGCATATTTGAGAGTTTAACTTTATGGCAGTAATCCGCCGTTTTGATTATGTAGTGTACAATAAATTCTATATCCTCGCACCAGCACAAGATCGGCCATGTCATCAGTAGCGGTCGCGACCAGATCTTGTAACGTGGTATTTTTTGGTGCATTTTGACATTGTCAGACATGACGTGCGTGCTATATCGTAGTCAAGCCGTAAGTCTTATAGCTTATCGTACATGTGGTGTGATGACCACGACAGGTGTCGCGGAATATGAAACCTGATTGGTTACTTTCCCTTTTAAACAAATATTGAAAACAGATAATCACTAAAGTAAAAGTCACACCGGCATCACTAGTCTACAAAAATGCTACAAATCCTTACCTCGTGTCCCAAATCATGAGCTTCTGGTCGTCCGCCACGGAGCCGAACAACGATTCATGCAGCAGGTGCCAGGCCACGTCCTCCACCACGGCCGTGTGGCCCGTGAACACCGACTTGGCCTCGATCACGCGGCCCTCCTTCGGTGTCGCGTTGATGTCCCACAGGCAGATGGTGTGGTCGTCGCTGTGGGATAAACATTAGTTTATTAATAGGGATGATGACTGGGTAATTAAATCGAAATTCTATCAAATGAAATCAATCAATATCAAATCAAACGAGCAGACGGATTACCTGATGGTAAGTGATTACCGTCGCCCATAGACACCCGCAGACCCAGGGGCGTTACAGGTGCGTTCCATAATCCAATAATTACAGTATTATATTGAGTTGAAATGTCGCGTGGCGTCACTTTTGAGTAAAAATTCTACTCAAGCGTAACGTATCGCGCCACTTTAACTCGATGTAGCATTGTTATTATTTAATTATGAAAGAAAATAAAAAATATGAGTCTAATATTTTCTGTCTGACGGACAAATAATTGAAATTTTGTCATCTAGCCTATTCACGTTATCAAGACAGGGGTTCCCAATATTTTTTACGAATTTAGTGTTTGTCGGCACCAGACCCTTTGAAAAAGACACAGTCGAAAGACAGGCGAGTAAAGACGTGGGAGTGGTAGTGAGTATGAACAGTTTTAAAGTGCCAACGCGACGTAAAGGATTGACTCACGGCGCGTTCTTTACTTTCTACGCGCACACTTAGGAAACCCCAGACTAGCTAGCCTAGTGAACTTCGTACCATCTATGTTCATCAGAAAAAAAATAGGATTCTAATGGTGAAAGAATTTTCAGGTTGGTCATGTAGTTGGAGCCTACTCAATACAATCAAATCTTTCCTCTTTATAAAATGGTGTAGACTATTCCCTCTCATTCTCACTGCTGCAGAACTGTGTAGCCAGAATCTAGAGCTTGTCTGCCAAATACAAGCTATTGTTGTATAAACCTTACATAATAGAGTATTACTACTATTCTTCGACATAATAGAATAGGTCCCTGCTAATGCAGGAAATTGTTGAAAATAATGCTTACCTAGCTGAGAGCAAGTAGCCATTCAGGTTGGGGTTCCATGATAATCCGTAACCTTCTTTCTGATGACCTCGTAATCTGGAAAAACAAGATACAATGTTAAGTACATAAAATGTTTATCACGTAAACAAGTACATAAAACAAGTTGAAGTTGCAATCATTTAAAACCTACCTAAGATCCGGGTGGCATTCTCCTGATGGTTCTGGCTTGGATGGGTGCTTTGTGTAGTCAAAGACGAGAACGTCTGACGATGGTGTCTTTGTTGCTATGACGCAAGGGTTCTGGGGCATGTATCGTGCCCTGTTCACTTCACCTTCATGGTTGATCTTGATTTCAATATCAATCTTACCGGATACAGAACCAAAACCTCCAAATTCTGAAAAAATACTTTTTTTGTAAAATACCACATATTTGGAAAAACTTACATTATACACTGCCATTGTGACAAAAATATTTAGATTCTTTTTTTTTGATGTAGGTACTTAATTATTATCTTTTATATCATACCAAGTATCAAAATATGCTATAGCAGTCTCAGAGAAAGAGGGTTGAATTCTAAGCCATTCATTCATCAACATTAACTTTTTAAATTAGTTTAATACCATAAGTTTTGGTATGAATTATGTTTTTCACTTACCACCCTTGTCATTATCATAGTGACTGGCATCAAACTGGGCATCCTCATTGGGCAGCTGGACGCTAGCAATCAGCAGGTGGTTCTGTTCGTCTGATGTATGTGTGCCCAGGATCAATCTACAAACATCATGTTATAAATAAATACCACTCTTCCATACAATATATTCTATTGATAAATCACACAAATTATGAGCTGGTGATGCTAAATGTTTAGATTGTGCTGTAGAAACTGGTATAATTTGTATGTAAATGTCTAGGAGGCCTGATAATAATTGCCAGGTAGACTGGAAACAAAGACTATGATATGAACACCAAACATAACCTCACATTGATGTAAAATGCATAGCGTTCTGCACATACGAACCTGTGAACCGAGTAGTCCTTCCCTTCAGGCCTGGTAACGTCAGGCAACCACTGGGCAGTCAATGAGGGCCACTCCAAAGCATGGGTCATCACCAAGTCGTACAGAAAAGGGGTGTTCTTCTTCCATATCTTATATTCTTCGTTGATAACTCTTTCCTCCACCGCATCATCGAACGTTTCTAAAACCGAATCAATTGAAGCGATTTACATTTGATAACCAATAAATACAATCAACTTTGTCCAAACGAGCTGTCATGAACTAAATCGGTAGATGCATTTTATAAGTAACACGGTTGAACAATTACCTCCGTCTCCTTTGTCACCCATGTTTTAACGTTCACTAAATAAGATTTACTTGTTTGTTCACTAACTAATTGAGTGATGAATTTATTATCAGATCAACCGCCCGGCCCCAAAAGGCGCCAAACAACAAAAATCCTCGGCGNTTTTTTTTTTTTTTTTTTTTTTTTCTATTATGGCATGCACGGCTTGTGCGTCAGCCACGACGAGGTAAGGTAAAGTTAGGGAAACGTATAGGAAAGTAAAAATGGAGAACGGAAAAAAAAAAGGTTGCAAAGGATCAGGAAAGTTAAGGAGAAAACAAAATATTAGGTAGATTAAATTTTTATGTTATTATTACTCATATAAACAGATAGGGTATTATAAATATCAATAGAATGCATATTAAGGAGGCAGGCTATGGAAGTTGGGAATGGTACTCGTAAGGATATAAGGGATTCGATGAAAGAGGATCGGTCATGTAACGGACAAATGAAAAACAGATGATTTAAGTCACCTGTGCCAGTACCACACTCACACAAATCAGAATTCACAATTTTAAGTCTAAAAAGATGCGTAGGTATACAGGCATGGCCAATTCTCATACGGATAATATTAGAGGTAGAGACCTTTCCCAGTTTCATTTTAAAAAACCATGGTTTTAAAGGAATGGTTGGTTGAATGATCTTGTACCATTTTCCTTTAGTTGCACTAGTGTGCGCCCAATCCAATTCCCATGATTCACGCAAGTAGGACTTAGGGAGGGACAAAAGGTCATGACAGTAATTTTTATAGCTAATCATATCACCATTCACAACAGCTTCATTGGCAAATTTATCAGCCTTTTCATTACCGAAAATATGGCTATGACTCGGAATCCAGGCGAAGATTATTTTGTACCCCAAAGTAGAACATTTATGAAGCAACTCTCTGCATTTAATTACAATTGGGTATTGAATATTGCATTTAAAGGGAAATTTTTCTAAGGCTTGTAAAGCGCTCTTAGAATCTACGAAAATTACTGTTTTTTTCAGTTTCATAATTTGGACATATTCTATGGCTTTATAAATTCCACAGCACTCCCCGGTGAAAACTGATGTTTCAGGAGGTAATCTGACCTTTTCATGAATACCATACTGATGATGGAAAAGCCCTACTCCGACCACACCATCGTTGGAGTGTTTGGATGCATCGCTATAAATATGATGCCAATCGGCCCAATTATCCTCAATAATTAAGTTAAATTTATATTTAGCGTCAAGTGAATTTTTTGGGATATCTAAATCATATATTATTTCAGGAGAAAGAACTAACGACTCAAAACTAGCAGAAAATATGGGAAATTTTGGAGTTCTGTGAGTTGGAGCTTGAAAAGATATAAATTTACGGTAACTTAAAACTAGACAGGGAAGGTTTTTATGAGCCCAGTAAGGAGATGTCCCAATAGAATCAGATAAAAGTTGTAATTTTAAGAATAGGGGGTGATTTGAATATTGTAAAACTCTAAATACAAATTTGTCAGATAAGAATTGACGGCGCAATCTAAGAGGAGGATCAGTGCATTCAACCTGTAAAGAATTAATAGGGCTAGATTTCATTGTACCAGAAATAATACGAAGAGCCTTTGATTGGATGCTGTCCATTTTTTTCAGACCGACTAGATTGCAAGGTTCTAAGAAGTAAGCTCCATAATCAAGAACACTACGTATTATGGCGTTATAGAGAAGTTTTAGGGAGGAAGGGTGAGCACCCCACCAGACCCCTGAGAGGCAGCGCAAAATATTTAATAGACGCTCACATTTGGCCGTGACATAATAACAATGAGGAACCCCTGATAGTTTGTCATCTAATATTATACCTAAAAACTTTGCCTCCTTACAAGCTTGGATAGTGATATTATCATAGTAAACAAAAATAGGAGGTGGCATCCGCATTCTACTAAAAAGTACCACAGAACTTTTGGGGACCGACAATGAAAGACAGTTATTATCTAACCAGTTTTTAAGGGAACCTAAAGCTGAAGTTAAGCAATTACATAATTCGCTTACTGAATAACCAGAAACATACAAAAGAAGGTCATCAGCGTACTGTAGAATATTAATTTTATTAATAAAAACAGATTCAAGGTCGTACGTATATACGTTATACAACAATGGGCTTAAAACAGACCCCTGGGGTAATCCCCTCCAAAGAACTCGGGTCAAAACTGTTGAATCTTGAGTAGCAACGTTAATAGATCTTTCTGATAACATACTAATAATGAAATTGATTAGGGTAATCGGTACTTGTAGCTTTACCAGTTTATTTTTAAGTATAGATAAATTAACACCGTCGTAAGCGGCTGTGATATCAAGAAAGGCAGCAAGGAGGCATTGGTTATTAGTAAAGGCTAAGCGAATATCTGTAGTAAAAATTCCTAAACTATCCATAGTACTCTTCCCTTTTCTAAAACCAAATTGAGTAGTAGCTAATATACCTTTGCTTTCTAAATACCATTCTAATCTATTTTTAACTAAATGCTCTGCAATTTTGAGAAGAACAGACGATAAAGCAATAGGCCGATACGAAGTGGAGTTACCTACAGGAGAGTTCGGTTTGAGGATTGGAATTACCTCTTGAGATTTCCATGACGGAGGTATGTTACCGTTAATCATAATGGAATTAATTATTGATAAAAAATATGAAAGGCAAGAATCGCTTAAATTAATGAAAAAAGAATAAGGAATACCGTCAATACCAGGAGCCGAATCTTTCACGTACGACAAAATGCCTTTTAATTCAGAAAAAGTAAATGGAGCATTTAAATCTGTAAGGTTTTCAGTGCAAATAGGATAGTTTAATTCATGATGTATTATATCTATAGGAGGCACAGAAGGAGGCGCTAATTTATCTAGAAAGCAATCAGCAATTGATTTATCTATGAACGAGGGAGTGCTCTCTCGGAAACAAGATCTAAATCTCCGAATATTTTTCCATACCTCAGATGGGGAAATGTCTGGTGATATCGAAGTGCAGAATGATTTCCATCCTTCCCATTTTTTTTGTTTAAATAACTTACGGGTGCTGTTTATAAGTTCAGACAAAGTTTCTAGGTTTTCTGAAGAGGAAAATGCTCTGTACGCACGTTCGGCTAATTTCCTTTTTTTAATAGCTTCAGCGCATTCTTCATCCCACCATGGGGGAGGAGGAATATATCTACTACGATTCTTTTTAACAGGAAAAATATTGTCCGCCACATCAATTAAAACTTGAGTGAAAGTATCAGCACAATTGCTATGATTGTCTAATTGTAAGGAAGGAAGTGACTCTAATCTTTCCTCCACTTTTTCTTTAAAATGTTTCCAATCAGCATTAATCAATTGGTACTTCAATCGAGGGGGACGGATTGGGATTGATTTGTCAGAAAATGGTAAAGTTATAAATAAAGGATAATGATCACTGCCATATGAAGAGCTAAGAGCGTGCCAGGTTAAAGATGACGCTAAGGAAGGAGAACATATAGATAGATCAGGAGCGCTGAATCCTTCAGAACTAGCAGTGCGACGTGTAGGTTCCCCGGAGTTCAGTAAGCATAAATTATTCACATCTAAAAAATCTAAGATTCTTGAACCATAATAATTAGAGGAAGAACTACCCCAAGAAGCATGCTGGGCGTTAAAGTCTCCCATTATTAAAATAGGTTTTGGAAGGGACGGTAAAATATTAAGTAAAATTTCATCATATATGATAGAGGATGGATGTGGGATATAAATGGAAACAAAACAAATACCATTTACAGAGACTGCTATAATGGAATAATCATCGTTATGAACGGGAATAGGAATATGTTTAAAAGGCCAAGAATGCTTGACCAGCAGTGCAACACCGCCATAACCGTCTAGACGGTCCTCTCTAATGCAGGCATAGCCTGCCACTNGACGGAGGCATTTTACCGTTAATCATAATGGAATTAATTATTGAAAGAAAATACGAAAGACAAGAATCACTTAAATTAATGAAAAAAGAATAAGGAATACCGTCAATACCAGGAGCCGAATCTTTCACATACGACAAAATGCCTTTTAATTCAGAAAAAGTAAATGGAGCATTTAAATCTGTAAGGTTTTCAGTGCAAATAGGATAGATTAATTCATGATGTACTATATCTATAGGAGGCACAGAAGGAGGCGCTAATTTATCTAGAAAGCAATCAGCAATTGATTTATCTATGAACGAGGGATTGCTCTCTCGGAAACAAGATCTAAATCTCCGAATATTTTTCCATACCTCAGATGGGGAAATGTCTGGTGATATCGAAGTGCAGAATGATTTCCATCCTTCCCATTTTTTTTGTTTAAATAACTTACGGGTGCTGTTTATAAGTTCAGACAAAGTTTCTAGGTTTTCTGAAGAGGAAAATGCTCTGTAAGCACGTTCGGCTAATTTTCTTTTTTTAATAGCTTCAGCGCATTCTTCATCCCACCATGGGGGAGGAGGAATATATCTACTACGATTCTTTTTAACAGGAAAAATATTGTCCGCCACATCAATTAAAACTTGAGTGAAAGTATCAGCACAATTGCTATGATTGTCTAACTGTAAGGAAGGAAGTGACTCTAATCTTTCCTCTACTTTTTCTTTAAAACGTTTCCAATCAGCATTAATCAATTGGTACTTCAATCGAGGGGGACGCATTGGGATTGATTTGTCAGAAAATGGTAAAGTAATAAATAAAGGATAATGATCACTGCCATATGAAGAGCTAAGAGCGTGCCAGGTTAAAGATGACGCTAAGGAAGGAGAACATATGGATAGATCAGGAGCGCTGAATCCTTCAGAACTAGCAGTGCGACGTGTAGGTTCCCCGGAGTTCAGTAAGCATAAATTATTCACATCTAAAAAATCTAAGATTCTTGAACCATAATAATTAGAGGAAGAACTACCCCAAGAAGCATGCTGGGCGTTAAAATCTCCCATTATTAAAATTGGCTTTGGAAGGGACGGTAAAATATTAAGTAAAATTTCATCATATATAATAGAGGATGGATGTGGAATATAAATGGAAACAAAACAAATACCATTTACAGAAACTGCTATAATGGAATAATCATCGTTATGAACAGGAATAGGAATGTGTTTAAAAGACCAAGAATGCTTGANCGTTTCCCGCGCTTTCCATCCTCGGCGTTGCTACTCGCACAGACAGCACACACACTTCCGGCTTATACTATCAGTTTAATACTTTGTAAATGAACAAAATTTAGCTGGGTGATTTCACAAGCATAAAATAAAAGGACTAATAAGGTTATAATTTTAAATAGCATAAATAATTAAGTTTTTAAAAAAAAAAATCTGCAAGTAATGATAAACAATAAATAAAATGTATTTCAACTGATAGGAACAATAAATAAATGACTGTGATATTTTTTTATCTTTATAGATTGTCTCTGGTTTGCTGTAATCGAGCATCAAACCATCATGGACATCATGGAGAAGACATGACATGGGCTAGTGGTTTATTATTATGGGTCACTCGACGAGAGTGACCTTTGACCTTTGAAAGATTTGTATTTTGCAATATGTATGCAATATTTTGTATTTTTTTTTATATGCTGACATCTTGCGTAGTTATGGGGGTAAGTAAAAGGGGTTTTGCAGGTGGGATGGATGCAGGACTACGTTAACTGCTTAATCTACTAGGAATACATTTTACCAACTCATTATTTATTTTATAATTTGAAATTCAATGGTATTATGTTATGGCCCATTCATAAGAGCAAGCATAAACTTTGCTTATGCCCTCTCCCTTACAATCCATCATTAAAGACTTTTTTAATTCTCTATGGTCTTCCTTCCTACGATGCGCTGTCATAACGAATGTCAAATCTGTCAATCGTAGTAGCATCTGTCAAATTGTGTCAAATCGTGAACATGGCTGATGCTGCAGCTCGTCGTGAGGCTCGCAGAAAAAGAATTTTAGAGAATTCTCACAACAGGCTTCAGCTTATATCAGGCAAAAACAGTGACGAGTTACCCAGAGGTCATTAGCGAGAACCATTTTTGTTGTGATACTTGTATCCCATGTAGCTAAACGTGCTTAACATCAATCTTATTTTTCTTTCCAGAGTCAACAAATAAGTCTCCGATACCTGAAATTTACGAGCCTACCATAATAACAAACATCGAAGTGTCTAGTGATTATTCTCTATTAAATGGTATTCTTGGGAATGTCGATTCTGAAGTGGAGACCACTCATACGTTGCCATCGAGGCATGACGTCGTTGCAGCAGGTGATGGCGAGGTAGTGAATGACTTGGCAGCTTTTGCACCCTCGTCACCCCCAGAACAACCTCAAACATCGCCGTGGACGACTCTCGTGACCTTCAAATATGACATAGTACTGTTGTCATTGTTGTTACAGTTCATTCATGGTGTGGCTTCAATTCCAATGGACAACACGTATTTTTTTCTCCCACTCATAATATATTCTGTTACAAAATTAGTCTGGTTCCCCAAGCAGAGCAATTCCAATATTGCACATGTACTGTTACTATTAAACGGATTGTCTGCAAGTAGACTGCATAAAATGTTAGAAATATTAAAATGGAGTAGCGCCATAAGCCAGGACATTTGCGTTTATTTGTTTACTACCATTTGCATTCAGACACTATTCATCACTTTGAAAGACAGTTTAGTTACTTAGTAATGGCTTGAATAGCCGAGTGGAGGGCATTGTTTTGACTGACAGACAACTTACAATAGCTGGCTAGATGAACTCTACAGTGTTCCATAGTTTGATTGCTTGTGCCTTTATACATAAGTGAGAGGATTGACATGTGTGCGTTTTAGTCACATATTGCCATTTTAGTTTTTAATAAATCAAGAACCAGTTTTTATAACAACCAATTATAGTATAAATTAACAGTTTTTAATTGCTCATTACAACAAATGCACACGACTAAAGTAAAATGTACTTACGTAGTGTGTAAATTCTAATCATTATTTTATTTCTATTAACTTATTAACCATATTTTTGCTTAGTTATGTCATGTGCGTCTAATATATCTTACACTCTAATGCATTTATTTGTATTTATTCACTAATACCCCTTAAATACATAAATAATATATTCACCTGTTCTTTATATGTATAAGTTGTTTAGATAAATGATAGTAAAATTTTAATATGCCAAATTAAAGATTGATATACCTATCAAAGCAATATTTTCTGCTTCATATATTAACAAATTATAACATTTTTATATGAAAACAAGTTCAGCAAAATTGTACATGGCCTAATAACCTGATATTATTATTTCAATTTTTAGAAGATTATTTCCTTTGTCTTTTATATCTGCAATAATTATTATAACTTTGTGCAATTTTACATTTATATTGTAGTTATTATTAACAATTATTATGTGAATTACCAAAGTACATAATTCTTATGCAAACAAACTCGGGGTAGATTTTTTAATTATCAGGCAATATTTATAGAAAATATTAGAATATCTATTTATTCTTATGATAAAAATGATAAAATTAGTCTGGTGATTGAAAAAGCTGCTCTGTTAGAATGATATACTTGCACTTTTACTTGTATAGTTTCAATTATCAATTTAATTCCGTTGGTGTAAATAAAAAGGTCACTCAATTGTAAATAAAAGGTTTATTGTAATTATATTTTGTAACAATTGAAATAAAAAAGGGTCTTTAAAACAGAGTTGTTGTTTATCATTGATCCCCTTCTGCCATCCACACAGCATCAAATAAAAGCTGTAATGAGGTATTAGAACATTAAAGAAATCTTCACACTAAGATTACTTACCTACTTTTAATAAATTAGAACATCAAGTACCCTTTATTACGTAGGCCCTCTACATACTAATATAGCATTTTAAATAATTTTTAAATTGAGACAAAATAATGTAACCTATGATAGTAGTAATAAAATGAACAATGACAACACACAGTCGTTGGGAGAGGCTAAGGACATTAATTGCAATGTGGTTGCTATTCTAAACATAACTACCTACCTGGAAAAGAAATCTTTTATAAGGCATTTATTTTGATGAACAATGAGATTTACACAATATCGCCTACCAAGAGATGGCGCTAGTTGTATATAAAATCCCAGATCCCATCCTCAGAACCATATTTTCCCATTTCATTTCATTCATTGAAATAATAAAAATATTTTACCCTTCATGTTTCCCACACAATTTAAAATATTCCACATTATATGGCACTAGGATTTAATGTTAATATATTATTCATTCCAAAATGAGGGGACCAACATTATGCCATTTTTAAAGGAATTTTACCATGTTATAAACCAAATAAGATGATTTAGATTACATGCTACTGATAAAATAGCAATGTGTAATAAGAATAAAATGGCAGCAATGAAACATGTTCATGTAGTCAAAAGTATATTTACATAAACTAAAGTACATGCTAATATGTAAGAATGTGTGAAGATGAAATACCAGTGGAAAACAAATGTGATAAACATCGAAAACAAATAACTTACACCCAAATAATGAAACAATACTCAAGGTGTGGTTTAAGTAACGCTTGATACTGCTAGGTATAACGTCAATTTTGAACTGGCAGTGAGGAATGTTCCTTACAGGATGAGAAAATAGAACTTAGGAATTTAAGTTTTGTTTCACTACTCAGAAGTTAATTTAAAACTTAAAGAAGCTTTTAATACTACTAATTATGGTCTTACTCTTCTCTTTGTTAGTGGACTGGTTTTCAGGCTCAACTTTATCTGATTGAGCTTCTTTTAGGTCACCCGTGCTCTGATGCTTTTCTGACTTTAGCTTTTTTTGCTCTATGCTAACTTTTTTCTGATTTTCTGGCTGTTGCGGACTATCAAAATTAACGCCCGATTTAAAACTAAAACTAGTCTGTAGATCAACATTGTTCTTACTGCTAAGATCAGAGATATTGTTTGAGTCAGTTAAGTCATCAGAGCACCCGAGTTCCTATTCTTTGCTCTTTTCGCTCTTTGCCTTCTTCTCACGCACAGGCTTTGCTCGTACCAGGTCAGAACGTCCTATGCCTAACATTCTTAACTCCCAGGCGTCCATGTCTTTCCTGAAGTAAAAAAATAATACAATTAGTTAACGCTAACTGATAGAATGACAATTTATTATTTTAGTAAGCGAATAATACACACTTGTACTTATTCATGAGATCTAGGGCCTGCTTTTCAAATTTAACTCTTTCAGTTCCTGGTAATTTTAACCAATCCTCTTTCACCTTTTCCTGAAATTCTTTCATATGTTTTCCAGTGAATTGATCTTTCTTTGATTGAACAAATAGGAAATAGGAAGACATTGGCTTCTTAGGGCGACCTAGTTCTTTGTATTCCTGGAAGAAGATAAAATATAAATATTAAAATAAACATTTTAGGATTTCTACTACATTTTTTTAAAGTGTACAAACATACAGCCTTTAATTTCCTCTTTTCTTTGGCAGCAGCCAATTCTTCTTTAAGTTTCTTAATGTCTTCTTTCTGTTGGTCTGTTAGTGATTTTTCATACATTTCTTTTATTTTTTTGTAGTCTTCAAAGTCTTTTTCATATTCTTTAACCATTTGTGACTTGGTCTGCAAATAAAGAAATCAATTTATGATGTCATAAAACAGTTTTATGATTCAGTAAAGTAGAATTTCATGATTAATTTGATGCATCATGTTTTAAGCACATTATTTAATTCAACCACTATATTAGACCTCATAAATAAACAGTCAGTTGAATGCTGAGACTCCAGACAACAATGTAAAAGTCATTGTCTTGTACTGATCAGTACTTTGGCATATGAAAGGTTTATTACTATTACTGACCTCTGAATCAAGCTCCTGCCAGTGTTTTGAGCTCCACGCTATGGCCTCTTTGGAAGTAATTCCTGGATTTTTGGCCAGTAAAGCTGGCCGTAGTTGTGCCATGAATTTAAAAAACGGGGTCAACGGACGCTTTGGTTTTTCGATTCCAAGGCGTTCTTCCGCCGATTTTCTGGTGTAGGTGCATACCTGCTGATTTATCCATGTATTCCTGAAACATGATTACAATGGGTTTCATTAGTATTTAAACATTAATATGTAGGTATAAAATTGTACTCAGAACATGCGGACATAGCCTAGCTCAAATAATCTGGACATTCTTACTATTGTTTGGTTATGAAGTTAATATTTTAGTCTATATAATAATTGCCTCAGAATTTCAAGATACTCTTCGAAAAACATTAGACCTGGCTGTGAGAGCATATTTATAAAATTTGGAAAATAATTCAGGCTATCCATCCATAGATTTGATTATTTCAATAAAGTAAACAACTCAAGCATCATAACCTCAAACATACCTTCCATACAAAATGGATCTATAACTATTTGTTATAATATTATTGAGACGACAAAGCTGACTAAACGAAGTCATTATTATGTGAACTTCTAGTGATAAATCTTTATTTTCGTTTATTTAAAAATAGCATCACCAAGCAAGCATACGAAATATACGAAAAATTGTGACACGAATGTCAAAATGACAGTTGTTTTTTTTATGAACTATGAAGCTACGACGCAAAGGCATTCAAAAATATACAAAAACCGAAAATTATCTTTGATGCCAAAGGTTTCATTCAAGGAGCACGTGTTTGAGTACTTATCAGCAGAGGAATCGAACCCGTAACCGGCAGCTTCGCTAACATTTCTGGGAACTTTATGAAATGTGTACCTATTTGAAATCCAAAGTACCTACCTGTAGGTAACTATAGTAGGTATTATTTGGTTTTCAGCTTCGATTTTGACGACATACATCCAGCAGATTATTGGTGTTGGACGGAGCGTTTTGTAGATTTTAGTGGGCTGGGTAACCTCTCTCTCATCTGTGGTGGGTAAAACACCCCTTCCTGGAAAGGACGCCCTTCTCAGGGCCAGGTTTCCTCCACACAACGCCCTGTCTCCCGGCAGTGGTGAAGTGCGTAAAGCATTTTATCTTAATCAATCATGGACGTCCACTGCTGGGCCTCCCCCAATGATTTCCAATATATTGATCGATTGGTAGCGGCCTGCGTCCATCGCCTTCCTGCTATTCCTTATAATGTTGTCGGTTATTATGGCCCATCTAGGCTGTGAGTAGGGTTGGTAGGGTGCCTACTTTTAGCATCTCTTTTGCAAATTGGGTTACTTTTACATACTCGTAATATCAGTTTTTAAAAAGTATCTCAATTGACTGGCGGTGTTCGTTTTTCCACCGGAAGTCGTATTTGTATGTTCTTTCTTGTCAGATGTTTCAGGAATCAGGAAAAGGACATTGTCAGAAACCGCCTAAAAAACCGCCAAAAAACATTAACCCATCATAATTATTTTCTATTTTTTTTAATACATTAAGCACCCTTTCGTTCTAATGGACACTTAAGCATTGAAAAATTAAATAAATAAGTCTTTTAACGTTTATTCTATAATACTATTACAACTTCCGGAAGTTTTGGTGCGTGGCATGGTCTAAAACCTATCAAGTTCCATAATTTTTGCCGATAAAATCTGTACGAGGCATTACCGTACTTTATTGCTGGGAGTCCATGTATAGTGATGTTCCTGCGGCCATCATAGACAATAAAATATCGATTTTGAAAATAAAATAAATCGATTAAAATATACGATTCGGCTTCGATATCTATAATACAATAGGAGTTTATTTCATGTGTCAGATGACAAGGGTGGAAACAACCTACGATTCATGTTGTTTATTTACGTGCAATATGTGGGCATATTATAAAAGTGGAATGCCGAGTTGTATTTCTAAAACTTGTTCTATTATTTTATACTATTTGGCTGCGACTCGGCGTGACGACAATACAAAACATTTTTCGCGAATCGGTGTTCATACATTCACTTAATACATTAGACGCCATGTTGTCATAAACGACATATTATAAAATCGCTGTGATTTAATATTCTTAATCATTAATTTTATGGCAAGTGTCCATCAGGAATCATTGTTCTTACACACAGAATCGTATTATTTCGCTTTCGGGTAGTAATATGTCAAAATTGTTGGTTCTTAGGCGAACAATGTATGGAGAACGAACATTGTCCTTTAATATTTTCTTTAAAATTTTATTTTTTTACACTTATTACATATTTTACAAGTTATATAAAAATAATGGGGATATTTTTTTCAATTTAGCACAACTTTCTAAAGTTACTAACTGTCAATTAACAAGTATGCTGAAGTCAAGTTTCAGAATAATGCAGTTCAAAATACTCATTATTTTATGTACAATATGATATGAATAATTCATAATAATCATTATGTATTTACATTAGAATACTATTTTGGCAGGCGGTATTCCATCCCATTCAAATGCAGGATGGAAAAGTATGTACAAAATATTTACTTAGCTTTTTTATGCAATACTTAATTAAAACTCGCTAGAGTCGCAAGTTATTAACACTAGTAGCATATTTTCAGATCTAAGATTGAAACACAAACCTACTGAGCCTGTTTTTAGCATCTTGAAACTAATGTACCAGGACGAGAGCACATCAATTTAGACACAATGGCGTCTTATCTCGTTGTATTACAAGCTATTTTGCAACAAAAATGTATAATCTGATGTGCAATCGACTGTATGATGTTAAAGACTTAATATGATTTGAAAACATTTAAATGGCGTTTCAGTAACACTTAGATCGCAACGTTAAGCAAACAAATCATAAGGGATTTTAAATTATAAAGTATCTAACCTAAAATCAAGTGTAAAACTTCCCTTGTTTAACTATTTACAAAAAGCTTTTATATACAATATAAACACTTTATTAGGCAGTTCAAGTTAATTTCATAGTCAAACTTAAAAACTACAATGTCTGTACAAATTTTTCTTCTAAATACGAGTGTAATCGTATCTACTTTTCTGGTTTAATTAAAGACGTATTATATTTTTTCAGTAGTAATAATTGTTTCATCGTATACATTTATGCAGATTGTTTATTTAATTATAATATTCCTTTCAAACAAAATCTTTCACTCATAAATAATAACATAATGGCACTTACGAAATTTAACAATACTCTTATAAATACACTATTCAAACACAACATAAACTAAAACTATAAATGCATATCAGAGGAACAGCCTCGTAACTGAGTGTCTTTTAGTTGAGCAGGCGGGTGAGTCGGTCAGAGGATGGTCTCTCCCGCGGAGTAGTGGTAGTGGCGAGGTTTGCGGTAGGAGTGCTGCTGCGGCGGCCGGTAGGTGGCGTACTTGTGCACCTGGCTGTGCCGCGACAGCGAGTGCGCGTGCGACGCGTAGCAGTGCAGCGTGAGCGGCGTGGGCGGCGGGCCCGCCGGGCACTTCGCCAGCGGCGGCTTCCGCGGCCCCGCCATCTTCCGCCACAGCGCCTTCAGCCGCGGCGTCGCGATCCACACCGCCACCATCACGCCCAGAATCTGCGACGCGAATATCCGGAACAGGAACACCCAGAACGCGGGGCGCGGCTGAGTCGACGGCTCCGGCGATGGCACCGGTGCGGCTAGCCAGTCATCTCTCCACGCGTACTCGTACATCCACGTTGCGAGGATGCACGTCGAAGGAACCGCGTAAAGCGCCGCGAACGCTCCCAACCTGAGCAGGCTCTGGTCGGTGAGCGGCTGCGGCGGCGAGTTCAGGAGAGCTGACGGAGCCGGCACCGGCGCGGGCCGCCGCAGCACCGCCCGCAGCCCCGACGCCAGGAACACCGAGCCCAGCAGCAGGCAGATCGCTTCCGGCACGATGACCAACGCCAGCAGCGATTTGCTGGACTGATTGCCGACAAAACATGTTCCTGCAAAAATAAAACAAAACGCTTTAGGTAAACGAACCTGACTTCAATGAGTTGGCGGATACGGATTCTCTCTGCACCTTTATCGAGCTGAATAACATTCCGATTTCCACTAAAGCCACTCTCAAAGCGAACACCTACACAAACATACGGCGAGAAAAAAGGCTTGCATTAATAAGGCAGCGGTTAAAAGGGCCGATTTAAAATTGAAATATGAGCGTGCGAGGAGGAAAGGTGTCGTATTTAACGGCTCGAATAATGGTCGCGCATTTCTTTCGGCCGCCATAATGGAAGTGGAAATAATAAAAATAAAAGCACAATACTCGTGGCATGATTGAAACTGCAATATGCCTGAGAAACGGACCGAGAGGCACTTCGCTTGCACTTAACATAATGCTCTTCAAAATAAAGCTTTATGTGGAATGCCAATCTAATCTTAAGCTGAGATTTTGGAACTTAGGCTCTTTTTTAATTCATTTTGTTACTTTTGTTTATAAACATTTTTGAAAGTGTAGAATCGACGCCAGACTTCATATTTGCATCTCGTTTAACCAATGTTAGCTTTAGGCAGGCACTATTTTATTCATTACGGTGCCTCATTTCAATTTTCAATGCATCGTTCGCGTCTCGCGTGTAAGTGAGTGCATGTAAGTCACACAGCACGAATTATTTGCATGGGGCAGTAAATCCCGGTTTTTGCCGAGACTCAAATTTATTGCTGCGAGGCTCTCGCGCGGGTTTACACCTGATTTATGCGCAAACGTTGATACAGAGGCGGAAAATATTTTTATGTTATGTCAGGAACAGACCGGGTATGCATTTCATCGGTGAATAATTACGAACATGACGCAAGCTATGGGTGGGTACATGTACCTATCCTTGTTATTTTTAGTTCATTGGTCATAGATTTATAGATCAAATCAAATGAAATAAAGTCTACTTACAACAGTTCTCACTTTAAAATATCCCTAATAAAGCTCTATCTATATATAAAAGAAAGTCGTGTTAGTTACTCCACTTATAACTCAAGAACGGCTGAACCGATTTAGCTGAAAATTGTCAGGGAGGTAGTTTAGAGCCAGGAGAAGGACATAGGATACTTTTTATCCCGTTCGAAATTTAAAAAAAAGTCTGCTTATTTATTGCCATTAAGGCGGAACAAAGTTCGCTGGGTCAGCTAGTTATTCTTAAAAACGCTTTCAAACTTCATAATTTTCCCGGTTTTCCGACTCTACATTTCGTCATACCATCAAAATACGATTACGACAGAAAGAAAGGTATCAAGTAACACATTATTTAGCTGTATTATCATGTACTAGCTGTGCCCGCGACTTCGTCCGCGTGGAATAATGACTTTGGGTAGGCGCTTTTAATAATTTAGTCTAATTATTTTACAAATAGCTTTTGCCCGCAACTTCGTCCGCGGAGAAGTCGAAAACGATCTCATTCGATTTTTAAGTATTTTCCTACAGGTTCTAGAATCACCAAGCTTCTAGCATGCCACTGGCCGTGGGAGAAGGAGCTTTTCCTCAAGACTACTCTCACTACCTCAAGGGCCTCCGCCAAAACTCTCGCGCGAAAATGAGTTTATGTATACCTACAGCGCAAGCAGGTGCCCGCGGCTTGACCGTCATGCATTACTATGCATTGTTAGGCGAGCGCACGCAGCGGGCACCAACTCCGAGGTTAAGTGGAGGCCCCTAGAGTATGAGTAGTCTGAGTCTGAGCCCCTAGAGTAGTCTTTAACATGACATGCTTGTAAAAAAAATGCACTAATGAGTAATTAATATCAACTTTGAAGCAAATCACCACTAAAATAACTTTCTACCCCTTTTTAACATAGTTAGGGGGTGCATTTCACTAAAATACGAAACACATCTTCCATTAATTCTGTTATAGAATGCTCATGCGAAATTTGAAGTAGATTGAACGAAGGAATCTCGTTATCCCATACAAACTTTGCCCCCCCTTTTTACCTCCTTAGGGGTAGAATTTTGGAAAATCCTTTCTTATCAGATGCTTACGTCTTACAAAGAATACACCGTCCAAGTTTCAGGTCTCTACGATCAGCGGTTTAGGCTGTGCATTGATCCATCAGTGGCGCGCGCAGTACTTGATCATTATTTTGCTGCGATGATATTTTAAAACTGCGATATCTTCTAAGATATTTATTGAAATCGAATGGTGTAAAGGCCAAGTATGTTTAAAATTAAATACTTGTGATGAATAACTTATTTATTTGGATAAGGATTAATATCATGTTTATGAAAAAACCTGCGCAAATAATGCATTAATTTAAAACAGATTTCTTTTTGCATAAAAAGGGTTACTATGAGCCAACCTTAAAAGATAGACATATGCTATCGCGGACTTTTTTTTAGAACTTTTAAAGGGGAACAATTCTGTCATACATGATTTTTGCGAAACTTTAACCGTTTACGCAGCGTCAGCTCTCAAAAGGAAAAAAATCACTGATTTGAAACATTCTTCATTGGTGCTCCGCTCCTATTGGTCTTAGCGTGATGATATATAGCCTAAAGCCTTCAGGAACTAACGGGCTATCCAACACAAAAAGAATTTTTCAAATCGGTCCAGTAGTTCCTGAGATTAGCGCGTTCAACCAAACAAACAAACAAACAAACAAACAAACAAACAAACTCTTCAGCTTTATAATATTAGTATAGATTCAAATGTATTGGATACTGTACTGAACAGTTAAATTATTGATTTTATCTGCCTTATCGCTATCACAGAGCATAAGTCAGCCGTAGGGGAGACTGAAAATAACTTTAAGTTGGCTGCATGTTTAAGAAGTTTGCGTCTGCGAAGAGGTCTTAGTCGTATCTACAGAAAAGCCGCTTGAATTTACTTGTTGCTATCAGCGGCGTCCTCAAATGGTCGGTAGTCCGGCTGAAATAAGTAATAATCCCAGCTTATGTGATAAGGACTCGGTGATACGGACGTCTTCCACAATCGCCGCCTGTCTTAGTTGGAATTAACCGAAGACAAAGCTACTGTTCTAATTCATTAAATATTTGTTTTTTGCTCTTAGTCGCGCCGCCGATTGCCTAACGTTTTTAAAACGTTTAGAAAATTCACCGCTTTTACGGTAAAAACTATCTCGATTAAGATGTGCTTTTTATTAACTTAAAAGTAGGTTATCTTAATCACATTTTGTAATTAATAATTGCACGAGTCGGGGTTTCTTGTGCACACAAAGCTTCGGTGCCTGAATACAAAACACTCAATGCCATTATCGTTTGAATGCGTGCCCCTGCGCACTCGTACCAGATTTAATCGCTTTGAAAAAGGCCGCCGATTAAACAATCGAGGACTATAAACCGAGAATTGCTAATACCTTTGTGGCGAACGTGTGATAGAAAGTTCGGAATGGTTTAGCATGGTAGAGACTTTTGGTTAAACCACGTTGGGAAATAATATTACAGTGTATATCGCTACATACGTGTATCATATTGTTAAGTAAGTGATTTCAACTTTTTAAAACTGTGTTAAAAAAGGCTTTGACTCGGCTCTACAAGAATGTGAGCAGGTGTATCTCAACTCTATCAATTGAAGTATTATTTTATCTCGTAGGCTAGAGAGCGATGTGTCATTTTTTGATGTCAACGAAATAACTTATTATAAATTAATAGAAAAATGGTTGTCTATAATTGATACTTTGCTTGAGGTATACATGCGCTGACCTTACCGCCATAAATGTACGTAGGATTTCAATATTTATGAAATTCATTACAGTTATGGCCACTAACTTATATGGACTCGTTCAGCCTTTAAAGGCGCATAGGTGCAGCCTCTGCGATGCATTGAACTTGTTACCCGCTCGAGTAAAAAAGTTGGATGCAACAGGCGGTGTCTTTGGCGAGGTGGTCTACGCAACTCGGGCCTGTTATAGATAATTGTGTGGTATCCAGAGTAGCTTATTGAGAAACGAGCTGTTATAACGAGCCCTGACGGATGTCCTGGCACTAGGAACCTGAACATGCATTTTCCTCAACTTAACATATATTTTTACATGAAATTATTTCTAACAACACGCCCGAAGCTATTCAATTGGAATTTCTTATTATAAGTATCTTAATCCTTCGCCTGTGATTAAAGAGGGCTTGCAGTAATTATACTAGGAAACAAATCATCAATTAAATCATTATCTTCATGATTGAACGATATTTAATTAGTTACAGCTTTTTCTACGAGTATATCAGTGCTTTAATCTACAAATTATATTAAAATAATAAATATTATGCAATTATACGATAAAGCTATATCAAAAATAGAGCCGTTGATAATGTTTCTTTTGTTTTTGTTAAAGAGGTACACTGAGGAAGTCAACAACTACTCTCTCTCTGTTTTTGTTTATCTACTGTACCTATCTATTCCTAAACTGAAACTATAACTTAAAATGAAGAGTTTTCAATGGCTCTCTATAATACGTTAGTTTTAATGAGGAGTTTGGTTGATTAGTTAATGTCCTAATGTAACGTAACTCTCTCGAGGTTGTTACGAACACGCAGTCGCGAATGTCGCGTAGAATACCTATGTCAAGTTGTATCGTAACTGTAGGTAGAATCCAGGCGCATTATGATACTTCAAATTGATGTTACCAGTGAGATGTCGCAGGTCAAATCATATCAAAGCCCTCTGTAGGTAGAACCAAGGCACGGGTTTGCGTCAAATAATACTTCAAGTTATTCTTACCAACGGGACTATTCCTACCTCTTATTCCTACCGCTGCAACTCCTGTGTAGCCAAGATTTACAGCTTGACCGTAAAAACCCAACCAGTGAAGGTCAAGTTTGTCCCGGGGGAAAGTTAAAATGTCATTGGACCCGCAACGAAATTAATCAGTTATTCTTACCAGTGAGTTCATCAGCATCGACGTCTCTCGTCACCAGCACAGCGGCCGCCAGTGCAGCGGGAACACCCCACGCCGCCAGCTGTAGCAGCGAGCTGTGGCGGTTGTTGCGAGCTGTGGTGCCCGGCGCTCGTGGTGGTCGCAGCACGCTCGCTCGCCACGCGCCTGCTACGACAACCCACCTGGAAAAGAAGGGTGAAAGTTAAGCATGTAACTAGAGGCACATAGAGCAACAATCTTGATCTCGGCTATCGGTTACTAACCTTATAAATGCGAAAATAATTTTGATAGCAATAGCAACCTATGGCGTCACCTCTTTACCAACTCAAATGACTATTTTTGTTGAAAATAGTGAAGAAGTTTTACAGTTAAAAACTAATTGATTTTTCAGGTCTAACCATGAAGTTATTTTTCAGGTATTGTGCTTTTGGTAATGATCAGCTACCATGATTGGTTGTTAAACCATAAGGAGAGTTTCTTCAACAATTACTGGATACAGATCAATCACCATTAGGAGTATATAACATTGATCTATGTACTTAACGGAACTGCATAAGAAAGCACACTGTTCAATTACGTAAAAGATTTTTAAAGTAACGTCGACAGAAGTACGTGCTTCCTAATTACTTAAGATTATAAACTCACGAATCATCATAAAACTTAAAGCGTTGTTAATTAACTAATTAATGATTTCAATTACCTATCTCGAGCCAATAAATACCGTTCTATAACTTTTTTAATGAGTGATTACTTATGAGTTAGTGAACTCTATCAATTACCCACGTTAAATATCAAATAAAGTTGATGCAATTATTCGCTTGAAACAATTCATTAATTATTTATTCTTAAGTGTTTAAAAGTACTTATTATTTATATCTGAATCCAACATGAAACAAGACAATTAATTTCAAGCTTTTATTTGTGAAATGCTCAATTATAACAATTTATTACTGGTTCATTATTTATAACTATTATTTATTTGTTAGTTATTCCTTAAAAACCTAGTCCAGCCGGCTATAATTCGTGGTATTGGTTTAATTTTTTCCCTACATCTACCAGGGTTTTTCAAATATATTCCTTTTTACAAGCTTTTTTACCCAATTAAGTATTTTTAGTTTATGAGTTATATTTTTAGCTGATAAAGGCTCATTAAAAACCATTGAATATGTTATAATAAAAACTGAAGACCTTTATTCTTTAATTTAAACTCTGAATCGTTCAGACAAAAATTATTAACATTCAAACAAACAATTGCACTTAGATTATGCGAGTAAATTCAACTAGGTATTTTCCACTACTGTTCGATTATGTATATTAAACATTGCCACCTACCTAAACGGTCGTGGCAGTCCTTGAAATTATCTAGGTATTTATTTATTGACTGTTAGTATTTACCCTTGATAGGTCAAGTCAGGCAATTAAAGTAATTAAATAGCCAATAAGCATGTCGTTAAGAGCTGCCACCAGCTGTTTAAGGGCAGGTGTTTCGGTAACTAGCCGTTTAGAAAATGGCAAAACTTGTAAAATGACTGCTAGAATAAGGTGTCATCTCCGGATGGCCTAGAAATAACATAGGTTTAAATAATAGAGTGATACTTCATGACACGCAATGGAATATAATAATAGGCACAAACTCATTTTCTGTAAGGACATAACGAAAAGACTGAATTTTATAATCATAACTACGTTTTCAAAAAGTTACCGTTATCTGTCAAGACTTAAGTCCTAATTAAAAGCTCTACCGCCTTGAAAGTTCGTTACTCGTGTGCGGACGTTTGTTGAACTAGCTCCAAGTAAATTATAGCCTTTGTCAACCCTTACTTAGCTCGTTAAAAGGTCTGACAGGTAAAGCCTTCCCGCTGCGCGAGAAAGGTGTCGCCTTGTTTCGACCGCGCCAGAATAGGTTGGACTCAGTACAGGTGTGAGATGGAGAGCAAATCTTTAGTCTTTGAGAGTTTTAAAGGTCTAAAAAGACTGGTCGAAGGTGCTCGCGGTGGCGTGTCACTGGCACTTGAGCAAACAAGAGCCCTATTTGTACAGAGCCGAAAGTGGCGATAGTCCAAACAGCGGTGTTTGCCGCTCGCCAGAATGTTTGATCCGGCCTCCGCCAACACATGTTGGTTAACATTTTACTAATGTTCCTACGATTTGCATTGTGATAATTAGGTGCTCGTTCTTCGGTGTGTATTTAAAGTGGGCCTACTTCTCTTGTGATGTTTGTAACAAACTAACAAAGACTTTTAAACTTCTAAGTAACTTTACCTGAAATAATTTCAAGTCCATACATTCTTATTAAGCAAAGTTTCAGTCAGTTTAGAACAGCTTGACTACTCGTCTACATAGAATGAGCCTTTGTAGTTTGTAACTTAAAATGGGAACCCGTAGGCGTATTATTGTTAGTAAATACGGCAATAAAATTAAGTAATTTCGTAACAAACGTCCAATAATTGTTCGACTTAAAGGCCAATAAAGTTGTCTTCTCACTGTTTCCTTGAGCCGGTGTGTGCAGTCGTAAGGAAATGCAAATGATATTGCGGGAGAGGCGCGAACAGACATACGCTTTTAAAGTGTTTTTATTTTTATTTTGGCCGAGACTACGGATCGGGTTCCAAGTGGCCATTAGGCGATAAGGTTATCTGGCGCTGAATGATCGGATTCACGCCGTAAAATTATGGCCAGAGAATCGAATTTACATAGTCACACTTTTTGTAATAACTGTAAAATTTAAATGTGCTTATTTTTAACGCAATATCATATGATGTTTATTATAAATACTTAGTATGCATAAAATCTTGAGTTTACTATTGGTGAGATAAAGCTATGCTACCGCTATCATTTTATATGCGTAACTTTACATAATAAACAGATTGGTTTAAAACGTTTCTTGAAAACTGAAGGGAGACCGACTTGTTGTTGCGATATTTGATATTTTGAGTGAGGTTAGATATTTGAACTTGACTTAGGGGGCCACACACGAGGCAGCTTGTTGCATTCTTATTTCGACGCTCGTAAACGTCGCGACATGATGTGGTACGCCACACCCTCATCTCCAAGTGGGTCTATTCCGCAAACAGCTTCAACATTTCGCGCTATCTACCTCTCTCACTCATAAAACGAGTAAGAGGGACGAATACAATCGAAAATATTGAAATCACTTTACAGAGTGGGACTTCAAGTTTTACAGCTGTCGTTGCGGAGGATTCGCATCGTTAAAAGCTTTGGCCAGCCCTGACAGAATTTAATATCGGTACATAAAAGCGAACAGTCCGCAATATGACTGCTTTTGTGTGATAGTGGGCAGACACCAGACAAACCATAACATGAAAACAATATACTCGTATGTAATCGAATTGCAGTCTGTCTATCGTTGCCCACTAACTATTCTACGATGGAAGGCATCTCTACATTCCTGAAATAGGAAATTTATGAATTCAGAATATTACAGGTACGAGTATGTAATTTACATGTTGGCAAATAATAATATTAAAATCCTCAATCTGCTAATTCTAAAGGATTATGTAGTCGGTTAAAATAAAATATTTTTTATAAATTCTATACATACTATGACGATAATGATCGTAGAAAGATGAATAAACAACAGTGAAAGTTGTTAATAAGAAAGTTCTACTCTCTACTCACATTCCTGACTAAAATTACAGGTGTTTCAGTGCAAGCAATAAAGTTAGCTTGTAAAAAGGCGAGGATGATGAAGTAAAGTCAAAAAGCAAATAGGTAAGGTATCAATATATAGCGAATCAATATTATGAATGTAATATTGTGCATGCAGCAAATATGCACTACTGGCCAACTAGAACATGAGTCTTAGGTCTATTTAAAACTTAATGAATCTTGGATTATTCACTCGCTGCAGTTCGAAGAACCGAATGTTGAAGCTGCAGTGATTTCTCAGAAAACTGTTTCTCGCCCATGTTCACATCTGCATGAATGCAGTTCTCGCTTTTTTTTGGTTTTGAATAAACAAGATTACAACATGACACGTTATTATAATTTTAAGGCCTTAAACCCTCGATCCTTGATAATGTAAGTCTGAGAAAATGGCGGTGAAAACAGTAAATGCCCCCCCGGGGTTTTGGCCAAACCACTAGAACGGCGCCGGTTTGGCGCAGGCTAGTTTTCTTGTGAAAATTTTGGGCATGGGTGAAAACTAAAAAATATCGAATGAACCTGAAATTATTTTACTACCTTAGGTCTGAATACTAGCGAACAGACGATTGATTTGTTGTAATGGCACCTTTTCAATAACAGTTTTCCACTTTTATTGTTTTAGCCATGAGACCTTCACTCCTGAACATAGACTGATATTAATTCTAAATAACATCTAAGCTCAACAAATTCAGAAAGAGTAGGTATTATGTAGGGGAGATAGGTAAAATGCACTTAGTCACTAACAAAAAAAATACGCAATGACCATTAAAAGTAACGACAGTCGTAACAATAACGTAACGTAACTGCCACTACACCCACTGTGGGTGAACGCTCCCATATATCGGCCTACCTACACTCACGTCATGCTGAAAGGGAGTTTTCGAACTATTACCGGTATAGGTATTGAAAAATAGTTACTGAATTAGATAAATTATTGAATGTTTTTCCATGCCCTTGCTACATGCACAACCTTGGAAAAAATGGTAGTTATTTGCACTTATTTCCAAGGTTGCAGAAGAAGCTTGAAATGTTATTAATTGAGAAATACAAGTTATAATAAAAATCTCAGATGATGAATGAATGACCCAGATTGATAAGACCGGATTACTGCACCTCTAATCTTACCTAGATTTGTGACTCTACATATTGCACGATAAGAAGGTAGGTAGATACTATTGTAATACTTTTCGCTATGTAGCCATGAAAGAATCTAGAGTTCTAATGTCAAGAATGCGATCATTAAAAAGCTACAAACAATTACAGAGACGGTTGCAGAATGCGTACACGCATGATGTATGTTCCGTCGCAGGGACGCGGTTTATTTCGGGAGCTCGTAAAATCGATTACCCGTCCGATGCGTCGCGGCTGCGCGAGCGCCGCGCAGGATGCACTATTTCTGACGCGTCATCACAAACACATGTAATTGCTAATGTGCCGATCTCCCAGGCTTCGTAATTACGCGGCACGACGTGTTCGAGGTGAGAATAATTTCTGTTTTAATTATATAATTACATTTATGACTAGAGTGCAGAATAATTTGTGGCGGTGTCTTTGGGAAACTCGTAAAACCAAGCTGCTTTACAGCCTGAATATTCATTTCGAGTCGATTACGATATCTGTACGATACCTTCTTGGTTAAGAAATGGAAGCCTTAACACATCCTTAACGCATTGCAGTAATCTATCTACTTATGTGCTGCGTCTATCTATGGTCAGAAAGCAATCTAAGTTACCGTAGGTAGACGGACACCTTTGAACTGCTCCTTGGCTGCTCAAAATGGCGAACAAGTTCACAGCAGGTGGCTAAATATGGGCGCACTTAACTGACCAGCACCACATACGTCAGGCCAACTTATACGGACCCACCACGTCCCTCGATCGCTTATACACACACATCCTAAAGGGGAAGATTGATGGACTCGCCGAGGCCTGATATAATTGGTCGTGTTATGCATACGGATGATGGAATGGATACTCGATCAGTGTTGAGATCGTTTATGATTGATGTTTTTGGTAAGGAAAATAAATGAGCGCCCTCGGCTGCTGCGAACACAATACCTTACGCGCGGTAAGTCTCAAAAATTTCAGGTCTCATTCCAGTAATTTGTTTAAGCGCTATAGATATTTTGGTCGAAGGCTTGTCGAGAGCTGTTTTATACGAGTCTCCGGTTCTTGTTATGATTGCTTGTTCTTGCGAGGCTCCAATTAGTTGAATTAATTAGTGGAGATTTATAATATCCGGCGTTGTTAGCGAGACATGCTGTACAGTGTACTATTTCCACTACGAATATTTTACTCAAACGTCTTAATAGTGATTTATTTGTGCTTGAGAGAATAAGAATAGGAATACCTCTAATTAGACAAGAATAGACTTAAATTAGGGCAACGAACTTTATTTAACGGGAGGGCAATTATGAAATTAGGAGGAAGTTAGGCTTGGTAGAGCTTTAGCTTTTTGACTGTCGTAAATTTTAACGTGGTTAAAAGTGGTCGGTGGTTTACGAGAGCTTGGGAGAACATATTAGTTGCTATAGTTTTCAATTATTAATTAGGTCGCGGGAGGAGCCTAGATGCGGGCAGCGCAGGACCGTTCATTGTGGAAAACCTTGGGGGAGGCCTTTGTCCAGCAGTGGACGTCATTTGGCTGAAACGACGATAGTTTTCAAATAAAATAAGTCATGAAAGACGGTTTAGTACGTGCATTTAACGCTATGAGTTTATTGACTCAGCCCGGCACGCATGTTACAAAACAAACTAGTTATGTGCTTTATTCCGTCCACGTATAGAACAAAGCGCAGCAGCGTGCATGTGCAACGTTCGGATTCCAATGAACCATACCGCAAAGTAAATCACTGCTTCAGAATTTAATGAAAAACTATCCGATATCGACCGGTGGCGTCTCGTTAGCCCACAATGTATAATTACCGCCTTCCTCTCATATGTTATTCCTTTAACTAATAAATATTGAACGCCGTACTGGGAACTGTGACTGGACGCATTGTACAGAACCGGTGCCGGTTGATAGGCGAGTATCGACTGGGAATAGTACAAATATCGATAACGCCAACTCGTTTACTGGTAATGTCGATAGAATTATTTTGTAATAGGTTAAAAAGGGGTTTGATCCTTAGGAATGGAATCATACCTGATTTGTTAGGTTTGTAGAGCTTTTACGTTTCTCTCCATTTGATAGGTTGATATTGGATTTAAAACCGATTCCAATGGATTCGAATTTCGGTATCTTCGCTATTAAACTAATCGATGTAACTATCGATCATCTTTACCAACTCATGTTCGACATCGATTCGCCGATAGTGCGGCATCACTAAGAACCAGTTGCGCTCCTCGTTATAGAGCCGACACGACTTGTCTTTTATGGTTAGGCGTTCGGCTGATTGAGTATATTTTACGATGGCAAATTGTGAACACGCCCCAGGGGAGAGAACATATTTTCTCGTTAGTGTACAACTGCCCTTCGCTGAATAGGTCGCGATAGGTTTTAAATTCAGGCCCGTATTTATTGGCGTTCGTTAGCGTAGAGCTTACAATTAGCGTATCGTAAATCTTTTGGTAGTTTATGGAAATATTTACACCGTGAATGCAAATAACTCGTGTAATGAATAGGTGTTTTGTTTAGATTTGCATTTACTTCACAAGTTTCATTAGGTAATTTTAAACATTTCGTGTCCGAAAATAAATACATACATATAAATAACCAGTTTTTGTTCTGTACATGTGTAGATTTCTTGACCATTTGCGAATGACATCTTTCAGCGCACCCAAATCACAAAAATTTAGCACTTTTTGCCTTTTGTTCAAAATTAACCCAACCAAAAAAGTTTACCAAAGTGAATCATCAAATGAAGTGGTATAGCACCTATTGATATTTTTGGCGCGTCCAAATTAGTTTTTGTTTTTGCTTTTGAATGGAAAATGTATACTTAATCAGAGATGTGCTATCGACCACCTTCGTTATTGAATCGAGAAACTTGGCACGCGTGTAAGCTCGTACGACAAAACGCACATTAAAAGCGCTGATCTGAAAGGACCTAAAGGTCAATCGTCCCCACGTAAAGCTTTGCGCAGAATTACCCAACCTCATGTACATAATTTAAAAATGTATTGTATTCGTGGCTCACAATTATCGCGTTATTGAAGGGCCACTGTCGATTACATTAACAGGCCTTCTGGTTGATTAATCTTGGGAATATACGGTTCCCGAAGGATGACCATCGTTGGTCTGTCGTTAATAATAATGACACCAAAAAACATAATTTATTCGCAACATTTTGTTCTCGGGTTTCACAATTGTTTAATGAGTTATCGAACAAGGCTTCTTCGGTTACGTAAAGCCTTAGGGTGGTCAATAGGTAAGTAAACTTGACACAAAATAAGTTTCTAAAAAAATTGGAGATTCGCCTTAGTTTAATTGTGGATAATTTTAAAATGCTCGGGGTTTTTTCAATGCACTGAACTGCATTTACAGTAAACCGCTTGATCGCGGAAACATTCAGTTCTGGAGGATACCCGTTAGTAAATATCGTTGATTAGCGATAAATAAAATTAATAACAACTAAACTTACGTAAGTAATTTCAGTGTACAAACATTCGATAAAGCTTGGATATAAAAACAGATAGCGATGGGTTTTTATTTTCATTACCCAACTACCGCTGTTTGTAATTTATCAGCAACATACTGTTTTCCCGCTCGTTATTACAACTAATGGAGGGGATAGCGTTAATTACTAAGGTTGATTTATTTCAATTCTTACTGAAGGGATCTCGTTAACTGTTTGTTTTTTAACGGAGCTGCAGCCAAAAGCTGGTCTATTAAAATAAATACTTACATAAGTCAGGCAACTTGGCGAATGAAATATCACAATTCACAAGAAAAATAATTAGGTAACTTGACTAAATTAAATTCAAATTCTTTATTGTAGGACCTTTTAAGGGCAGTTGAACACGTCACAATACAGCTCTACCACCACTTCGGAACAACATAAAGGCTGGTGCTGAGAAGAAGTCGTGGAAGAAAGAAACTCAATTACCTTTATTAAAGACTTTTAAACATACTTTTGTATGTAGCTGAACACTAATTTCTAAATATTTTGTTTGATATTTAAAAACGTACACGGAAATCACGTGACTTAGCGATAAAAACAGTCGCTCTGGATAGAAAACGACAGGACTGATAATAAAAACATATATGTAAATGGGTAAGATAACTGAAGTGTTCCTGTCAACGACTCCGCGTTAAGCCATGTAGTAATTTATTCGTACATATTGTTTTCTCGGTTCGCAATTATCGAGTTATTGGCTATAGGCTGTAGGGGCTAGTGTCGATTACATTACAGCCTTCGGGTTGTAATTGCCTCCGAGATTGATGGAGTTGGCCGTGCTGTGGGAAGTCAAGCCATAATAACCGGTACGCAGATAGGCCACTGATCTGTAATACGAGTATGTTTCTTATGCCTTATTACTGGGAACTTCCTCCAAAAGTAGACTTAGATCATTTGGGTAAATGAGTGAGCAACTCCAATTGAATGTTTTCTTTCTTGAGACTCTTACATAATACATAACATGGATAAAGATCTGAAACTCTTTGTAGATGTTATGATTTTAGAATCTAGATAGTTTAGATGCTTACATAATTTAACATGATATCATCAGGCAATTTTGCATTAATTTTAATTTTATCGACCATTTTATTGCCTCGTTTGCCACATGACATTATCAGATCACAAAATTGCTAATTAATTAAGGCGTACCATCATTTTATTAATTTAGGAACCAGACCGTTAAAGTGTAGCCGTGATTATTCACGGCATGTGATTATACAAAAACAAAAGGGCATTTAATCTGATTAAGCTGCACATTTTTGAGCATATTCGATTTCAATTAATGTAAAATGTGTATTAGAAAAATCACCATCTTACTTTAACGTCAAAAGGCTGTCAAACTCCATACAAAAACACCCGTTAAGGTTAAAGTCACGATTAAAATAAGGTCGTGCAACTCAGCTTCAAAGTTTTATAAGCCTGTCACTTGTCAGGTCGCTTCAATAAAGTTGTATGTTTAGACGCAACGATAAATACTTCAATATTAAATGTGTTGCAATAGCAGCTTAAAGTTTCAGAGTCATCAAAATATTCGAGTGAAAGACCATCAGTTTTTCAAATCAAAACAAACGCGTGGCACTTAAGACCGTCTTAACTAGGCTTTTAGCCGGTGAATGACAGACAGCCCGGCATGACAGGGCGGTTGTGAGTCTTGTGAGGCGTGGTGATTCAAAGGGATTCGAAAGCTGTTGTTTCACCTCGGATTGTTAGGGGGCGAGCATAAGATTAACTTTTGAGGTTAGGATTAGTGCCGACGAGCTTTTATTTAAGTAGTACGGAATCTTTAGGTTCTAGTATGATTTGCCCGCGTCCATTTCAATCAATCTGATTTAAAATTTTAAATTCGTGTTCTGTACAGAATCGTACTTATTTGGAACGTAAATTAATGTAATGATAAAGTTCAATTCTGATCACACAGCATAGAGTTAAATAAATTAAATATTTAACTGTAACGTACCATAAAAATCACTAGCCTAAAACATAAACCACAGATTTTCATGCTTGCAATAAGCTTCTGAAATCTATGCCATAATAGCGTTTGTTCCAAAAGCTCCTTCGTAGTTGTGTGTCCATTACCTTTTAAACCTTATCCCAATTCACTGACCGTGTGCCCTCCGCCTAACGATTTCGAATTAGTTCCGATTCCAAACGGTGATTATCGGTTTGACGGATTGACGCGCCGACGCAGAGCAATCGCCCAAATTGTTATAATGGCCGCTGTGCCCATTGCTCATTCCACTCCCAACCACAACAAACATTACATAAACAATCACTGTGTTATGACAGCCAGCTTAATGTCATTACAGTGGTTTGTTAGTAAATATTTAATCAAGTCTAGCAAGTACCTATCCTTTAATACCTATCTGAATGTTTTCCATGGTTCCAAGTAGAAAAGATTTGTCTTGTTTTGAATTACTTAATACTCATAATTATGATAATAATAATAAGAAAAATGTCGAAGAACAGAATATCATGAATCATGGAAACTTTTATTTTTGAATGCCGTTACTTTTTTAAGCGTTACTTACCTAATTTTAATGAAAAGGTAATTACTAAATAATTGATATTTTTTTTATACTTTCGGTGTTGGTAGTGAAACTTTTGGAAACGACAACGCGTTAATAAAAGCACTTACTAACTTAAACCTGTGTTACGCGATTATAAAAATTCGAGTAAAAATCTGAAATGTCATCTCGAGAAGTCGTTTTACGGTTTCGTCCAATCGATATAACATACCGAGACGTGAAAACGATACAAATAATCGTGTTTGTATCGGCGGCCGGTCGATCGGCTGGTAACGAGGCAATCGAGGGGCTCTTTTTCCTCAGAAATGCCACTTTTTAGTCTCGTTTCTTATTTTTGTGCGGCGCGGGCGCAGCGCGGGTGCATTGCCTCTATAATAAACGAGTGCAACCATCGCAATCGTTTGGTATTGGCTCGATATAATGTTTTGTAATCTTCTTTATAGTAATTTGGAAAATAAACATTTATTGGGTTAATGTTTGCTATAAAACGTTTTATCGAAATACAGTTTAAATGGCGTAAGGAACATAAAGTTTATGAAGGTGCTTTAATTTTTTGGCCCATATCTGTAATTTTTTATCTAAGTTATCCCCCCGTGATAGTCAAAATAATCCAGGATAACATTGCATAAAGTATAACTTGTTGCATGATGCATTTTCCACTAAATATTCGAACAAAACGAACTCTTAAGTTTTTATTATCAAAGGTTCACACATAAATAGGTACGATAAGTTTCCTTGCACTTTGCAGGTGTGAAACACTTCAGTAAACTTACGAGCTTTTAAGAATATTAGGTATCCACTTCTGTAAAGGTTAGATCTTCCATCACTTTTAAAAACAAGCAACAACAATGTTATTTATTTAATAGGACATTTGCAACCTGTCATTGCGTGTTGTAATTTATTACATATTTAAACATTGAAATGGTATTAAGTAATGCATTACTCGTAAATAATCTAAAAATATATGTACATATCTCAATGATCTAAGAACCTTCACGGTAACAAAACTTAAGTTGAAAGTTTGAGCATCAGTTTAAAGCCCCCGTGCATTTCCATCGCCTCTCGTTAAGAGCTTTTAACGAGCCGACCTTGCCGTAACAACTCGAGCGAGACAGAAAACACTACTGTACACATTGCTATGCGCCAGACAAGGACGCACGATCGTACTGCCAACAATACCTTTACTAACAAGATAGACTCACCCACTGGAAAAAAGCCTTAAGCGCTGCCGTCATACGTTGAATTATGGGTAGCGCATTTTCTTACATAACTTTTCAATTCCTATCATTGGAGGTCCGAAAATATTTCTCATACAATTTGATATCATAATGATCGTTCTTCATAAAAAATTTAAAACCTACATATTTAAAATCATAATCATTGATATTCATAATATCACTAATCATACGCTTAGTTTTTACTAATATTTGTTTTCATATATTTTTCTATACTAATGATCGAAACTCATAATCATTCGAATAAATAACTATAATATTCATAAATGTGATGTATCCTAATATTTGTTTTCATAAATTTATTACTCATAAGTGTATTTATCCATATTATTGAAAATCATGATGTCAATATTCGTATTAAATCGTATTTTAACATTAAATTCATTTGAAATGGTCCAAAACAGGCAATATTTTGTGCCACAAAACTAACGTGACAGAAACGAATCGCTGCAAAACCGACTCCACGTAGTCTTGTCTGCCCTACCCCTAGAGTGTAATTTAAAAGCCGGAGGCGCGGAGGGAGGGCAGCCCTCGCCCGCTGTAACGAGGCTCAGGCGCCCGGGCGAGCTGGAGCGGCTGAGGCTGGTCGCCGAGGCGCCGAAGGCGCCGATGGCGATCCAAAAAGCCGAAGCTGCGGAAGCAAGCGTGGGTGCCTGAGCCTCGTTACGCAAGGGCGGAAGGGCTGCACATCCCGCAGCGCCGGAGACGAGGAGATACCAATGCATGCTGCATGCTTGCTTTCATGCTGCATGCTCTGCATGCTTATCTACTCTATTAAATTATATATGATTTTTTTAAAGATACGAGTATGTCTGTTATAAAGTAAATTATTCTGAACAACAACATTATGAGTTGAAGTATGTTCTTAGTAACAACATTATTAATTAAAACAATATGATCAATGAATGTTATGAAGAAAAAAGATCTGAAAATAAAAATTATGTATTTTAAATGGTTCTTGGTAGTAACAGTATTGATAAAAAAATTATGATTACTAACTGTTATGAGCTCCGATGGTAGTAATAAAAATGTATGAATAAAAAAAGTATGAAAAATAAAATTATGAAGAGAGATTATTATGAACACAAATCGGTAGTAAGACAAAGAATAGGATTTAGAATTTTATGTGAGCCAATATAGAACCGAATTATGTAACGTATTTTTATTTTGTTAAAGCGTAATTTTAAATAAACAAACATGGTGGTTGTTTTTCAGCTGCCGACACGAGTTGCTCGACTAACGAGAATGACTCAGGCGCTGAGTGTTACCTGTTATTCAAATATACACCTTGTTTTCAAATAACAAGGCTGACTGTTGATTAGCGACCTTCTAGCGTGGAGCTTTTCTCATAAATGCCTTTTTGAAATTTATTTAAATTAGTTTTTCGTTGCGGGGAGATTCAGAGATTGAAGCTATAAAGAATGTTACAAGCGCATTTTATGAGATCGTATCGTACAATTATAATTATAGTGTGTTTTATAATCATAGGCAAAGAATATGACATACTCGTAACTACACATCGCGACGGGCGTTATCACACGTGTTTTTTTGTCACAAACGCAAACAATTTACTTTTTTGCCCTCCTTCTAACCATTAAAATATTAAAACACTTAAAAACTTGATGTTTCGAAATATTAACCACTTATTTAAAATATTATTAAACTTTTTGTCAACACTTCATACAAAAGACATCAACGCCTCAGTCACGCTAGCAGTACCTAGTTAATTATTTTTTACTAAAGCCTTTTGTTATTAAAGCAGGGAATTATTTTAATTGATAAAATAATTAATTCCTACAGCACTGAAAGACGGTTTAATTTGAGATAAATTAATATTTAGCGGAATAATTCGTTTGCACAGCAAGTCACGGTGATGGTCACAGGGTAGTGAAAAACGAAACTATGAATAGAACGCACGGAATAATGTAAAGCATAAATAAATAATGATTAAAGGCTATCCATATATTCATATTTATTTAACAATAATATAATAATAATATTGAACTGCTTAATTTGACTTCTAAATGTTATAACTCGTATTTTAAAGCACATCGATATGCGATTCGCGGAACCAATAAAAGTCAAGAACTATGAATTTGGATTTAGCATGATTGCAATTAACGACTCCTGTTCATACACACCTGCCTCGTATAGGTAATTTATTAGCTGCTCCATCTGTAAATTATTGTCTAGATAGATGTAGGTAGGTAGGTACTCTTTATTGTACAGCACTAAAAACTATAATTGCACACGCTCAAGTAAAAATAATCTGGTATGGAACAAATACAGGGTGTCCCAAAAAGTAGTGTCAAGCCGAAGCCCAGAGGTAGAGCATCACTAGGGCTACCCAAATCATCGTGACTTTTGATAGTTTTCGAGTTATGATTTTTTTTACAACATAGAGGATTTTAGTTTACATTCGTGTTATGAATGTAAATACTTCTGAATCAGTTAGGCCTAGTATTCATCTAATAATTAAAAAAAATTAGGCATGTAACTTGACTATTCGCGCCACAGTGACCAAAAAAGTGCCTAAGCATAGAAAAAAACAATCATAACTCGAAAACTATCAAACATCGCGGAACATACATAGGGGTGATATGGATAGCCCTATTGATGCTCTACCTCTGGGCTTCGGCTTGACTCTACTTTTTGGGACACCCTGTATAATGAGAATGACAGCGCAAACTCGGGCTGAAGTCGTAGAAAGCACGCATTTGTTTTGTTGATCAGGCGATGTCCTTTCTTTCTCCAATCTTTAGGATTTTGCTCTTGCAAGCTGAAAACAGAATTGTATGGAGCATAAGCATTATGCGGTTCCTATCAGGTAATCGATATTTTATTGATGAGTTCAGATTTATGTTTTATTTAAACGCCAAAGCCAATTAATTAGTTTTGGTTGAGTGTTTCCAAGGTGAAGGGGCAAACAAGACACGATAGTAAGCACAAATAAGCCAATTCGTTTTTCAGCAGGAATATTAAGCTGAAGAAGAAGAGAAGAAATTTACAAATCATGAAACTGGTTTCACTATTATGATACAAACTTAGTGGTTTCAGGATCTTCTGTATACAGCGCACATTTTTGTGATCGCTTCCTCTATTATAGAAGTTCGTTCTTTCATTCGTTTCAGCCAAATGTACTATCCGGTCGCTTTAAGTTAGCCGCTGGCGATATGACGTCACTCGAAGGGAAGCGTCTATAACTTTATCAAACTATATTTAAAATATTTTTTTATTATTGATAAAAATTGTGTATTTTCGTAAAATAAGACACATTAATTGCATTTAATCACTAACTAATTGGGTTTAACCGCGGTTGGAGGACGGGACGCGCATTCCACGGACCGGCAAACTTAGCGCGAACGGGTAGTAGACGTCTACTGCTGGACAAAGACTTCCCCCAAGGATTTCCACAACGACCGGTCCATCTTCAGAAGTAACAATGTTCAAAAAGAGACAGATTCTTGGTAATGTCCTTTTCTAAATGCCCGATAAGTTAAAAGAGACAGATAATGTCCTTTTCTAAGGCCCAGTTCACATACTCGTAGGTACACCTGCCAAGAAGTTTATTAGCTGCTCTCTGTAAACTGTAAATTACCCTAACATAATATAAACCCCGCTGTTTGCTTTACGAGCGACCACGCGTCTAAATCCCTTTATCGATTACATTTATCTATGTAATGGAGGAATGCATTCTTACTGCTCGATAAAAAATGATGTTCCTTTAAATTACGTTCATTTGTATTCCGTATTATATCATGGGTTGAAATTGGGTAATAAATAAATGCTGTGCGTGAGAGAGGTGTTCAAATACGAAAAAAAAGTTTATATTTGAATAGTGATATAGAAAAAGGAAAAATCCTTAGTACCTATTATGATGCCCTTGCCTATACTTTTGCCTGTCTTGTTTGTTGCATAGAAAACCTTTTTGGAATGTTCATTTTAAATATTATCAACGATTTTATTTTCTCGTGCAGGGTGCTATGTAAAATCCTTGATAAACATAATAGCTCTACAGAGTGCAAGCATCATTACTGGAACATGTTGCTAAGCTAGTTGTGACCTTATTTGGACCAAATTATTAAAATCGTACCTCGTAGCCACATTACTGAAAGAAGAATACGTCATCATTCAACTCTGTTTAAATAGAACCTCGTAGCTCTCCATCTCGTGACCTCGTCAAGACAATAGTGCTCTAGTGATGTGCTTGGACGTGCCGGCATCGGGCACGTCCGTCAAACCTCGTTACGGCCTGCCTCGTTACTCGATACACGAAAAACGATGTCGAAAAACTATGGCGGGCCTAAGATGCTGCTTTACTTTCACGCGTGCTCCGGGCTAATTATTTATTTATTATTCATTTTATTTCATTTAAAATTTAAAAAGTCTAGTTAAATTGGCTCACATCAGTCACATCACTAAAGGAAATCGTCCGTGTTTTCATTACTTTTAGAAATAGTTTAGTTAATGCCTCACAGGTACAGTTAAGTATATCCGAAGGACTTTATTTTTGAATAAACTATAGCCTGTTTTTGCAATAAGTCAATTATTTACAAACAAGTGCGACTATTAAAAGAAGAAGAAATACTAGATCCTCAAGCTACAGTGTAGTAGCTCTGTAATTTACATTTTTATTTCAAAGACAGAGTAATTTCTGCTCTATGAATTTTTATGACACCCATCTTATGCTTTTTATTTATTTATATCTTGTTGGCTTCCAGCGAGGTGTGATAGCACCGGGCATCATGCAGCAGCTTAGCGCCCTAATAACATGTGCTCAGAAAGTTTCGTTGTCAGTCCGGTCCACGATTACAGCTTTGATGTGCCGCCATCTGATGCAAATAGGGCTGCTGCGATGTCTAATCTCTCGCTTTAGAAAATTACCAAACATAAAAAAGCTCTATCCTTTTAAAAGAAGTAAAATTTTACTGGTGTTTCACATAAATGAATATCGAGTTAGTAAGGTACAAACTAATAATAATAATAATAATAATAATAAGCCCCCCATAGTCCAACCTTTCGTCCGAGCTCGACCAACTGAGCCACGTGGGGGGCGGACACTCGCAATGAAATTACTATGCGGGTGACCAACAAGGCAAGGGCAAACCCATAAATATGGAGCTTCGTTCAAGAAAAGTATTGAGAATAGAGTCGCTGCCCGGGGGCGATCGCCGGGGCGCACCTGGAGCCGACGTTGGGTGTCTCAGTATGCGAACCGTCGGTGGCGAGGAGCTGAGCAGGCGGGCTCCCGCTGGGCATGAACCCGAAATTACTACAGCCGATTCAATAGACCAGCAAACTGAATCTTCATCACCAACTACAAGTCTTTTCGAATCACTTGCATCGAGCCCGACATATAGAAATTCCCGCAGCTCATCAACCAGTAGTATGCTACTTGAGGATGTTGTACAGAAGACATCATTTGTCGCAAATTCTGTACCCACCTCTAGTAGCCTAAAAGTGCGCAGGAGATGGAATACTGCAATGAATGAATTTATCCTACGCACATATTTGCAAATTACTCAGTTAGAAACAGATACTAAAGCGTATCTACCAAGATTGCATGCATTATTTATCGAAAACTTCCCGGAAATGAAAGATGTCAGCCGACAGAGAGTTGGTGACCAACGTAGGGCAATTATCCTTAACAAACTCCTACCACAAAAAACAATAGACAATATTCATAATGAGGTAAAAGCAACGTTGCAGACTACTCCATCCTTTGAACACATTAGGCCAACTTACGCAACCGTTACTAGACAGAACTTAACCCAAAACACTACCACACCACGTACACGTATGAGATGGACAAATGAATATAATGAAACCTTAATAAGAGAGTATTATAAATTAACCAAAATGGAGACTGATTTAACAACATACAGGCAGAAACTTCACGAAGCTTTTATTGAAAAATTCCCACACCTATCACACATATCACAACAAAGAATCTCAGACCAAAAAAGACTAATACTTACTAACAAATACATTCAGGAGCACAGGCTTAACGCCATCAAAGAAGAAGCAGCTAAAGAAATTGAGGCAATGGAAAGCCAAGAAGTAATACCGGAACGGACTGACAACAGCAATAACGACATAGAGATGGATACTGAAGCAACACTTACAAACAGCACATTATACCCTTATGAATGCACGTTTAATCTGGCTCCTCCCTCACCGAATATTCAGTTAAATACACAACGAGAAACACAGATAGAAATTAATAACTACAGTAACAGGACGCAAGTAGTAGAAGAAAGTGAAAATTCTATAGAAACCCAACTAGTCGATGAACTACAGAATACTTTAACACAATATGCAGATATAGAACCAGAAATGAGACCAAAACTTCCAAAGCTAAGAGAAAGTAAGAAATTATATAAGCTAGTAAATCTATTCAATAGGAGCATCCTTCAGAAATTTGTTGACTCTGACTCAGACATCTTACATTTACACACCATAATATATTGCAGTGCGGTTGTTATCAGCAAGCGCTTAGGATACAAAATAAACATCAATACACATACCCCCAAAAAGCAAAACAAAAAACCCCCGTGGCAAATCAGGCTAGAAAAAGATATCACAGACTTAAGAGCAGATATTGGAAGATTAACACAATATATTAATAACAATAGATCAAAAAAAGTAGTCGAAAAAGTAGAAAAAATACTAAAAAATAATAGGACACATTCAACACATGAAAGCAATAACCGCACACCACAAGATGTCTTGGACACATTAAAACAAAAACTTGCACTCAAAGCACACCGTTTAGCACGTTACATAAAGGCTTTAAATAGGAAAAATGATAACAAGATTTTTACAATGAATGAAAAAAGTTTTTACAGGTCACTAGGTAATAGTAATACGCATACTTCACTTGAAAACAATGGGGTTCCAACTGAAGAAGAAATTAAAAACTACTGGGCAGATATATGGGAACGAGAACAAGATCACAATGAAGGAACTAACTGGATTAAGGAAGAAGAAATCAAATGGGAAGGTATACAAGAAATGGAATTCACAGATATCACCAGGGAAGACATAGAAATAGTTACAGCGAAAATGAAAAATTGGAAAGCCGCTGGGTTGGATGGACTCCAGAACTTTTGGTACAAGAAACTTTTTATTCTACATGACATACTAGCAAAGCGAATAACAAATATACTAAAAGGTGAAGAACAACTACCTAATTTTGTAACAAAAGGCATAACACATCTGTTACCAAAGAGTTCGGAGACATCTAATCCTTCGCAATATCGACCGATCACATGCCTGACTACATTGTATAAATTAATTACTTCATGTTTAACACTTAAAATCAACAGACATATTGAAAACCATGATATACTAGCCGAAGAACAAAAGGGATGCAGACGAAATCACAAAGGATGTAAGGAGCAATTAATAATAGACCAGACAGTTCTTAAACATGCACATAAAAATAAGAGGAATTTACATGTTACTTATATAGACTACAAGAAAGCCTTCGACAGCGTGCCTCATTCGTGGTTGATAAGAATCCTTCAGATTTACAAAATTAATCCTACCATAATAACGTTCCTGGAAGATGTCATGACGAAATGGAAAACGGTTTTATCATTAACAACTTCAAACACTAAGATAAGTGCAGGAGAAATAAATATTCGTAATGGCATTTTCCAGGGCGACTCCCTCAGTCCTTTGTGGTTTTGTCTAGCACTTAATCCGTTATCTAACATGCTAAACAAATCCAACGGCGGCTATAAACTAACTAAAGATACTCCGATAACACACTTAATGTACGTAGACGACATTAAACTATTTGCAAAATCCGATATAGATATGAAAAAATTAATAGAAGTAACGGCTAACTTTAGTTCTGATATCCGTATGACATTTGGCTTGGAAAAATGTAAAACTCTACACATATATAAGGGAAATGTTAAAGAAGGGGACTATGATATAGGAGAAGGAATAAATATTACAGCTATGGATAGTAATGATACATACAAGTATTTAGGTATTAAACAAAATAAATACATAAATCATACACAAATAAAGACAGAGCTAAAAACTGAATATATCCGAAGAGTAAATATTTTATGTAAAAAGCAGCTACATTCCAAAAATCTCTTTAAGGCGCTAAATACATATGCCATACCGGTACTTACGTATTCATTCGGAATTATAAAATGGACTCCTACAGACATAAGCAACTTACAAATTAAAACTAGAACTACTTTAACCAGGCCCGCCGCTAGCTGTTTCGTCGCCCGCGTGCAAAACCGATTATGCCGCCCTACGACTACCTACTTAATGAGTTTTGTCAAAAAAAGGCTAATCTAATTGATGTTTTCTCATTTTTCATGCTATGACATATTTTCTTAAACTTAATAGTCCAATCAATTGGTATTTTTTTCCTGCAAAAGGTGGAAAGTAAAATGTTTTAATTTGTATTAAGTATATTTTTATGTATGGGCTAGTTATGAAAAAAGTATGTTTTCGAACTCGAGAGGTCAGAGCGTTAGTCACCATCTTGAGTTAAAGGGCCGAACATTAATTATTTTTTACATTTAACGCTTCAATAGTTGACTATATGAGGAAAATGTCTTTGAGAAGTACAAAGACGATAAAATTTCAATTGTTTAAGTATTTTTATTTATTCTGTACGTCGCGTTGATAAAAAGTTATACAAGGTAGAAAATTTTCATTTGCACAAAAATCATTGTAGTAGCCTTCCCATCCCTCTTGGGTAGAGGGACGGTGCACACGAGTGTGCGATAGCAGGGAGGGTTAATGTTATGGTCATGATAATGGTCATGGTCACTTCGTTATTTGAACGTTTCTGTTGAAATAACGAAATTATATTTTAAGTAAGGTATTGCATTATTTCGTTATTTAAACAATTCCATTTAAATATCGAAATAACCGTCGTATTTTATTTTACATGTTACGTTACTTCGTTATTTTAACATTACCGGTAAAATAACGAAATAACCGTTATTACTTTATTTTTCCATGTTGGCAACACTGTTTTTAGAAGTTAACATTAACGATCACGGTGAAAATGTATTCACTTCTTTGCTAACCATCGAGCAATAATTATTGGAAATATAATTTCTACCCTGCACCTCGTGATTTTATTTCTGAAAAAGCTGGTCAAGCTTTTACTGGGTACTGAAAAAAGTCCTATCAACTGAAATGTGATTTTGATTGTAATTCATTTTTAATAACTATAAATATAATTAGAATGATTCAATTAAAGACAAGGATGTCGAGTCATTGTTTTGCCTTATCATCATGATTACAGTAATATTGCAACTATTAGCAATTACTGCCGACTTGTAGGTAGTTGCAAAATTAGATTAGGCCTTCCGCAAAGTCAGTGAGTACCTGCTACCTGTAAGTACGTCTGTACCTGTACTACACTTGCGAGCAAAAGTATGGAATCACTTTTATGAAGTTGTTTCCACGCGATCTTGTGTACAAACCAATTTGTTAATAACAAAAAAAGTAGCACCATTTTAAAGATTAAACTTTTGACTTTAAATTGATACCAAATTCATTTAAATCACACCAGTATTTAAAAAGATATCCCGGCTGATGTAAAGAAGTAAGGAAAAAGACATATATCAACTGTTTGATACGTCGCGAGTTGCGGCCTATTTACCCCCCACAAAAGCAAGTGTTTTCGGATTTTTGCTTTCACACGTTGATCCATACACATCTCCGCTTCTTTTGACACTTTACCTGGGATTCTACACCTTCAGAAGCAGCACAAATCGTTGCACTATTGCAAGAAGGGCTCAGCCAGAGGGCTGTCGCACGTCAGCTCCACATAAGCCAGTCCTGGGTTTCGAAAGTTTTAAGACGCTTTCGGGAGACTGGTGGCTTTATCCCGAGACCAAGTTCTGAACATTGCCGGTGCACATCGCAGAGGGAAAACCGTTTTTTCATGTCAACTTCTCTACGAAATCGTCATTTGACTGGTATCGACGTCCAGCAAGAGCTCAGAAATGTTCGTAGGATAGCTGTTAGCAAGTGGACAGTTCGTCTAAGATATAAACAATAGAATTTGACTCCAAAAAGGCCTGCCACAGGCTTGAAACTGACGGCAGGTCACCGATAAGCACGCTTTCAATTTGCTCCTACACATCTCGATGGGAAGTCGAGCAAGCTGTCATAGCGCCTGCTTAAGGCCGCGGATGCTTTATCGTGGGGGGGTTCGAGAGCCAAATGGCGGCTCCTTTACGCCAGCATTTTGAAAAGCATTGCGCTTTACGGGGCTCTCATATGGGTTGACATTCTCGACAGAAGTCGAGAGGCCCGCTCGAGAAGAGAGGTGGTCCGCCGCGTGGCTCGGAGGACGAGGCGCACGATACCCTCGCAGTGTGTGCGGCGTGGGCTCGAGGCGCTGGGCCGGGACCTCGTGCTGGCTAGCATAGTCAAAGCAATGCTGGACAGTAATGAGGCCTGGGCGGCCATAGCCTCCTTCTGCGAAAACGTCATGTTGCAAAATGAGTCCTCGGAGCGAGAGCACGAGGACGAACCAAACGCGCCCTCACTCCGTCGGCGGCGGAGGGGTCAGAGGAGGGGACAATATGATCGCTTCCTGATTCCCCTCCACGATGATGGTCAGCGGCTGATAGTGTGGGGGTGCCCCCGCCTGCATTGCACACACCATCTCTTCCGTCAGACGGGAACAGCTGCGTGATCCCAGCTGTTCTAAGCGCCCTGAGCTTCTCTTCTCGGAAGCTCTGAGCGCCCGATTTGCCGCCCCCCTGGGCGTGCCGCCCGCGTGCGGTGCACGCATTGCACGCCCGCTTGCGGCGGCCCTGGACTTTAACCAAAAACAAATACTTACATCCGAAATCAGCAATAGAGCGACTATCCGTTAAACGAAATAAAGGGGGACGAGGATTAGTAGATATAAATGTACTCTGGGAAACACAGGTAAAAAGTCTACGAGATTTCTTTTACACCAAAACTAATAGTCCGATACACAAAGCAGTAATAGATTCTGATGAAAACCTTACACCACTTAACCTCCATAATTCTGAAATAGTTTTTCGCACACCATTAGAGGCAGAGACAAAAAAGATGGAAAACTGGCGTAAAAAACAACTACACGGTAGACACATTTCCGATTTAGAACAAACCCACATAGACACCGACTCTTCCAATAAATGGCTAAAAATAGGTTATTTGTTTCCGGAAACAGAAGGATTTTTAATTGGTATACAAGATCAAGTAATTAATACGAAAAACTACAGGAAGTATATTATAAAAGACCCAAATACACAAGACGACCGCTGTAGAAAATGCCACAGATATCCAGAGACTATTCAACATATTATTAATGCTTGCCCACTACTCACACAAAACGACTATACTCACCGTCACAATCAAATAACGAATTACATTCATCAAAAGTTGGCCATAAAACACAAACTGATCCCTCCAAACCCCAAACCATATTACCAATACGAACCAAAATCTGTACTAGAGAGTAGCAGCTGTAAAATGTATTTTGACAGAGCAATTTTAACGGATAAAACAATCCACTGCAATAGACCGGATATTACTCTTGTTGATAAAGTCAATAAATGTGCATATATAATAGACGTAGCAGTTCCTAATACACACAACATCAAAAACACAATATCAGAAAAAGTGCATAAATACACCGAATTGAAAGAAGAAGTACTCCGAATATGGAATTTACAAAAAGTCTACATTGTGCCCCTGGTTCTTTCTAGTACAGGTATCATACCTAAACACTTACACCATAGCCTAAAACTCATTGACCTTCCGGAAAACAGTTACATAACAATGCAAAAAGCAGCTATATTAAACACGTGCCGAATAGTACGGCGATTCCTTCAAGATGAGCCTGCTATGGCAACGTAATCCAAATATTTTTATAGAATCGATTATAGATCAGGTACTTGGCCATGCCCGTAGCTGATCTTATATTATACCAGCTCTATAGCTGAGATGAAAAAATCGCAAACATATAAATAATAATAATAAATAATTTATTTCAGACTTTCATCCATAGTTTGTTAGTAGGGATTAGTAACAATTTTAATATTAATATTAATGTTAATATTACTTTTAAGCAAACTGTAATTTGAATAACGTAAGTAAATATATTATGAATTTTCCCTTTTCTCTTTCAGCAATGTGGCACTCAAAATATTATTTTCGTGTAACTTAAATAATCATCATTTAAACTATTTTATCACTAGGATTTTTTTATTATGTAAAAAAATAATTTTCGCAATTAAAAATTCATATAAACTTTCGGTTTTATTCGCGCAACTGACAACCCTAGATGCAAAATAGAGTTCAAACTCGCCGCCTGTTTAGAGTGCCTAGTGTTTGAAATTATAGTAATGCTCAAGCACTTTAGCACCACGGCCACGTGATTGGCAACTTTAAATAGTTTTTTCAATGGATCGACTGAGAAAACTTTTTGTACGACGATCGGTAACATAATAAGTAAAGAGTTATCGTATTTTACGTTTTTTTTAAATTTCATCTAAAAAGTACAGTATGAGCTGCTTTAGCCAACGACTGGCCTTTTTACTATAATTAATATGTATTATGTTATGCAACGAAATTATGCATAATCTAGAGTAGCCTGTGGGTAACTAGATATTTCCTTTTCTGAAACACGTTATTCATCACCGTTTTCCCTCGGATAAAATTAGCTTAAGTTTTAATCAGTATAATTTTCTATGCGATTAATTTCATCCAAATATGTTCAGCCTTTGATCCATGATTAACTTTAGCATAAACGTAACTTTCTTTATTATTACTGCAGTAATTTTACTGTCTGAATAATGAAGGGTCTTCTAAGGCGGTTCCTCGACGCGAAATTATAGCGATATTTCAACGAGAATAGTTTCTTTTTGACTTTTTAAACGATTGAATGAATTTGGCGTTAGATTTTTTAATTTAATATTGCAAATCAAATTCAATTTCATATATTTTTGCCTTCTTTAAGACTACTTGTAGGCTTTAAAGCTCCTTTAAACGTCCCAGAATTACTTAAGCCCTACCACTCGGGTTACATCGGGACAACAAATGACCCAGTGCTGAGAAGAAGCAGTCTTATTTCAAGTTTAATACTATTTGTCGGTTATGAAAATGATGTTTATTAAACCATACATTTTAAGTAACAAAATTGTATTCTCCCAGCGATTAAAGCAAGGAAGAGAAACGCCGTGGGTCACGTCAAGGTTTAATTTCACGCGCTCTCGTACCGTCTGCGCATGCGACTTTGTTGCGAGAGGTAATTGAATTGGACACCATTGTTGTATAATGTTCTTCGGTCTTTGTTTTACTCGTGGAAAATGCATGTTTACGGGATATGTTATTAAATTAAGTGAAGTCTGTGCCTATACTCGTACTTGTAGCAGTAATTTTGTTTTACTTTACATTTCATACAGTTATTAATTTTGTATTTATTGACGATAACTGTACGAGCCTTATTACAAAAAACTTAAACCCGGGATGAACACTGGTTTAAAATATAATTTCCATACTAAATTTCAATTTAAACTAGTAATCAACGCGAGTTTAAATTTTTGTAAAAAGGGGGTTTAAAATTTAAATGTTTGTAATAAGTTTTCAGCTAATTTGATCAAGCACAAGTCAACACAAAAGTAAGATTTTAAAAGCTAAAATGGACATTTCAGAAACTATTTAAACATAAAAATTCTGCTGTAGTGTTTAAAAATATTTCTCGACAGTTAAACCGTAACAACGAGGCTTAAAACTAAATCCAACTATGAAGCGCTATCTCGGATCCGGCGCGAAGTGGAATTAAAAGCGGAGATAAAAATCCAATCGTTTAAATTGGGCAACAAAATAAATTGCTGTGAAATGGTAATGCGAGGCGGGGGGAGCGCGTGCGCACGCTATGTAAACTCGGGCTCGTTATATCCAAGTTTATGGTTCATTTATGAACGCGTGTTTTACATACAATTGAGCCTTCTCGATGTATAAACTGGTTATCCTTTGTTGAAAGTTAAGGCTCGATGGGGTCAATCGCTGGGCATGAATATGTAGCTGGTCTCCTAACGAGGCTGGAGCCCAGCATGTAACAGAATATGTGAATCTGATTTGCATGAGAAACAGGCTTTGATAATCCCGAACTTCGTATTACACGCGCGTGGAAAAGTTTTTGTAAAAGGCGGCGTCGGCATAGGCATTCCGTTAGTTTAGATTTTATACGGAAAATGGACCACTGATTTAGACTGAAATTACGAATATATTGCGTTGGATAATATGCACACATTATAGCCCGTAGGCATATTTAGCGTTTATTAAAAAATGTGTGAGATTCAATTAATGAATTATCTGCACATTAAGAATGGAGGTGTTAAGGTACCTACTACCAGAGATAGTTTTTAAATTACCTAGTGGCAGACATGCCTGCCTAATCATATTTTACATTTATCCCATAAAAGTACCTAGTCTCGTGAGAAAAATATTCTAAAGAACCTAATACATAAAATAACAAAGCTGTAGCACTTATCAATGTATTTCCTAGAAACTGCTCTTGCATCTCGTGTTTCCCTATCTTTCCCATGGATTTGAGGACGCTGATTCAAATGCTATAGAGGTAGAGTCATGAATAAACATACATAGAAACCATTCCTAGCCATCTGATCTATCCAGACACAAACAGTAAACATAAACGTTTTAACTTAACGCATTCCTACCCGTAATATGGGACAACAGCGCAATAAAATAATTTGTTGAACTTGATTTGTTGTCTTTTGTGCTCTAATTGGAATCATATGAGGTGCGAGAGGGATAGCGATGGTAGTAAAGGGATAGATAGTGGGAGGATGCAGGTACCCGTCGGGACGGCCATGTGCATCTGCTTAACGACGTGGCTTAGACACAGGCTAAGAAAACACATGGAGAGGTCTTTTGTTTTAACTATTGTGACTATTTTATCAAAAAAATGTCTTCATCGTATTATTTTTAGCAATAATATAAATAATAAAAGTCAACTGACTAGTACTAATACGGATTAAGAGAGCTAAAAGAGAAAATGAAAAAACCGGCCAAGTGCGTGTCGGACTCACGCACAAAGGGTTCAGTACCATTGATTTATGAAATTATTTTTTTTTTTATTTAAGTTATTTGTATGAAAGATTACGCGGTAATAAGCGGTTTACGATTTACGAGGTATTAAAAAAAACTACTTACTAGATCTCGTTCAAAACAATTTTCGTTGGTAGTTTTTATAGTAATGTACATCATATGTTTTTTTCAGATTTTTAATTTTCTTATTTTAGAAGTTAGAGGGGGGGGGGGGCAACTTTTTTCCACTTTGGAAGCGTCTTTCACGCAAACTATTCGGTTTAGAAAAAAAGTATTTTAGAAACCTCGATATCATTTTTTAAGACCTATCCATAGATACCCCACACGTATGTGTTTGACGAAAAAAAAATTTTTGAGTTTCAGTTCTAAGTATGGGGAGCCCCCAATATTTATTATTTTTTTTTTATTTTTGCATCAAAATCTTAATGCGGTTCACAGCATACATCTACTTACCAAGTTTCAACAGTATAGCTCTTATAGTTTCGGAAAAAAATGGCTGTGACATACGGACGGACAGACAGACATGACGAATCTATAAGGGTTCCGTTTTTTGCCATTTGGCTACGGAACCCTAAAAACGAATAGCCCTCCGAAATGATATTTAATATTAAGTGGAAATGTAATAAATAATAGATTTAAAAATAAATAAAAATAACAACGATAGCGAAATTAAACACAAGAAATAAAGAAATCAGATGTGCAAGTAGGTACAGTGACAACAGCAATTCAAAATATTTTCAAGTTAAAAGCACCTATCGACTCTACAGCTTCCCTGTGCAGCGCATCTCCCAAAATGATTCGGTCGGCTTTTTGGCCTCGTGTTTAAATTACAACTGTCGGGATTTCTCCTTACGATCAATAAATCAATAAATATATGTGGCTATGTGTTGGCCCGTCCCGTACGGACATTCGTGGAAATGGTTGTTTGTTTAGGATCCTTGCGTGCATCACTATTATTACATAGGAGCTACGATACCATTTTGGTCCTACTTCCTGTAATATTTACATGCGTAAACGATTTGGATTCAACGTATGATTCATAAGTTTCAGGGTTCAATAACACTTTGACGGGTTAAGAAATGAGAATGACTATTAGATGACTAAAACGGAATTTCAAATTAACTGAACACATAGTAATATGCAAACAAAAATATCACAAGAGAATGTTAGAAATGTTTGATATATCACAGCCAACTTTGAGTAAACTATTACCGAACAGCGTTGACAATAGAAAGAAAAAGTGTGTGTAATTGTATGCACAGGTTGCACTAAACTACTGTTCAAATTTTAAAAACAGCCGGCGACCATAAATTTTGTATTTTTTTCACCGCCTTAAAAAGTGGTGGAAAAAAGTCTACCTGCGGGCACAATGGCGGTCCATATTTATTTGGGCGAACGTCGTAACATTTCACATTCGGAAAAAAGAATAACAACGCACCACGAGCTTTCTGCGAACAATAGTGACCTTGTTTCCGAAATGCAGTCAACTGATGGAAATTTATACCTTTGTTACAAAAGTTATGGCTAGATTTATAATGCGCGGGCATGCACTCAAATATGCACATAGTAATGTTAAGTCTACATAGTCTGAGGACTCAAGTTACAGATTTGGGGTGCTAAACTATGGCTGAGTTCCACCACCTTATAACCATAGCCGGTGTTTTTTTGTATAGAATTTGACAGACTTTTGACGTTTGTTAAAGATAAAGTAAACTGATGAAACCTAGCCTATGTGTTATTGTTATATTATACTTCGTGACTGCTTCTCTACATTCCATAAAATATATTTCGAAATCGAATAAAAGAAATGAAAGGCTACGTGCCAACACAATATCGTTCGCAATCTTTATAGGCATTTCTTGAGACCTAAAACTATTATGACACTCTGCTAAACAAGTTCTCCTTTATTGAGTCTTGTTCAATTTCGATGCGTTAAACGGTAAGTTATAAAATGTTAAAAGCATGCAGTGATAGTGTGAAAATGACCCGTGAAAGCTTTTACGAACGTAAGACAAGAAAGCTTCGCGCTTACTTAACTAGTGATGTGTAGAGTCAGATTTTGGAATGATGGTCGAAACATGAACAAAGTATGTATGGAATTCTTAATTTAATAATTGCATTTTATTTTTATAGTAACATGTACCTAAATTTTATAATTTTATAGTACACTTAATTTATTTCTAAACAGATTTTTGGTTTCCATGATTTTATAATTAGTTACTGATTACTAATGAGTAGTATAATTAATATTTGATCACATGACTAATTCATTTAAGTTTACATCCAAACCACAGATTCTTATGAAATTCTTAAAAGAAAGCGTTCTTAAGAAATTAGGTCTACAGCCTAAATCTTCGAATGCCTCGAAATAAAGCTAAAGCCCGCCACTGCCCATCACTAGCAGGCTCGTTTGCGCGGCAGGCGCTAAATGGACCGCGCGTACGCATCCGCTGCGATGACCACACCACCACACTTTAGCTTTGAAGTTTTAGTACCAGCTCATTATAAACTAACCGTAACCAACTAAAAACACTGTTTGAAGGATGTAAATTCTAGTTTTAATAACTTACTAAATTGATTTTTGTATATCGACAAAAGTAATACTGAAGCAGACTGAAGCGCTTAGCAGTTTTACGATTGTTTTGGTCCCAATAAAAAAGATTGTCTTTTTAAGTCTGCTTTTCGTTATACGTAGGACGTCTATTTAAAGTTATTTAGAGATCTCTAAAAAAATGTTTTAACTGTGTTGTCACCCTACTGGTCCGTAAGATTGCTGAGTGCACTGAGAGCAAGTCCGCGCGACACCCACTCTCTTGTTCTATGAAGTGTGCCCACCACATTTCACGAGGCGGCCATAACCGTCATAAATAATCATAATATTGATAGCTACAGACGCCCCTTGCACAATACCCGCCTTGTTTATACACACGCTGACGAAACACTCTACCAAACAAGGCTAATTACTATAATGAATTTCGCGAAAGATTTAAATATAAAATAATTACAGTAGAAAATACTGAATTACAAATCAATGGGATGTGCGAACATGCACCGGTTGTCTGCATTATATTTATGTTTTGCAAAATACATGTAACGTTAAGTAAAAGCAGTTTTCTGTAGTTACAGAAAATTGCCTGTGAAGACGTGTGTATTTTTTTGCGATGCCCAATTTAAGGAAAAAATAATTAACTTTTTGCGACTGAAGTTGATAGCGACCCGCCGCTTGTGCAAACTCGTCAGGCTACGTGACCAGTTATAGTAAAACCATGTAGCTTATTTATTGATTCTGGTGTCGGACAACCGTTAACATCGCGGTGAAACAAGGATAGTACTGGCCGGGAAATCACTAGCTCGATAATAAGCTGCTTATTACCATAACCAACTGCGTAGAAATTAAAGTTAATTTAAAAATTCTTGTCATGAGGCAAAGTTTCCAGCGGGGCGGGGCGGTGGATAATCGGCCTTAATTACATGGCTATCCATCATCGAAAACCAACAAACGATGTGGGTTTGGGAAATGAGAGGCCACCCGCGCGGGCTGAAATTGGCCTGAGCCGCTCGCCCGTGTAACAGACATAGGTGATAATTTAACCCCTGGAATCTGTAGGTAGGCCTTGTGTACCATAAATACCAAAAATTGCTTAGTTTGATCAAGTTCATCCGTATAAAACAAATAGAATGCTATTATCGAGCGTCCGCTGAGACATCCGAGAAAAAGATTAGAGATACTCCTGTAGTTCTGTAAGCAAAGTGGTTAGGGAAAGAAGAACAGTATAAAGGTTCGAAAGCTTTTGAGGATGCATAGTTTATTTTTACATTTTATCATGGTTCATTCCAGTTTTAAATAAATATAAGCTCTTAGAAAGTGTGCAAATCCTGTATCCAGTTGCAGGGCTAGTTTATTCGGCGATGCGATCAGTTCGCAGCAGCGTGCGGTATCGCGGCGTACATCGCGCAGCCCTAACAAGCCGCATTGTTGTGGAGGCTGCGCGAGCGCGGAATCCTGATTTCCCCACAAAGTAACGACGGATTTATGGGCTCGACTTCAGAGGAAATTTATTTAAATCGATATTTTTAAGGCTTTTATTATTTTTAGGAACACAACGGCCAATTACCAAGAAGATGCTTTAAAAAGCAATACCTCTAAGAAGTGCTGAAAGTGGGCAAATCGTTTTCCAAAATCTCGATGGGTTGTTTTCCTTCTAAGATGACTCCCACATCATCAAAATAAACATAATGAACTTAAATTAAATGAAAGCATATCTAGAATAGTCCAGCCACTATTCTGATACTCTCTGAAGTAGTAAGAATTTATACGTACGAGTAAGTTCAAAAATTTTATTATATCTAGAGACTATACCAAATACTTCGCTACACGTCTAGTCGCTAAACCAAAACCGATCAAAACAAGCCCCCATGCTGCATCTCGTCTTATTTTTTCAATCTAGATGTTCCCAACAATTCCGAGTATACTATTTGAGTCCAACAAAGCGTGTTCCAATAATGAGGATCGGCGATACCATCGCGGTGCGCCCGCGCCGCCGCGATCCCGCGCGCGATACGCGCCGCGACTCCTTTGTGGTCGCCGGGCAAACACGACCGAGAATACATACACCAGTCGTGACCCGAAGAAGAATATCGAACGTTATTGGGAGACGTGGATCAGTCTGGATTGTTAGATAAAATAAAAATAAAAATTCATTTATTTCCAAAATACTTGTATACATAGTTATTACCGAGTCTTCCCGGTAAGTAGTCAGAGACACTTGTATTGGGAATAACTCGCTACTTCCCATTAGGATATCTCTAATTAATTCTAGGAGTATTAGTTCACTAAGTAAGCATTTACTTTGGTATGTAAGAAAATTACAGCAGTATATTGTAATATTAGATGGATCTCAGTCTATACCTTAAATGGTGGTTTCATAATCAAATCTTACTTGAGTCTTCCAAAGCTTGGTGTAGATATTGCCTGGTCTGGTCTTTCTACATCTTCGATCTATCATTGTATCCCAAAAGCTTTCAATCATCCAAAGTCTTTGACTCCACCGTCTCACAATTCTCTACTTTTATCGCAACAATTTCTATGCACGTAGCATTTATTCCATCATATCTCATCGTATAGATATTGCACCTCAATGTATTTGCAAACTCATCAAATTCCAGGCGATTCAAGCCCTTGAATCCTTAACACAAGTTCGCTGGGTGTGTACACGTTGTTAAAAATGAAAATTATTCTGCCAGCGCAAACTACGGTTATTACATATCAGGCGGACTCGGCCGCGGGGGATCGCCTCTCTCGCTTATTGCCACATGATTGAAGACCCGCCACCTCCAGCGCAGACTTGCTGGCGTGCGAACGAGACACAAAACAAACTCTACCCCGTGAAAGACAAAGACGCAAACAGCTCAGCATCTGATTAGCATCCCAATTACAGCGCGGGCGCAGCATCGAATCTTCGGATTTTAGTGCCGTGTTGTTAGCTTTTATCGATATTGAAACAAGCCGAAACGTAATAGGCTTCGGTGATTGATAGAAAAATAAAAGCCGAGTCACAACAAGCAACGTTTCGTTAATTGCCTCGCGGAGTTAATGGATTCTTTCGTTTTTGTTTTTGCTATCGTTTATGGGTTTTCAAAAAGTGCCGGTATGATCAACCAGCATGAATTTAATATTTACTCGATACCTACTTATTCAGAAAGAGCGCCGACAAGTTAATGAGCCTATTTAAATTAATTATTTCTTGATTAAATATTTAATAATTCATTACTGTACTATTTTATACCAGCTACGTGGGTTTGTAGAGTCGGTAAGTATAAAAAGTATTGCAAGAAACGTAATGCAAAACGTAGCGTGCTACACGAGTCGTAGTTGTCGTAGTGTAGCATGCTACGTGATGCTACGTGTTACGAGCTTCACGTAGACGTACAGTGTTATTTGTAATTCGAGAACTTAGACCGAAAATGGCTCAAATGTGTGCTCACTTTTCAAATCATTTCCAGATCTGTGGAGCTTTATTTCCAAGGTGTGATATAAATAATGTCGATAAACTCTTGGCTCGCGGCAGCCCTATTAACAAGTATGCCGGTCTCGAGGCGGGCCGGTCGTGTTGAGATTACATCGGCAGCGGCAAGAAAATTTTAAATAAACAAGAAATTATGAACCCGCCGAGATTATACACCTCGCATCTGAACGGTAACTAGGAAATTACGACGCGACCAATTATTGTTGGTACTTCGTCGAATTAGTGTTGTGCCGGCCAGGCAAATGCAAGAAATGTTTTGTACCACGGCTATATCGAAGTGCGAGAATCTGCAAAGCAGTAGTACTATCTTCGACTTTCAATCGCAAGTTTCAATTGCATAAAGACTTTTCGATCGAGCAGAGATAATGGACTTAACCCTCCGACCGATTTCGAACGTTTGAACTCTAGTCATGACTCAGACTGTGGTTAGACATTATTTTTCTTTGAAACGATCGGAATATGATGTTCGATTATGGAACCCAAAATTATAATAAATTGTGGAGCGTTGAGAAAGAACGAGATTCCAAAAACACAGTAGTTAGGTCAAAAACCCGGATATCGCTGTCAACGGCTCAGTAAAAAAGCCGCAATAAAACGTACAGAAACTGTTATGATTGTAGTAACGCATAAATTACAATGTGTTATATAAATTGTTCTAAACGCCAACAGTTGGATCTCGTACGGAGACTTTACGACCCATCCAACGTTCTACGACTAAAATAAAATTACTGTTATTTACGAATGGCATTATTATAAAACAAAACCCGAAGATGAAATTCTTAAACGATTGTGCGTTGGCTGTAAGGATTAGAACACACAACCGCACCACCGATATAAATCATAGCATTAAAATATTGTATGATATTTAGCTTCTATTTCATTTTCAATATCTGAACAAATGAGTCTTGGATACTAACTAGATATGATGTATAAAGTCTCTCTCTACCGCACACAAATTAAAACAGATTCAAATAGTGCGAGGTAGGGGTAGGTGCTGTTTATCTTGTTAACAACAAACAATTTAACATATCTCGAGTCGAAATTATTTGAATAACAAATATCTGTGTGTACCAATCGTAACGGGCTGCTCGACGCAGCGCTTGCGCATGCCCACAAAACCAATTTGACGTTTCTCATTACGCGGCGACCACAATATGCGCTCAACTAGTTCCGTGCACACCGATCTGTTATTATGTTAATGCTAGCAGCGCGGGCGCGGCCCTACACGTTCCTTGTAAACAATTAACCGGCCTCTTTCATGTGTCAATAAAACGCGATAACTGCCTGTAATTGATGCTGCGAGTTTTGTAACTGGTGCGACGCGGGCGCACCGCTGCAACTATTGTTTGGAGGCAGCGTCCACCGTAATTACTAGCGCACGGCCCGAGCTACTTTGTATGACTCTACCTAGAAACGTTTAACATAAAAATATCGTCCATTTCCGCCAATACAAAGATTAATTGATCATGAATGGACCGAAGATACTCATTTGGAGATACCGATCTACCTCCTCCCATAAGCGGCGTAATAATAAGTGAATTATTGTCTAATTGAAACGATGAGTTATTGCTCTCGAGTGATCTGATAACATTTGATAACTGTACACCACAATGCTTCACAGAATACAAACGACACACACGACACATTCGATATTAATCAGCAGTATTAATGTCTGTCAGAGAGGGTCACTATCAAAGAAGCCGACAAACATAAATCCATTCAAAATTATCATAACGAGTCTGTTTTGTAACAAATCTGGCTTTCTATGATATTCGTATCGTTAGTCATAAAGCCGAATTTACTGCTCAACGCGGAGAATACGTACGGTCTTCCTGTTTAGTGCCTAAGGATATATGGCCGCGAATAAAACTAATTGGGTGCTGTCCGATAAGCTCGTTGATGAATATAATAAAGGAAGGATCGTAAGAGGCGATTAAAAGTTTAATCACCTTCATAAAAATCTCTGCGATTCGAGACAAAAATAAAAACTTCAGAGAACGTCCATTCGTAGGCAGAACATGAATAGTTATAGCCTCTGTTAGGATCGAGCGCGCTATTTTAGTTTTTATGTCGTGTTTCTACTGCCGTTAGGGATAATGGCGTTTTTAATGCGTCCGCCGATAGTTTCTATAAGCAATGGCGATCAAATACCTCGTATATCGAATGCCATGTACAAAACATGCCTGCGATATAAATAATCAGAATGTTCTCCGAACGTCAGTCATGTTGTCAGACCTCTCCACTTAAGTGGAGTAAAATGCAGATTTTGAACAACATAATTGTGTTCGGCTCCTTCAATGGCGGGTAGTAATCGAACCGACGTTAAGAGCTTTCAATGGTTCAATCAACGTGGCTTTTCACATGAGCACTAACTAGGCAAAGCGTCCCTCTAATTGAACTAAATAATTTCATGCTAAATTGTGAGGTTTAATTACTCACTTGATTTAAAGACAATTTTAACCCATATATGCCCAGAACTATTTAGGTCCCAGATTTTTATGTATATTGGCATATTTACTCTATTTAGGCCCATAATCATGAACCAAGATGAGTTTTTGGATTTCAGGATTTGGAACTATTTTTTTTTCAGTCGGTCGAAAACGACCGCCTGGGCATATATGGGACTAGAATGTAGGTGTTCATAGTATAAAGTATTTTCAAATAATAGTCGTATTTATTATATAATTAGTTTACAAATTTGAACAGAATATAGCAAATAGTGTATAATAATCATATTTGATTTATTTAGGAACTTTAATAATAATACAGTTAGTACAATTTAGGCCGCAAAACATTTGTCATGGAGATTTACACTACACTTGCTGCATTTCTTCACAGTTATGTGTTTGCATACTGCACATTTTCTACGAATCTGACCGGTGAGGATCAATCAAATGCTCAGCACCATATCGCCTTACACTTAGTGGTATATTAGACGGCACTGGGCATGTTGAAGGTCCAGGCTGAGTTCAAGGATATCTATATTTTGGAAGCAAATTTCTAGCAATGACCTTCGAAACTCCAGAGTTGTTATTGACGGTGACATCAATCAACCATGTCAAAAACATTAGAATCATTTTTTTCCTTCCCATCAATAACTTTGCCATAATAGCGAGATCCCTTGGAGCATCTGTAGACACTTTGAAGTTTCGAAGGTAAATTACTAGAAATTCGCTTCTTACAAATGGATCTCTTCGAACTCAGCCTGGACCTTCAACACGCCCAGTGCCCTCTAATATACCTCTAAAAGGCTGTATGGTGTTGAGCATTTGATCCTCACCAGTCAGAATCGTAGGAATTGTGCTTTATGCAAAAACAAACAAGTGTTTTGCAGAATTTCGTGCCTAAATTGTACTAACTGTGTAATTATTCAAGGTCCTAAATTAACCAAATAACATTATTTTACACTATTTGCTATAATTTGATGAAATTATAAACTAATTGTGTAATAAACACGACTTTTATTTTAAATACTTTATACTATGAAAATTTACATTCTGGTCCAATATATGCCCATGCGGTCGTTTTCGACCAACAGAACTTTTGCAAAAAATAACAAAGCACATATTTATATTTTCATAACACTTCTTAGTTACTTACCTTGGAAATATATTCATTTCAATATTTCAATCGCAATAATCGTTTAAAACAGAATACATAAAAGAATATTTAGATTTTTGTAAGACTGAGTGCACTAATTTCAACAACAAAAAAATCAGTGAAATTCAATTTCAAATTCTAAAAAAAGTGGCTGCGTACGAACTTAGTAACTGTTAAATTTCATTAGGAAGTTCTTTCAACATTATATTTATAGCGCTAAAACAGAAAACAAACGTACAGTTTTTTTGTAATTGGCATCGCAAGAGAACATGTACCATTGGGTCGTTTTCGTGCCTCTGGGCATATATGGGTTAATGATCCACAATGTTACTCCGAATGTTTTGGCTGCGGTTAAACCGGTTGAAACAATTAATTCGCTGACAATGCGTGGAATGTAAAGAAATCTCTCGGGTGTGATATAATTTCGAGAAATGTCTTCTTTAATTCGTCAGTATCGTGCAAAGTATCTGCGTTTGAAATAACTCGAATAGCACGTTGTTATAACTCAGGCGATTAATTTATTATTTTCATTCTGGCGAAGAAATGTGATTCAACAAGTATAATACTTAACTAATCACCTAAATACATACGTGGTTGAACATGAGCAATGCAAGTTTTAATTAATTACTCATTATTGCGACATTTAATCAATCAGTTAATTAAGTTTTAAGCGTAAAAGTATTAGTATATTAAAAATTGTACTTAATAAATTTAATTGCCTTATATTACGAGTACTATTCTATGGTATATTACCTAACACTATTTAAGGAAATACAGTTAGGTAAATATGTCTAAGTTCACACAACTTTAATTATAAGTTTTGACTGTAACATCTGCATAGGAATAATGTGTTCGTCAATATTTTTTACACGCCGATATCATTCGATAGCTTTTTCGACATCGTTAAGCCAATATTTATGTAGAAATGCGAGACTGCAACTTTTTACAGCTCTTCCCTTGACTCAAAGATTCCTAAACTTCAAAACGCAACCAGTAGATAGCACTTTTATTGCATAGTAATAAAGCTCCTTTTAGCCTAAATCCGTTTAAGCCTCCCAAGCACTCGGAGGGCAAGTTTTTCTCGTATCCCATCAACAACATGTATTTCGTTACAACCACGTGAAGTTTTACAGCTGCTTCGTATTACATTTTTTGTGTACGCCGTAACTCATTTCCTATGCAGTAAAAACTGTCACTCGGTGTAATTAATGATGATAAGTTTCATAGAAACATTAGTGAGACTTGTACCTATGTTACAAAAAATATTTGCTGATGTTGCGCATATTTTAGACGTGTATGTATAGGCAGTTAGGCAGGTAGGTATTTTTATTGATAAAGTATAGTCATCAATGAGTTTTAATGAATAGCGCGTATAAATAGCGCGGTATTTAAATGAAGTGCGCGGGCGCATCCCACGGCGCGTCGTCGTCGGCTCCGTCGCCTAGCCCGTGATTTATTGGGCCTCGTTTATTTTATTTCCCAATTCGTTTTGCTTTATGGCCCGACCTTCTTCTAATCTTTTACGAAACAGTTTTTCGAGGAACAACTCTGATTTATACTGTCCGTTTTAAGAAATAGAGAACGGTGCTTTGATAACTTGTTGAGCTTAAAAGTTACTGTGAATATGAGGAACTAAAACGATATTGTCGCAATTATCTGAAAATGTTATAATGATAATGATGTTGCATATTCTTTTAGGTTTAAAATCTTTATTTATGTTTTATTTACTGTCATAAGCCTGTTGAATTACCTACTTTAAGTAAACTAACTGATAATACAGTTAGTACGTCAGAAATAGAATTATGGCTCGTACGATTAGTTACTGTTCTAAACCGTTTCAAAGCATAACTTATTACCGAGCAAACAATACTCGGTAGCCGGTCAGAGGAATTTGTGGCCGCTCGCGGTCGCCAGCCTTTGTGCCCGCTCTCCAGGCTGACTAGAAACAATGCTAATTACCACGATTTGTATGACAATCCTAAAAGGAACTTTCTTCATCAACTAGAATGTGCTTTCATCTCACAATTCTTTGAAATCTTTTTGTACTAGGCACTCATTGTGTAAGTAACAAATCCGAGGACAAATTGGAAAACGTAGGTACCCGACAAGTGACAAAACATAATTGATCGGCGACAAAGTTAAACCTCGGACGAGCCGCGACAAAAGAAGCAGGTATCGGTGATCCGAGCACAAAGCCAGAAAAACTATTGTGTCGGTGCGCTCGGAGGTGTCAATTGTCAAACGTGTGTATACTGCAATTTTTTTCAATGTTGATTTTCAATTTCACAAAAATTTTGCAACATAAAGCTTTTTGGGATGCCAATAAAAATTGTAGATCGTAAAGCTGCGAAGTTTATGATCATTGCACTGGAAACAAGCGTTTACACAGCGATAAACTAAAAATAAGAACCTAGTTTTTGCAATACGGTCATAAAATAAGTCGTTTATTTCGCATTTTGAATAACAAGAAAATAAATAGCAAATCACTCACCAAACGGACGCCGCCAGCCCGAAGTAGTACAGCAGGAGGAAGACGACAGCGCAATTGGGGTTGGCCAGGCCGTCGTGAGCGAGCAGCATTCTGGTCGGGGTGGTGGAGTCCTTGGCGCAGCCGGCGGCGCTGCGGCCGGCCGCCGCGCGCACGCCCCAGCCCGCCGCCGCCGCGCACCGGCACAGCGCCACCAGCACCAGCGCCCGCTCCCCGGCGCCGCCGCGCTCGCCGCACGCCAGCTGCGCGCCCACGGCCGCCAGCGTGCACGCGAAGCTCAGCGCGGCCCACGTCGCCAGCCACACCTCGGCCGCTCTTCTCTCCCCGGCCTCCCACAGCACTTCGGCTTCGCAGAACTGTGCGCATCGTCCTGAGCCCCGGACCCAAACCCAGCTGTTCGGCTTGATGAGCCGTCGGCAAGCACCCCTCCCGGCGGCGTTGGCCGCGTCGAGGGTCACCGTGCCCACGGGAGCGGCCCGCTCGCCCGGGCCCTCCATGCACATGTGCTCGTGGTTGTTCTCGGCCGGGAACAGGGAGCAGTCCAGCTCCGCGGGCCACGGGAAGCCGAACTCGCTGAGGACCGGGTAGCACCTCTCGTATACGCTCTCGCATAAGCCTCGGCACGGGCCTATCGGCAGGGCCACCTTGTCCGTGCACATCGGCACGTAAACCGTACACAGAAACAGGTCCAGCTGGGACGAGCAGCCGTACTGGACGAGGGGACTGAAGGTCTGCAAAGTCACATCGGCGTCCGCCTGGAGAGTGTGCCTCGCCAGGTTCGGCATTCCGGTCTGATTGTATCCGATATTCTTGCACATAGCCACTTTGATGGGTTCACATGTCCGCACAGAGGCCTCCGCGGCGGCACCGGTCACGAGGGTCACAGTCACGAGGATCGCGGCGAAGCGGTTCATCTTGGAAACGATATCCGGCGATCAGATGAAAGGATTCATTGTAGTCGAGCGTGTTTACGCGCGAGCGCCGACGGTCGGCCGCGACGCGAGCATGCGTACCGAGGCGCGCCTCAAGACGTTGTGTTGAGTCGGAGCGTGCGCCCGCCGCGGGGGGAGCTCGCGTAAACAAAAAAAGGTCCGCAGGTATGCGCAACACTGTGGCCGCGGGAAAGGGAGAAATGATGAGCGTGGTCGCAGGGCGCTCGCCGCTCGTTGTGGCTCGGCGCCCGAATGCGCTCGTTAGGCGCGCTGTCCTCGCGCTCGTTATCGCGCCTTATCGTAATCCTCACTTCACGGGTGACGCGCTTTATGTCGCTACATTTTTATCCAGTATCGATTTTTAGATTACAGTGATAGCGCTGATAGTACTTAAGTTTAGATTTATGTTTTTAGGATATAATTAATTGTTACCTATGTACTTCCATTAAAAAATACTGTTAAACTTTTACTATGTTATTTATCTACTTATCTAAAAAATAATTATACTAATAAATTTCTAAAATAGTGTAGGTAGGTAGGACGTAGGAGTATTATAAAAAAACAAACAACACATCAACAAATATTTAATTCATCATAAACAAGATCTACTTAAACTAATTACTTAAATAGCATTGGACATGATACATGGTTGCTCGTAATCATTTTCATGTTGAAAATTATCGCATTCCAGTTCCCTTGGCCAGGGGTACCCCAGCCTCTGCATGTGGTCGAAGCAGCCTTTCTTAACTCGCAGGCAGAGCCCACGGCAGGGGCCCACGCGGTCCACGCCTGGGATACACATGGGCAGGTAAGCAGCACACATGAACAGTCTTACGTGGTCCGAGCATTTGGATCTGATGATTGGGTTCATATCGTGGAGTTCGAACTCCGCGTCCTTTTGGTCTACAAGTCCAGCGTAGTTGGGTAAAGCTGTGATGTTGTACCCGATGTCACGGCAGATGGACACTTTCATCTTCTCGCACGTAAACTTTGGCTTCGTGGGGACTGCTGCTGTAGACAGCAATACTACCGAAAGGAGTACGATCTTCATGATGTGTTGTCGGCACGTTGGTATTCAATAAACTAAGTGAAACGCACGGATAACTTATTCTTATGAACAGTAAATCAATTGTTTATAAACGAAAGCAGAATTTGTGCACGTTTGTTTCAATAACGGATGGGAAAGGTCGTGGTTTAGTCAGCGTATTTGTTTCACAAGTCACACGTATACACGTGTTAATGAAAAAGCGCAAAACCTGAAATTATTTTTTTCGGAATCGAGAGTAGAATCGATTCCACTAATAAAAAATTAGGGTCAAATTTTATCTAAAAAAATATTTTAATTTTAATCGTTACTTAACTCTATTATCAGAGGTGAATGTTGAGTTAACTACTAACCGTGCATGCCTTGCAATCAGCGTGTGAAAGGTCAATACGCAGTTTCCAGAAATGCGTAAAAAGAGATAACAAGTGCGCGGGGCGAAAAAAAAAATGAGTGAATATCTTCGTAAATAATCCGCGAAAATTAATTTTAATAATTTACATAATTCTTTTGTAATAAAAATAAGTTGGGGTGTCTGAGGTTTTGCGCTTTTTCATTAAGAGCGTTTACGTCTAGCGTGGCATGTCAAGTTTAGGTAATTTCGATGCTAGTTTTATTCACACTAAAATAATTATGACTGTGTGCGTGTTCTCACGCTCTATAGTCAAACCAAAATACTTTGATCCACCATCGTAAAAGTGTGCCAGGCTGTCAAGTGACAGCTCAAGGAAACTATAAAATCTTCAAATCTTCCAACACCGACTCCATAATTATAAATAATGGTATACATTAGTCCTAATCAATAATAAATACGTAAATTCTTTATCAAATAGTAAATTATCAAAGGTTTTTTACTATTTTGAGAATATTTTATACAGCCTTTGTTCAGCAGAAAAAAATTTGAATTTTAATGGTAAGAGATTTTTTTTGCCTCTATGGTGCGACGTAAAATTTGGCTGACGGCCAGGCGTACCCTTCAGCACTCTAGGGCCTAGATCCTCAAGCCTCTACCTTTTGGTTTCCACCTCTCGTGGTGCACGTACACGTACATTTCCCCTTGGGACCTATGATCACCTCGCAACTGGCGTCTATTCTCGGTTGTCGACACTAGCTTTGTCACCACTGAGGATAAATGGCATAAATAATATCGATTGTCACCAGTGGTGACACATATTTTCCCAGTTGTAGCTACAGGCTTTCTCACAACTTATAACAAATTAGAAAAATACATCCCAATTTAGGCATAATTGGGATGTATTTTTGTGGGGACGTACACAAATATTGACACAAATGTCATCGTGCATGAACCTCGTTTTACTCCTTAGTTCGTAAAATCTGTTGTTTGATATTTTATCATGTTGATAGATGGCGTTTCACGGCTTCCCCCGCATGAATATTTACGAACGTCAAAAACAGTAGTTTGTCCAGCGTTGTAGATTTTAACCAATAACGATAGATTGCGCTTTTTAGACACGTCTTATTTATTTATTGAAATTTATTTGTCACATATCGTCATAAATTATAGCCTATAATTATGTTAATCTGGTTTATAAACAATAATACTGTAAAGTTTCAACAAAATCCGTTCAGTAGTTTTTGAGTGAAAGAGTAACAAACATCCAGACATCCAAACGCATTTATAATATTAGTAGGATTGTTATACGTCGCCACTAATGACAATATTTTTTTTCTCATTTATCCTCAGTAGGGACATAGTCAGTGTCCATAGGACTGCGGATACTATGCGGTATCCACGAATTACCTCTGCCTGTGCCTCAGTGATATCATGCGTTGCGCTTTTTTGAACAGTAGGATGCTCCACGACTACACAGCACTGTGCCATACTCGAGCCCCATATAGGACCATATAACGCGCGACGCAAAAGTATAGTCAGCGACTCAGTGCAGCCGGGCCTCCGAGATTAGGCATCAACCGGCTTAGTGCGCCGGCGGTAGCCAAAAGCTTAGGGGTGAGACGATTCAAGTGGCCGTCAAATGACCACTGTCCAACTAACTACAATCCGAGGTACCTACCGCAAAGATTTTCCGACTGTAATATGTTGTGTATGTTCCCCCTACAACTAGGTGGGACCCTGCTGGCAGAGCATTCCTATTAACTATTCTGTAACCACCTATTTATGGCAAATAAATTATTAGTATTATTCCTCTTTATAATATTAGTAGGTATACATACATAACTTGCTGTTCCAAATTTTCGTCATTCGTTTTCGTTTCATCGCTAAAAATAACTTAATTTTATTTTTCATTACGTCTGAAATAGAATTTGTAGTAAAAATAGACTGTAATGAAAAATAACAATAAAATATTTTAATTACCACGTGATCGCAAAATCTACCACCAAGATTTTGCGGATACACTATAAAAGTCCAGCTACCTGTCAAAGATCAACGTACGCGTGACACATGTCAGCAGAGCACCGAGCGACGTGACCTCACTCTGGAACGCCTCGAGGCGGACTGAATTTGAACGATTCGTGCGCGGCGATTTATAGTAGTTTTCAAATACTCATAGAAAAAAAATTACAATGAATTATTTTAAATTTCAAAGTAAATATTTTAGATAAGATATTCTTCTATTATATTAAGCTATTTTTGTGTTGAATAAAGGAAGAATATTGGTGAAAAAATCACTTTGATTTTTGGGTATTTCACGTTCTTTTAATTTGTGATTTCTTATTGTAAAATGCTTAAATCTAAAAATTTTCTCAGATAACTATTTGCCCAAGGATCTATGCTATAGGATATAAATGTTTGTTAAATCGTTTTCACAGTATTTTTTATAAAAATTTCAGCTTGTAAACTGACGCTAAAGTGGAAATTTACAAAACCTGTGTGGACTTATCTTGATAGAATTCTTAAATGCTAAACTAATCGCAATATTTTCTCAATTAACTATTTAGACGACGAAATTGCCTAACTATTTATGCCTATAACATATTTGTAGTATTACTGGTTAATGATTGTAATGAGTTGAAAAAGTACTGTTTTTGCGCCAAACGGCGTAAACGCTCTTAACACGTTGTAAACAAAGTTACGATTTAACGACAAGATGCGAATTAATAAACTTTCAGTTAGAATTTAAGATGGATAATCGCAATCGAGCCATCTATATTTCGGCTATTTTTCACATTGCGAAAACAATAACAAGTCCGTTTTCATAAATTATAATAAAATTGGAAACAAGAGAAAATTAAAATATGTTGACTGTTGTTGTTCAGTAAATTAAGTATAGTCAGCGAATATGTACAGCAACAGACTTCAGAATACATTTTTTGTTGCAAAATAGCCCCTGTTACAACTGTATAAGATGCTACACTCTTTATTTTGATGTGCCAAACTGCCAATCTAAGATTCTGCTCACGCCAAGTGTGCGCGATGACAAGCCTGACAAATTGTGGCCACTCATGCAGAAACATGCCAATCCAGCAATGATTAATTTCAGCTGCAGTCACGTCTAGACAATTGGAGCTGTATTTAAAAGATATACAAATAATATGACAGCATGGCAAAAACTTACGGCGCACTCGGATCTCTGTTAATCTTCATTCGCAGATATAAGCTTTTATTTAACGTTTTTGAAAAAAAATATCTTTCTCAATTTCAATATACAATCACCAGCATATCTCAAACACTTTATCTGCAAAATCGCATCTACAACAAATACATATTTGAATAAATTAAAACAAAGGGGTTAAATAATAATACTAATAAAATTTGGAAATAAATTTATTGTACATAATTTACTACAATATTTTAAGCAGTACTGTATAAATTTTATGAAACATAATGGACTAATAATGGTACAATTTAGTAATAAAAATTGGACCAAACTGTAGATTGATAAAATCGCGCGGTTACAGCAGAATCTATAGATTTCACGTTGTACATAATAAAAAAGTTTTTGATATTTTAAAGCCGATATATTTCTTTGCACAAAAGTTTTATTTTATTTATTTAGAGACTGAGTTTTTAAAATAGTTTGAACATGAAAATCAACCGCGCGATCTATAATAAGCTTGTAACATATACCAACATAAGAGTCGCAATAAAATATTATATTTACACTGCAAAAGGTAGTCTGCCCGCGGAGATTAATGTCCTTAAAGATACAACTAAAATAAACGATAAATACTTTTACAATAACCTTATATAATACAGGGTGATCTCAAACGATACCGGCAATAAAGAAGGAGTCTCAGAAATAAGTCCCACCAGAAAGCACAGTGTAGCATCTCAAATAATCGCCAAAATTAGTAGTAAAAAATTACCTATTCCTAGTGGTCATCCTAATTGACTAATAAACAAAAAATTATTCCATTTATGTATATTATTAAACTTTCGCTTTCAAACATAGAATGGAATTCACACAACTGACGACGATCGTATGACGACCATGAGTTGAACCACTGAGTTTGAGCTTTTTTTTAATTTGTATCTGTAGATTTTTCCATTAAGGATGACAACCGGAAATAGAACAATTTTTTCTCATTTTTGCCGATTTTTGAGTTACTACACTGTACTATCAGACGAGGGGTTATTTTCAATGGGGAGTGAGACTTCTCCTTTGCGTTGTTTATTCCTAACTATATCCAGAGGCTCCGATCAGACGTGTGCAGTTAATTGCATGGGAATGTGTACATTGACGCTTTATTTGAACCTTATTTCCTTGCAATAAAGATTAAAATACATTTAAAAGAGTATACATTCCTAGTCAAATGACTGTACCTATGCCAAGTCTTGGACATGGCATCTCCTCTCTTATAGTTCTTAAGCTTCACATTTTTACACTCCCTACACTAACTAACTCTTTTTTTACAACATTCACATATTTTTAACAAATACTCTTTTTGATGGTAAATTTTGGTTATTTTACAATAATAGCAAAGCAAATTACAATTTTAATAAACATAAGGAATGCTATACAAGCAACTTTAGCGTTACTCGCTACTAATAAATAATTGTTTTTCAAACAACATTGAAAATAATGATAACATTGAATATAAATTTCAATGCATGTTACGCATGCGTCTATACTAGGTAAATGCCACAATATATTTTGTCTTCAACCACCTGAATTTGCTGGGTTTTTGTAAAAAGGTCTTAATGAGTACGCCTACAGACTCGCAATAAAGAATAGTAGCATAGACACCTAATTTTATACTCATTATTTATGTATTAAATAAATAAAATAATATAAGCCCAAATGATTTTTGGACTCGAAAAGAATACAAATAATAATGTTAGCACAACCATTCATACTAATACGATTTAAAGAACACGAAAAAGAATAAAGTATCATCGAACTTTGACGGATTTCGATACACAACAATATGGACACTTTTTAGGGCAGTGGGCCTAACTTAATTTTAAGTCTAAAAGTAATTACACTTCCCAAATTACCAGACATAAGTTTGAAAGAAAAAAAGAAAAACTGTCAAGTGCAGGAATCAAAAAATGAATTTGTTAAGGTATATTCACACCGCTTATTCGCACTATTGATTAACGTCAATTATGTTAATGATCTCTTTTGTATAAAAGTTCGGCACGAAATAATGAGAATACTTCTTTACTTGAATTCAATTTTCCCTTTTAATCACCAATGCAAAAACATAACCCTCCTTCTAGCGCAATCGGGTAAAAATAAAGGCCCACCGTCCTAAGTAGAAGTAACAATTACAGTACACTAACGAAAAACGTTTCTAGCATAAAAAATAAGCCTTGTTTTATCACTTAAAATAGTTTGAAGTCTTCACAGCATCTGCCTGACTTGTGGAAATGTACTAGCTCGGTCTCTTCAAAATGTTTACTCTTCAGTAGATCATTAGAAATGGCACCGATGGAACTTAAAGAAGTAAATAATTTTTGAATATGATCCGATTTAAATTAAATTATTTTTTAAGCATAATAGTTTTCAACTACACTTAATTGATTATTTAAATCGTTAAAAACATTTCATAATATAATTTTTCGAAGTTTTAACTTGAAGAACGCACTCAAGAAAATAAAACAAAATGATTATAGATCAATCTCGTTTTGAACGTTTCTCACAACTCAAACCTCTGATATTTTTTAAAAATTCAATCCACTCATGCCATCTCCATGAAAACTACTTGCACACATCAATAAAAATAAAGTAAAAATAAAATTGTGACAAAGTAGTCTAATCATAAGTTACGAAATACTGTGATAAGCAGCAATGATGACGTTTAAAATGTTTATAGCCTCTTAACATTAAAGTATTCGTAAATAAATACAGGGTGTAAAGGACAGGTTTCCAAATTTTTACAGATGTCCTGAAAGCAGATTTCATCTTGAAAATCAACTCCGATGAAAAAATTACAATTCAGATTAATTTTAATCACTTATGTTTTTACTAACCTACCCCTTACACCCTGTATATGACTCATATCAATAATACCTCTGTATTTACTTTTTATAAAACCAGTTAAAATTATACTTTTTAAAAAGATTTTTGGAAAAGATAATTTGAATTTTTAAAAACCGTTTATAAAGTTTTTATTCATAATTTTGTAATATTTTTTCTTTCCAGCAAATGTAATAAAGCCAGACAGTAAATGAGGTCGAGCAGATATAATAGTTTTGGTCGATTTTTAATTTTAAAATTACATGGGAGACGTTAACTGACACGCAGGTCGCAAAAACATTTGTGGCCCGATAGAATTCGAAGCATTAGTCGAAATCGCAATAAATGTAGATAAGACAGGATATACACTTAGGTTACAATGGCTTACGAGTGATAGAACTTCGCGGGATAATATACAAAATCGGGTACAAAATATGAGGATAGATAAAAGTAATTCGCATCGAAATCGCAGATTAGATTTGGCCTGAAAGTACGGTAATAGGGTAATTCATTAAAATTTTCAAATCTAAGGGTCGAGGTAGTTCGATGGGGCGCTACCAATCCCCTGATGCGTTACTGATCAACTGTTGACAACTGTGTCACCTTGATCTATGGACTTGTGTGGATCGGGTTGTTTTGTATCATTTCACAGACTATAAAAGAAAAATTCCACAGATAATTAGTTCCAAAAAAGGTTTGCCAACTTTTTTTTCAGTTCATTGAAATGTAATTTAGGTTATAGAAGGTACGTAATAAGACAAAACTTGGCGGACTTGACCTTCATCACATACGTGTACTTCGCATTAAAAAATAAACGCGAGTGGAAGGGCAATAAAGAAAAATAATCTGTTATGATAGTCATAGAAAGAAAGGAAAATTCTAGTCTATGAAATGAACAGTACATGCACTGCTCCTATAATCACGAGTCCACACACCACTGTGACACAGCGCCAACCTCGTAATTCGAAAGACAGGAAACGGGGGACACATGAACCATTCCTTACGCAGGGCGTTTAAACGCCGCGTTTGATCGCTTCTTTATACACGTGCTTACTAGACGGGCGTGTGTGTTCCCAGGCGCACGCGCAATGCCTCGCGCTCGCGCTGTGCGTCGGCCAGCTCTGCGCATAGAGCGCGGCACACGCGGTGGAGAACCGCGTTCTGTTCCTGAAGCGACTTCACGTCGGGATCCGCCTCGCAGGACGACTCGCGAGATGGCTTGCGGTATACCTTCAACAAAAAACAGTACAACATTACTAAAGTACGGCCAACGAGAAGCGATACCAAATGTAAACAAACCCAATGTCATGGGTGAACCCGTCTGACTTTGACATATTTTGGCGGGAGAACGAGACATACAGTACACAAGATGGGAAGAGACAGAACATATTGTCAACTCGACAGTCGTATCGACCTTTTGTATCGCTGCTAGTTGGCCGCACTTTAATCAATCTTCTTCTTCTTATCGTGTCGACAACAAACCTACACAGTGTCAGCCCAAAACTCCGCCACAAGAATGGCGGTATCAGCAGCATTAATTAATCCTCCTGCGTGCAGTTGCTCGGGCACTCAGGGCACGACATCATGTGCTTCATCGACTGGGGATTCTTGGAGGCTCAAACATAGAGCGTAGGTGCGGTTTTGTTCCGTAGTCGATTACTTGTCAATTGAAACTGTTTATGATCTCTCAAATCCCATATATATTGTATGGCAACTTTAAAAGCAAATTATGACGTCACGTTTTCACGAGACAACTATAGGTACAGGGCTTAACTGACTCTGGGAGCGGCACGGGATAGGTGACTTTGATATATTATGACGTGACAGAACATAAATATCTGAAGATCTAGTCTCGCTGACGCTTGACTGTCATAAGAACACCTTCCCGTGCCGGTCCCATACTATACTATACTATACTATCTATACAGTATTCCAACTCGGCCATATTTTTGAAATAAATGTCAACAGCCGCGCGGTACGTCACCGTATGACAACATGCGATAGGGCTTCGCATGTTGTCATACGGTTCGGTTCAAGTGGAGTTAAAAAAGAAAAACTCTAATTAACAGTTGATTAGTTAAGTGACGCTTAAGCAGTGTTTATAAGTGAGAATATTTAATGACTGATTAAGAAGTTAACGAGTCATTAGTTAATTAGTAGCTTAGACGTTGATTAGTTGATTTTTATAAGTATAGCCTGACCAGGAACATAAAAACCCTCGCCATGTTGCGGAAAACTAGTTAATGGTACTAATTTCTTTTAATGGCAACAGTAACTGAAAACTTCATTTACATGTCACCTTGCATGTCAATAATTAAACGTCTATTGCTGTCAAAGTGTAAACAAATTTTATTTTAAATGTGTGCAATTGATTTTGTGAATTAAATTGCTAAAAAATTTTTATAGTCGTGAAAGAAAAGTGGTTCACAATGTGTTAAAGTATTTGTTGAAGAGAAATACTAAGGGTTCGGACAATATTTTCATTGAATAATGTTTCCGACAAAGGTTGTCAAATTGACTGACATGTTTATCGTATAGTACAGTCCACTATGAAAATTAGCTGTGGTTTGTTTTAACTACCTAATAGGTAGTACCTATTTTTAAGTTTTTTGTCACTTTGTAAGTTTGAATTTTATGGAATTGGGAAAGAAGTACCGAGTTTGAAGCGTTCATGAGCAGACATTGTAGTTGAATATTCAAATTCTGAATTTTATTATTGATGAAAAATAAAATAAATCCTACTAGCTCGATTGATGGTTTCATTTAATTTATTTAAAGCACGTTACCTATAAATAATCTTTTTTCGTTAATTTATGAAAATGTCAAATTAGCCCGTAATCCTGAATCCTGATACATAACGTCAATTGTGGCGTCTCAACTGTTTGTGTCAGATTGAGCTATGGTAACCGTTTTTTGTTTCTTTTTTTTAGTAAATGAAACTTATTTTGCATTTGTAGTAAGTAAGTAGGTACCTACTTATAAGATAAGTCATGTCTAAATCAAAATTCTACTATTATTGATACGATTAAGTGTTTTTTTGTGTGCATGGAACGGTTCGGAACAAACTGCATTGAATCTATATTGCATGTTGTGTCAGCCTATAATTGTTGTTGCATTGTAACTTTGTTCATAATTGTAATTTTTAAGTGTACATGTTGTAATGTAACAATGTTGGTAGACCTAATAAATAAATAAAATAAAATAAGGTTAGCCTATTAATTTAACACAGGTACGACTGTACTCAGTGTTGCACTATCAAATGCAATTGACGCGCCTCTATGCCAGGGTTTTTATGTTCCTGGTCAGGCTATAAGGCTTTTAATGATTTCGAAGACATTAAAATCATATTTTATGGTTCATCTATCATCTTCATCAGGCCATTTAGCCTCCACTGCAGAAGCACGACACTCTCTAATTTACTGGAGGCAAATTGAGGATTTGGCCTACACTCCCCATGTTGGCCACACGGGTTGGGGAGGTTCTTATGGTTAATTGGAAATAAATAGGTAGGACTAAAGCCCGGTCTGCGAGCACGTAGAATTTTGTCCAATGACCCCAAGCTACCTATTATATTGTTGTCGCGACTGTGCGACGGGCGTCCGCAGTGAGTGTGCGAGCGCGACAGCAACATAATTACGCGCGAGCGATAAGGATGGGTAGCTTGGGGTCATTGGACAAAATTCTACGTGCTCGGCGACCAGAATATAGTTATGGTTAATTGGAAATAAATAGTGTTAGGACTAGACATGTGTTATATTTGAGAAGTTGTGCCTTCAAGTTATTGGTTTATGGTGTCAGCTAGCTGATCGGCATATCTTTAGCAGTGGATATTGTTACTCTATATTTAGTATGGTTGTAGTATTTGTAGGCGTACTTGTCCCCGGCTAATTATGGTTAATTGGAAATAAATAGTGTTAGGACTAGACATGTGTTATTTTTGAGAAGTTGTTCCTTGGACTAATTGGTGTATGGTGTGAGTTAGCTAATCGGCATATCTCAACAGTGGTCATTGTTAGGGTAAAGTTATCTTTAGTATGTGGTTAATTGGAAATAAATAGTGTTAGGACTATAGTCCGGTCGCCGAATATAACATAGGATTTCGTCCAATGACCCCAAGCTACCTATCTTTATCGTTCGCACGTAATTATATTGCTGTCGCGACTGTGGAACGGGCGCCCGCAGTGAGTGTACTTGGGGTCATCGGACGTAATTGTACGTGCTCGGCGACCGGACTTTAGACGTGTTATTTTTTAGAAGTTGTGCCTTCGAGTTATTGGTTTATGGTGTCAGCTAGCTGATCGGCATATCTTTAGCAATGGTCATTGTTAGGGTAAAGTTATCTTTAGTATGTGGTTAACTGGAAATAAATAGTGTTAGGACTATAGTCCGGTCGCCGAGCACGTAGAATTTCGTCTAATGACCCCAAGATACCCATCCTTATCGTTCGCGCGTAATTATATTGCTGTCGCGACTGTGCGACGGGCGCCTGCAGTGAGGGTCATTGGACGAAATTCTACGTGCTCGGCGACCGGACTTTAGACGTGTTATTTTTTAGAAGTTGTGCCTTCGAGTTATTGGTTTATGGTGTCAGCTAGCTGATCGGCATATCTCAACAGTGGTCATTGTTAGGGTAAAGTTATCTTTAGTATGAATGCAGTCTGTATGCGTACTTGTCACCGGCTAATTATGGTTAATAAAATTGGAAATAAATAGTGTTAGGACTAGACATGTGTTATTTTTGAGAAGTTATGCGTTGGAGTTATTGGTTTATGTTGTACGCTAGCTGATCGTCATATCTCAACAGTGGTCATTTTTATGGTGCGTCCAGACTGGGCGAACGAGCTCGCGCGGCAAACTCAACATCCTGCTCACTCAAGAGCAGAGTGAGCAGGATGACCAACATGCCGCGCGAGCCCGTTCGCCCAGTGTGGACGCACCATTAGGCTAAAGCTATCTTTAGTATGATGGAGATTGATAGGGTTAAGACGTTTAGTATATGATTGTAGTCTGTATGCGTACTTGTCCCCTTGTACTGCTAGTTACCTCGAAGGCACCGTGCATCTTGGGCGCGTCGTCGCGCGCGTAGCCGAACCCGTCGCCTTCATACTCGCGCGGCGCGAACGCGTCGGGAGGAAAGGCTGGTTCACCCTGTTGAATATAAGATGCGTTTTGTACAAAAATATAAGTTGACTGTCAGTTTTAAAGTGTTGCTAACTTGAAATTATTATTTTGACAGTTCGGGTGTGGTGTTGATGGAGATGATGTCGTTATAGATATGGCAATAAGGGCTATTTTCCACCAATGCAAAGACGAGACGTGTTATAAACTCAGCTTCAGCACTAATGGTTGAGCAGAGTTCCGTTATGCTTTGGGCAAAATAATCTGCATAGCGGCCGCTTTTCTCCGCACATCTCGCCTTGTCTCTGCTTAGGTGGAAAATGGCCCTATGTTATGTCATGCCTGTTCTAGATGAAGCGGCTGCCTGGCACTCTTTCTGAGCTGCTTCGAAAACGGGTCGCGAGGCGAGCTACGTCCAGGTATTGAAGAAAGTGGAACCTTATTACAAGGCAGTAAGGCGCGAGGTGTCCGCGTTCGTCCTCGTTGCGCTAGTTAGAGAGTGAGTAGAGAACGCGAGGTGAATACGCACGGGGGAGATGGAACCCTACCACAACACAGTAAGGCGCTTGCTGCTGCGACACTTCTGCAGAGGTCATTGACCCACTATCTGTCGCTGATCTGTTTGCGCTCGGTATCGATGGAAATGGAACCCTATCACAAGATAGTAAGGCACTGACCCGCTCGCCCTCGCTGCGCTGGTTGGTGAGCGGGCGGCGCGCGAGCGGCGAGGCGTGCGATGGGAGATGGAACCCTATCACAAGGTCTCAAGGCAGTAAGGCACATGATGTTCACGCTAGCTTCTGCAGAGGTCATTGAGCTGCCACTGATCTGTATTCGCGCGTCGTTGCTGCAGATGGAATCCTATCACAAGGCACTAATGCCCGTTTTCACCATCAATTCCTAATTTTTGAGTGAGCCCTATGACAACAAAATTCATATTATGTGTTACCATAGGGGTCACTTAAAAATTAGGGATTGATGGTGAAAACGGGCATAAGTCTCTAGTTACTGTGTGTACTAACCCGCTCGCCCTCGCTGCGCTGGTTGGTGAGCGGGCGGCGCGCGGGCGGCGAGGCGTGCGAGGGAGATGGAACCCTATCCCAATGTCGCAAGGCAGGAAGGCGCGTGGCGTCCGCGCTAGCTTCTGCAGAGGTCATTGAGCTGTCACTGATCTGTGTTCGCGCGTCGTCGCTGAAAATGGAACCCTATCACAAGGCTGTAAGACACTAACCCGCTCGCCCTCGCTGCGCTGGTTGGTGACCGTTGGCACGCGGGCGGCGAGGCGTGCGAGGGGGTAAGCGCGGAGGAGATGGAACCCTATTACAAGACAGTAAGACACTAGCTGTTGCGACACCAGCTGGTGGCGCGCGGACGGCGAGGTGGCGTCACTGGAGTTGGAACCCTATCACAAGGCACTAAGTCTCTAGTTACTAATGCACTGACCCGCTCGCCCTCGCTGCGCTGGTTGGTGAGCGGGCGGCGCGCGGGCGGCGAGGCGTGCGAGGGAGATGGAACCCTATCACAAGGCAGTAAGGCACTGACCCGCTCGCCCTCGCTGCGCTGGGTGGTAAGGCACTAGCTGTTGCGACACTAGCATGTGGCGCGCGGACGGCGAGGTGGCGTTAATGGAATGCAACCCTATCACAACTAAATAAGGCTCTAGTCTCTAGAGTACTGACCCGCTCGCCCTAGCTGCGCTGGTTGGTTAGCCGGCACCGCGGTGTTAATGTAGATAGAACCCTATCACAAGTTTGCAAGGCAGTAAGGCGCGTGCCGTTCACGCTAGCTTCTGCAGAGGTCATTGAGCTGTCACTGATCTGTATTCGCGCGTCGTCGCTGCAGATGGAACCCTATCACAAGGCACTAAGTCTCTAGTTACTAATGTACTGACCCGCTCGTCGCTGCGCTGGTTGGTGAGCGGGCGGCGCGCGGGCGGCGAGGCGTGCGAGGGAGATGGAACCCTAACACAAGGCAGTAAGGCATTGACCCGCTCGCCCTCGCTGCGCTGGTTGGTTAGCGGGCAGCGCGCCCGCCATTAGCGTGCTAGCCAGGGGGACACGCGCGGGGGAGATGGAACCCTATCCCAATGTCGCAAGGCAGGAAGGCGCGTGGCGTCCGCGCTAGCTTCTGCAGAGGTCATTGAGCTGTCACTGATCTGTCTGTGTTCGCACTTCATCGCTGGAAATGGAACCCTATCACAAGGCGGTAAGGCACTGACCCGCTCGCTCTCGCTGCGCTGGTTGGTGAGCGGGCGGCGCGCGGGCGGCGAGGCGTGCAAGGGAGACACACGCGAGGGAGATTGAACTCTATCACAATGTCCCAAGGCGCGTGGCGTTCACGCTAGCTTCTGCAGAGGTCATTGACCCACTACCTGTCGCTGATCTGTTTGCGGCGAGGCGTGCGAGGGGGACACGCGCGGCGGCGGCGCTGGGGAAATGGAACCCTATCACAAGGTCGCAAAGCAGTAAGGCGCGTGGCGTCCGCGCAAGCTTCTGCAGAGGTCATTGACCCACTATCTGTCGCTGTGTGTTTGCGCGTCGTCGCTGGAGATGGAACCTTATTACAAAGCAGTAAGGCTCTAGTTACTAGTGTACTGACCCGCTCGCCCTCGCTGCGCTGGTTGGTGAGCGGGCGGCGCGCGGGCGGCGAGGCGTGCGAGGGGGACACGCGCGGCGGCGGCGCGGGGGGCGCGGTGCTCTTCAGCCGGTTGAGGTCGAGCGAGCTGGAGCGCGTGTGGTTGCGCAGCGGCCGCGGTGGCGGTGGCGGCGGCGGTTCCTTCTTAGGCGCGTATTGGAGAGACGCGGGACCCTGCAAGGTAAATAAACCAGTTAGATAAATAGGGCGCTTTAGGTACGGCTACAAATACAATCACCTAAACTGAAAAAATCATGCCCGTTTTCACCATCAATCCCTTAAGCGTTTGCTAACTAAACATCACTTTGGTTAAACGATCGCCTAAACTGCCCACTAACATAAGTTCGTTTTCACCATGCTATAGTAAACCTAAGTAGGGACTCTTTTGTCAGGTGGCGTTTCTTCGTGCGCCTAGTGACGTTTAAAAAACCGGTAATTTCCGATAAAATATTTTATTGGGAATATCTTACGTATTTCACAGAAACAAATGAAATAAAAGTAAAACAAAGAAATAGTTGACCAAAACTGATGTCTTTTTGTATTTTTGAGTTATTATTAAAGACAAAAAAAGATATTTGGGCTATTATGTAATCTGTGGTTTGGGTGCTTAATGTAATTCCTTTGCCTTAAAAAAAGTAAATGTCAAGATGACTGCTGCACCACATTATAAGAAAATAAAAATGTACAATGATTTTGATAGATATTTTGTTGAGTTCTGTGTGTAGTTTTGTGCGATTTAACGATAAAAACGACAATGGAAAAAAGAAATGAAGCAAAATTTTTCCCTCAAGGAAAAATATAAATTGGTTTACTTGCCCACAAGGATACTGTACGAGCACGTCAGCATCGACCGCGACCTACGTGCTAGCCGACTGGCCCATGAATCCTCAACGTGCACCGTAGGCACTCTACACCGACGGCACATTGGACTGGACACATTGAATTGTGTAAATCTTGTATACCTATAGCAATAGCATAACAGTAATAAACCAGATATCAACCGTCCGCGTTGTGTTTCATTTACCCCCACTGAGGCCAAGAAAGCCTTAGTGCAGCCCTCCTTCCTATCAAATCTTTATTATATCTAATTATAAGGTATTGTTAGGGCTCTAGGGACTACAAACGAAGCCAGAAATATAGCTTGGTTATGAGATAAGTTATGAGTGACCAATACCTACTATCTATACCGTATGTACCTAATCCTGTCTCACTCTATAATATTTTTATGTAGCCGCCTGAATAAACTTGAGTGAAAAAGTGTTTCCACTGTCTCAATTGCATAAAAAGCTTCAAAAAAATCATTTCATTCATGTTTCATTCAGTTTTCATTTTGCCGAATAGGCGTGATTGACAATATAACTGTCACCTAACACTTAGGCGGCCGAAAATCGGGCCCCTGTTTTAAAGTGCTCCCATAAGGCCTAAGATGTCCCCTATGTGTTGGTGAAAACGAAATTCCTGTTAGGTATTACTTAATATTTCATAAAGGTCGCTTTAAAATTAGGGATTGATGGTGAAAACGGGCATCAGTCTCACAGACGTTGGCGAATCACTTTAACCAAAGGTGAAACTTTAACCTTTGGAAACGACGGAACGTGCCTGGATGGGGTCGGCGCCGGACCGGTCGTTCTGGAAACTCTCTCCTTGGGGGAGGCCTTTGTCCAGCAGTGGACGTCATTTGGATTATCTTGTCGACGCTTTTCTAATGAAGAATAAGGCATCTTGGTTACATGTCCTGTGTCGCTATTAATCGCCGCGTCGGGGATGGGGAGGGGATTCGTAGTGACAGGCTCACGCGCGAATGGAGCCGCTTGGGGCTGGCCAGCTCGAAGGCATGGGCGAAGTCGTCTCTCCTCGGTGACGCGCTCGCTCTGACGTCATCATGCGGCCACTTAGAGGGTCTCCAGGTTAGGCACGCTCTAGTACCGACTTACCTCGTCATGCGTAGTCACAGGCTCACGCGCGGGCGGCGGTGGTAACACTCCAGCGGTCTTCACCGGCTTCCTCGGCTGCGGGCGCTGGATAGACTTGATCTCGGCGCCGTTTGGCGGCGGCTGTGAATGAAGCCGATTGGGACTTGCTAGCTCGAAGGAATTAACCAAGTCGTCTCGACGTGGTGAGGCACTAGCTCTGACGTCATCATGCGGTCACTCAGTGGGCGACTGGACTGAAAAATTTTAGAATCACGCTCTATTACCGACTTACCTCATCATGCGTAGTCACAGGCTCACGAGCGGGCGGCGGTGGTAACACTCCAGCTGTCTTCACCGGCTTCCGTGGCTGCGGGCGCTGGATAGACTTGATCTCGGCGCCGTTTGGCGGCGGCTCCGCCGGCGGCTGCGAGTTGAGCCGCTTAGGGCTGGCCAGCTCGAAGGCATGCGCGAAGTCGTCTCTCCTCGATGAGGCACTGGTTCTGACGTCATCATGCGGTCACTTAAATGGTTAGGCACGCTCTAGTACCAACTTACCTCATCATGCGTAGTCACAGGCTCACGAGCGGGCGGCGGTGGTAACACTCCAGCGGTCTTCACCGGTTTCCTCGGCTGCGGGCGCTGAATAGACTTGATCTCAGCGCCGTTTGGCGGCGGCTGTGAATGAAGCCGCTTGGGACAGCTCGAAGAAGTGAGCGAAGTCGTCTCGACGTGGTAAGGTACTAGCTCTGACGTCATCATGTGGTCACTTAGAGGGTCTCCGGGTTGAACATATTAGAGACACGCTCTAGTATCGACTTACCTCATCATGCGTAGTAACAGGCTCACGAGCGGGCGGCGGTGGGAGCACTCCAGCGGTCTTCACCGGTTTCCTCGGCTGCGGGCGCTGGATAGACTTGATCTCGACACCGTTTGGCGGCGGCTGAGTTGAGCCGCTTAGGGCTGGCCAGCTCGAAGGCATGCGCGAAGTCGTCTCTCCTCGATGAGGCACTGGTTCTGACGTCATCATGCGGTCACTTAAAGGGTTAGGCACGCTCTAATATTGACTTACCTCATCATGCGTAGTCACAGGCTCACGCGCGGGCGGCGGCGGCAACACTCCAGCGGTCTTCACCGGCTTCCGTGGCTGCGGGCGCTGGATAGACTTGATCTCGGCGCCGTTTGGCGGCGGCTCCGCCGGCGGCTGCGAGTTGAGCCGCTTAGGGCTGGCCAGCTCAAAGGCATGCGCAAAGTCGTCTCTCCTCGGTGACGCGCTCGCTCTGACGTCATCATGCGGCGCCGCGTCGGGAGTGACGCGTAGAGCAACGGGATGGAAGATCTTCGGGTCGCGCTCCACGGCCGATTTGTGGAAGTCGAAGTTGACCGGCTTCGGGCCAGGGCTCGACACGCTCGATGTGGGCGAATCGACGAATTTTGTCCACTCCTAGAATTAGTATTTATGTCACGTTAATAACGACTAAAGTCTGATTCTTTGTAATTTTGGGGTTGCTAGTCGCGTAGTTGCAGACTAGGAAAGATTTTTGGATTGTAGTAAATAAAAATATTCGTATTTCTTGACAGTGTCTTGACCGAGTAAGCTAAGTTGTGACAGCTAATAAGTTCATATGAACTTATGTCTAGGCAAATTTAATTTTAAACATAGATGTAATAACACACAATGAATAATTATTTATGTACCTTGTTATTTAGCTGTGGCTCCGGCTTCGGCGGAGACAAAGAAGGCGGCCGATCGGGCTCCGGTTTCTTCGCCTCAGGTTCGGTTTTATGAACGAAGCTGAAGTCTGCCGAGGACCCAGAACTGAACATATCAGAGCCCAAATCAACTAAATCCGTAGTGAGCGCGGTTTGAGAGAAACGCGAGTCCACTTGAGGTATCAAACACGCGGGCAACGTGTCAGGCACCGGAATATTGTTCCGCCTCAGTACAATCAGATGCATCGCTATACTGAACTCTTCAAGCGTCAGCATCCCGTCTTTGGTTATGTCGGAGAGTTGCCAGATCTTCCGCAGATCCGGCACTGAGAGTCGAGACTTTTCGAAGAACAACCTTGAATGATAAAAACAATTGTTAGCAAGGCTGGAAAACCAAGAGATTTGGTAACTCGCTAAAAATATTTTAGGAACGTGTGTTGAATGAGGAAGTGTCTATTCTAGACTGTGCCGTACCTTGGTCCACAGGCCCCTTGATCTTGGGGCCCTTTCCTTAGATCGTGATCTTGGTCGGACAAACATGCCTTAAGAGCGTTTACGCGAAGCGCGGCGTTTCAAGGGGAATCATTGGAAATGATTCGCGCGCGGCGTTTTTTAATAGTTTTCAAATGTTTATAGCAAAACAATAACAATGAATTAAATATCGTTTTAAAGTAAATATTTTAAAGAAGATGTTGTTTTATTATATTAAGCTATTTTTATGTTGAATAAAGGAAGAATATTGGTGAAAAAATCACTTTGATTTTTGGGTATTTCACGTTCTTTTAATTTGTGATTTCTTATTGTAAAATGCTTAAATCTAAAATTTTTCTCTGATAACTATTTGCCCAAGGATCTATGCAATAGGATATAAATGTTTGTTAAATCGTTTTCACAGTATTTTTATAAAAATTTCAGCTTGTAAACTCACGCTAAAGTGGAAATTTACAAAACCTGTGTGGACTTATCTTGATAGAATTCTTAAATACTAAACTAATCGCAATATTTTCTCAATTAACTATTTAGACGACGAAATTGCCTAACTATTTATGCCTATAACATATTTGTAGTATTACTGGTTAATGATTGTAACGAGTTGAAAAAGTACTGTTTTTGCGCCAAACGGCGTAAACGCTCTTAACTAGCTAAAAATTCTCCCACCAGGTAAAAGGATCTATGCTATAGGATATAAATGTTTGTTAAATCGTTTTCACAGTATTTTTATAAAAATTTCAGCTTGTAAACTCACGCTAAAGTGGAAATTTACAAAACCTGTGTGGACTTATCTTGATAGAATTCTTAAATACTAAACTAATCGCAATATTTTCTCAATTAACTATTTAGACGACGAAATTGCCTAACTATTTATGCCTATAACATATTTGTAGTATTACTGGTTAATGATTGTAACGAGTTGAAAAAGTACTGTTTTTGCGCCAAACGGCGTAAACGCTCTTAACTAGCTAAAAATTCTCCCACCAGGTAAGTGATTTTGAACAAGGAACTGTTTATTTTGGCATACTTCTGTACCTGGCGGTGGGCCCCGATAGCAGGCCGCGCTCGGTTACAGCGCGGTGTAATGGCCCCCTGCGCCTCGCCGATGGCCCACGCTTCCCCCTACAAGAGTGCGGGCCGGTGTATAACCGCGGTACGTACCTAGCGGTGGGCTCAGACAACAGGCCGCGCTCAGGCAGCAGTTACACGAACTGCGCGGCGTAATGGCCCCCTGCGCCTCGCTGATGGCCCACGCCTCCCTACGAGAGTGCGGGACGGTGTATAACCGCGGCACGTACCTAGCGGTGGGTCCCGACAGCAGGCCACGTTCAGGCCGCAGCTGTGCAAACTGCGCTGCGTAGTGACGCGCCTGCGCTTCGCTGATGGCCCACGCCTCCCACTACGAGAGTGCGGGCCGGTGTATAACCGCGGTACGTACCTAGCCGTGGGCCCAGACAGCAGGCCGCGCTCAGGCCGCAGCTGTGCGAACTGCGCTAAGTAGTGACGCGCCTGCGCTTCGCTGATGGCCCACGCCGCCTCGCCTTACTCCTGTGAGTGTATACAGCCTCGTCACGAACCTAGCGGTGGGCCCCGACAGCAGGCCGCGCTCGGACCACAACTGTGCGGCGTAGTGACGCACCTGCTCTTCGCTGATGGCCCACACTTAATCACCCTCCCACTTCTATAGTGTACACAGCCGTGACATGTACCTAGCGGTGTGCCCCGACAGCAGACCGCGCTCAGGCCGCAGCTGTGCGAACTGCGCAACGTAGTGACGCGCCTGCGCTTCGCTGATGGCCCACGCCGCCTCGCCTTACTCCTGTGAGTGTATACAGCCGTGACACGTACCTAGCGGTGGGCCCCGACAGCAGGCCGCGCTCAGGCCGCAGCTGTGCAAACTGCGCTGCGTAGTGACGCGCCTGCGCTTCGCTGATGGCCCACGCCGCCTCCGCTTCGCCCTCGCCTTCCTCCTCCGAAGAGTGGCGGTCCGAAGACTCCTCCTCCGTCCCTGCGGGAATATAACGCCTAAGTCACAACAGAAGGGTCACTTTGCAAACAAATTTTAGGCGCTATTTGCGGCCGTCCGCAACGGATAATAAAATGTACAAGGCCTATACAACTACACGAAGCATCCTCCGAGACGCCTATTGGTCTTAATGTATAGTTCAATTCTCGAAGGATGATCATGCGAGGCGGACGTGAAGTGTCATGGCTGCAAACGCGCAATGGACGACAGTCCAGTCAGTGATTGACAAATCACGATCCGCGTAAAATTTAATGACGAATTAATACGTTGTAGATGAATTTAGCGGTATGTTAAGAACATTTTTTTCTACGATCTAGCGCTTTGTCAATTGTCCTTTTCATTCCACACAACAGGATCTCAAAAAAAAAAACTCAGATCAGAAAAAAACTCTAACAACTAGTTAGAGTTTTTTGCATATTATCCGCCTCATTCGTAAACACCTCAAATATGAGTTCAAGTAAAAAATTAGCACAAAGCAAAACACACTGAAGGTTAATAAGTGTTAAATGTAACTAGACCAATTACTTATGAGTAAACTAAGTATGCTAATGGAATCTGTCAGCTAGACTAACAAAAAATAGGTTTTCACCATCAATCCCTATTTTTTAAGTGCCTCCTATGGTAACACATAACAGGAATTTTGTTTTCAAAGGGGTCACTTAAAAATAGGGATTGATTGTGAAAACGGGCATTATTCGTTTAATTATTTTAAATCCCTTTTCTTAGCTCTATCAGGGGGAACTATTGACAATATTGACTATTTGACACAAAGTAAATAAATATTGATTGATATTTTTTAGTTTTTAATATTATTAGCTGAATCACCGGTTATCAAAACACACGAAAGAAACAATTTACCTACTTTAGCTATTTTGTTAAGTAGTTACGAACAGATAAAAAGAAGTTTATTTATGTTTTCGGCAACTATGTTTTTCATTGGTAAAGTAATGCACAGAATCAGACTATTCCTTTAAAAATTAGCTTAATTAGTTACTCGTGTGGGTGTGACTTATTGGGAACAAGTGTTTTATCCCATAGTATCATCACCATCCATCGCAGTACATCCAATACCCAATAGACATGTTGTCACCACCAGTCATTAACATACCTACTTTTTAAAACTGACAAAACGAAACTCTCCCATAGATTTTGTATGGCACTACAAGCAAGTGACGTCACTATTTTGTCAACTCAATTAAACTATTATTTTCAATTACAATGCTAACAAAAATCGTAATTTACAGGTAATTTAAAATTAATTAAGTTTTTAAGACCAGAATGAAGGGTCTTTTTTAAAAAGTTGCAGTTTCGAATTATTGGGGTATGGTGTCAAACTATCTATTGTACATCACTTCGAGCACATACCCAGTAGCCTCGTGTGCTCCTCCGCAGTGTTGGTGGGCCACACGCCGCGGCCCGTCGCGCTGTGCTCCCATACAGGGTGCACCCGTTCCGCGACGCTGTTCGTAGGCGTGGGACTTTCGCTCGCCGTACTCCACGGAGAACCGTTCTTGCCTCTCCTCTGAAAGTTATATTGACATTGTTCAATTAAAAATCGTTTTTGTCAGATGGAATTTAAATCTAATTCATTTACTGAGTGGATGTTGCCCTGCTAGAGATCGTTACACCCACTGATGAAATAATAAATCTTTAGATTGGAAATAAACTTGGTTTTATTTTATCAAACAAATAAAACAATAGAAACGCGCACACCGTGACCATAGACCGGAGAGAGTAGAGATGTGCATAGACAACACAAAACGAGTTGCGTTCACACTTCATCATGCTCCCCTGGACGCGAACGTTTTGTAGTTAAGTCCATTGATGCAGTTAAGTCTTCATGCTTCGGTCTGTGAAGTCCTTTCGTCAGAGCATCTGCAACCATGTGTCTTGTGCATAGATATCGAACGGAAATTTGGTTCGCAGAAAATTTTTCTCGCACGAAGTGATAACGCACGTCAATTTGCTTGCTGCGCGCGTGATGCATCGAGTTTCCTGAAAGGTTAATAGCACTCTGGTTATCACAATAGAGAACAGTTGGAATACCTTTGTGACTCGGCCAGAACTTTTCTTCCAGTTGTTTTAGGCAAGGAGTTTCCTGTATTGCAGAAGATAATGACATGTATTTCGCCTCTTGATATGGTAAATTTTTCAAGATGTTCTGTTCATTTTCAGCCTTTGTTAGTTTTATATTCCATGTGTTTGTCTTAATTAAAGATTGATATTCTTTATTCATTGCCTCTTGCCANTTTGCTACAACGCTCTTAACTCGTACATAAACCGTATAACTTTATTTCTCAACATAAACAGTAGTAAATAGTTCGCCCTTGGCACAGCTTCCAAACTTTATGGTAGGAATAAATAAAAGGCCATAGCGATTGCGCCTCCTTGCTGGCACAAAAGAAAATGTTTCAGTGACCATACTCGTTTCCGAAAAAATATAAAAGAGCCTTCTGTGGTATAATACATTCAATAGATTCAATTCAATAGCATAAGATTGCATAATAACCCCTTCTATGTATTATACAAACTCTGTTCGTTTCATGTTTCGAAGTTTGTACTTTTACATAACTGATTTATGTAAACTTTTATTTCTGTAAGTTACATGCGGAATTTCAATACGTTACAAATTACAATAGCTGAAAGGAAACCTTACAAATAGAAAAATACTTTTGTCAGCTACGACGAAGCATGGAAATCCCACACAAAGAATATTGAAACGATTCATTTTAACACAGCATTTGTATATAAACGTAGCAAAACGTGTGTATGTAACGTAAGTTAAGATGCTAGATAGAAGAGCAGAGGTGATAATAGCAATCTAAGGCTGAGTTGCACCACCTAACTCTAACGATAACCGGTGTATTTTGCATGGACTTTGACAGATTTTTAACTTTTGTCAAAGTTAAAGTAAGATGGTGCAACCCAGCTTTAGCTTATATTATTACGGTAGACTGTCCAAAATTCAATCTGAAATGAGAGACAATGGCGTTAGCGGCTGTGTGCCAAATCTAAATATATAAAAGGAGAATTAGAATTAGATTTGGTTTAGGCTGTGCGTTGGTCTGTCAGTCAGTACTGACAGACCAACGCACAGCCTAAACGGCTAAACGTAGGCACTTGAAATTTGGAAAGGACGTAGCTTAGGTACTTTAGAGGTGCGTGCACTAAGAAAGGAATTCCCGAAATTCCCACGGGAACGGGAAATAGCGGGAAAATCCTTTTGTATGAAAAATCTAAACCGCTTAAGTTAGACGCTTGAAATTTAGCATGCAGGTACCTTAGTAAGCTTAAAGCTTAGTTACAACAGGATATTGCAAAATTCCCACGGGAACGGGAATTAGCGGGAAAAAACATTTGTATGGGATCCACGCGGACGAAGTCGCGGGCGGCCGCTAGTAGTGAATAAAATCACTTAAATTGTGATTAGTTTATATTAATAAAATTAACTCAAACATTCTAAACAGGATTCTACTGCATTTAGCTAAATAGGTATTTAGCCGTTGGAAATCGTGTTTCTCCCAAATAGTATTACCGCACGTACATTAACTATGCAACCGTTATCGTAAAATTACAGGATATTTGCGGCAAAGAGCCACGAAATGCTTGTTATTGAGCCGTTTCGGTTGCCGAAACGCTTTGGTTTAATTACTAGTTATCGATATATGTTTACCAATAAAGAGCTTACTCTCTTCTCACTTACTTACTTCTCAGCACTTGCCAAGTGTTTGTCTCGAAGCTGGCAGTGCAAAAACTAATGAGACATGTCCTATAAATCAGATCCTTACAGCATTGACGATTTGTAAGAAATAATTTGATAAGACAAAACAAATTAAGATATTTTTGATTTAATTTTTTTAACTGAATCAAATGGAACGTGGTGTTTGAGCCCAAAGAAAGTAACTTTCTCTTTTCTTCAATAGAAAATAGACACAATAGAAAAAAATATATCAAAATCTATTTACCGATGTTGTACAATAATGGCTCGTACTCACGGCAATCCTGAATATCAGACTGGATCCCGCAAAACTGAACTGTCAAGTGAACACATAATAATTTATGTGTTTGAAATTCGAATCACAAATTCGAACGGATAGATTTTTTGCGGGACGCTGCAAGGGATGTTCATCGAACGTAACCGTGACCCTGCTAAAAACAGTTCCTGCTAAAAACGGGATGTCTCCGTGGAAACAAGCCCTAAGACTTAGGCCGGGTTATACCATCCTACTTTAACTTTGACAAACGTTAAAAATCTGTCCATAAACTCCATACAATAAACGCCGGTTATCGTTATAGTTACCGTTAAAGTTAGGTGGTGCAAATCAGACTAAGTTCTAATAATATACTTAACGCAAACGTAAAAAGCGTCGATATCTCACCCAGTCACTGACGGGGTAGAGAATATTTTGAGCACGGCTGACGCGTAATATTTGACTTGAAATATAACTTACTGTCGACAATCTTATTACTTATAAGAATCACATCTTGGGCATTATCTTAATAGGATTTAACGTATGCCTTGAGATCTGCTTGTGATCTTGAACGTGACGTACCCATGTGATTTTAGGTTTATGCGTTAAGTAATAACTTTTTTTTTAATTTAATAAGTTTCGTTATTAGCATTAGTGTTAGCATTTAGAGATGACTATCAAACTAACTAAAAGAGCAGTTGTGGGTTCTATTCTCGCTTTAGGCAGTTAGATTTTTTCTATTCTAATTTCTATCTAAGTATCTATTTCTTTTTGTTATCAAAATGCGACAGTTGTATAGAGTCTTAATGTTCTATAGTGACTCTGGAGTGCTTTTATTTTTGTTTGGTATTTTAAAAAGGAAAGTGTTTTAACTGTCTCGGGAGTGCTTTCAGTCGTGTTCAATATATGCTCACTAATATTATAAACAGAAAAGATTTTGATTATTTGCTTGTTTGTATTGAATGAAACTACTGGACCGATTTGAAAAAATATTTCACTATATTTCTGACTGGCGGCCACCCGCGACTTCGTACGCGTGGATCCCGTTCTACCCCCTTAGGGGTGGAGTTTCGTAAAATCCTTTCTTAGCGGATGCCTAGGTCATAACATCTACCTGCATGCCAAATTTCAGTTCGATCCGTTCAGTGGTTTGGGCTGTGCGTTGATAGATCACAATGTCAATCAGCCAGTCACCTTTGAGTTATACATATATTATTTCTGAAGTACATAGGCGATACGAAGCTCGCCAAGTCAGCTAGTAATAAAAAATAACTAACTAGACTCTCGCTAGCATCACCTTATTTTGATTCTATACAAATATTTTAGCATAGGATCCCTCATAACACCCTCTTCGGCGAGAGCTATCAATAACCTACGACTCCGAATGTGTGGTGATACAAATACCCTCGGAAATATGCATTCTTCTCACGTCCTTGCCTCCGCGTAGATAGTCCCTAGAAAATATAGTAAGACGATTTGGTAGACCGCGAAAAGGGGAAAAGCAAAGATTGATGGTGAGGTGGTTTTGCATAAGCTTTTGTATTTACTTATCTTGAGTAAAGATGTTGAAAAGTGTACCATTGGAAAACTTGTCAAAAGTGGAGTGAATGGATAGGTAGAGACCACAACTTGGCAAATATTTATTTATTTTCTTTATTAGGAAAAAATACAGCTTATATTAACTTATATAATACAAGTAGCATAAAAATAATAAGTTTTACACAAGCCTATGAGTTTTCACTGATAGTTTTAAATTGAAAAGACAGATTCACAATACTTACAGCTAACTTAAACAATATTATTATAGTGTAGGTAAACTCCTCCTGTTCGATCGGCCAATTGACATCAAGAAAATACGAGTAGCAGGCAGTAGAAAAATGAAAAAGCGGAAGTAGATAGTCTCGTTTGGAGTCCAGCTGTGATAATATTCACAATATAAAAGCGGAAAATCTTGCAGTGGACATGGTAAAGTATGACACTCTCATAATCTCACAATTATTTACCCCCCTTGACAAAAGCAAACTTGAAATCGGAATCGGAACAAGCATCTCGTTCCACACCGGATGTGATTATACACGCGGATACACCGAAAACGGGCATCCGACTTTTAGCAGATGTTTTAATCGGCTACCTAAGTAAACTCTGACAAACGTTACTTCGACATTACGTCACTCCCTCACTACTGAATATCGACATGACTTTAATTCGACACTACACTATTCAGACAAAGGCAAATATCCGGCGTAACGTAATGTCGAAGTAACGTTTGTCGGAGTTTACTTAGGTAGCCGTTTTAATTTTCACCATTCCTTAACTACACTTAAGCTGAGTTGCACCACCTAACTTTGACCGTAACTATAACGATAACCTTTATAAAGTTTGACAGATTTTTGACGTTTGTCAAAGTTAAAATAAGAAACGTCAAGTTATCGTCAAGTTATCCTTAGTTTGTAAGGCTGAGTTGCACCACCTAACTTTAACGGTAACTATGACGATAACCGGTGCCTTTTGTATAGAGTTTGACAGATGTTGTAAGTTTGTCAAAGTTAAAGTAAGATGGTGCAACCCACCCTAAGTAGTGTCAGAGATAATTATCTGTTTTTAACAACTCATTTAGGAAATAAAGCAAATGAGTGAAGTAAATGCTTCTTACGATAAGTAGTATTATCACGCAACTGTGAACCGACAAATTTGAGCCATAGTAAGACGTCCGATATTCTTTGGATGGATTTGGATAGATCGGTTTGTAGCCTTTGATGTGGGGCCGTGAAACTTACGGAGTACTAGCATTTTATCAAAGTACAAAATTATAATTAATATTAACGGGAACAATGCCGAAATATCGGAGGCTCGTAAACAAGATACATAAAATAGGTATTGTAGCAATTCCGTCAGTAAAATTATTCTCTTATCATGAAAGTTTTAAACAATAGAAATTACTAGGTACTCGTATAAAATAGATTTTTCTAAAATAAAACATATCTGACAGTTGACACACTCACAGAATAAATATTTGTATTATTACTTTTGATATTTTTATCTGTTTTAGGGCTGATTTTTCAATCCTCAGATATCTTTAATCTGAAGAATAACTTTGTCATTTTGACATATTTCCCATACTGAAACTGTCAATGTGCCAAACTTATTCTTCAGTTAAAAGTTATCTGACGATTGAAAAATCAGCCCTTATTAGACATAGGTACATGCAAAAAATTTTCTCTACGGTTTTGACAACAACGTGGGAGATGGAGGTAGTACGCAGAACTGTCGGCCGATGGGGCAGCAAGGTTCTGGAGTGGAGGCCACGTACCGGAAACCGCAGCGTGGGACGTCCACCCACAAGATGGACCGACGACCTGATAAAGGTAGTAGGAAGGCGCTGGATGCAGGCCGCTACCAACCGTGCGATGTGGAAGTCATTGGGGGAGTCCTATGTTCAGCAGTGGACGTCCTATGGCTGAAATGATGATGATGATGATGTGGGAGATGACCGGGGTAGATGGGATCGTACCCTACACAAATTAACTAAAAACCAAATTACCAGAAATAAACTTATTTGCCATTAAATTACATATTGATTGAACGTTAAATTATAGTAATACTATTCACATTGTGCTACATTACCATATTAACAACAACGCAATAAACTCTGGCCATAACGCTATGTCAGGACACTCGAAACGGACAAGGAAACCCATAATGTCAGTTTATTGATGTTTGTATTCTAGGAATGTTATGGATGTGAAGTTTCGGTCATGGATACGGTTAAGGATATTAAAATAATATTATACTGGTTTTGGTTACGGTTACGGATATGAAATCATTTCGGATTATCCGAAAGATTCGGATAATTTCGGTCACGGATATTAATTTTAAAAATGTAAAATTCAAATAGCAAGATGCTACGCGAGTCGCGACCCACAAAACTACTTTATATAAGTACTATGACGGCATCTATGATAAAGGTAAAACAGACGGGGATATCAGATGGTGCCAGGAAAAGCCAGACAAGTAACAAATATTAAAAAATAATAAGATTTAGGCTCCGCCTATGTCCGAAACTATCCGAAAATTTTGAATTGGTTTCGGTTACGGTTACGGATATTTTTTTATTTCGGATATCCGATAGTTTCGCTTACGGTTACGGATATCCATACCATCCTTGGTATTGACTTAGCAATGGGGGGAACGGTAGAGTTGATGGTGTCAATAGTATTGACAAAACTATACCCGATCGAGGTGTAGTGATTATGGTTGAACTCTATCGATGTAGAGTTCTTTAAGATTTTTTTAAGTAAGCGTTTTTATTCTTCATTTAATCATGGAACTTTTAATAATGATTCCTTCTATTGTTTTATTTAATGGGTTAGGAAATAAAGGATAAACAAGTATTACCTCCTGTGATATTGAATCACCTTGAAACACGATAACATTTTGTTTGAATTAAATTCAAAATCAGAATCTTCCATGTCTTTATTATGAAATATATAACCCCAGCAGGATCATACCCATAATAATAAGCATTTTACCAGTCCAACAGTCAAACGTTTGGAAACGACTGGTTTCCCACACTAGTCCGAGCTAGACAAAAAGCGGTTACATTTTTTTCTTTTATCATTCAATAACGTAAATGTATTTATTTGTCCTACAGAAAGGCAGTCCTACGGATGACAATTGAGTTATAATAATAAATATGCTATAGGATTTTGTCTATGCCCCGCGCCGTCTACCCTAGCTGAGGGTGTTTACTGTTTATTTTACGAACGATTTTGCTGTTTAACCTAAAGGTTTTCGATGTACCTAATAGGCAAATAATACTGGGCTTTATTGATATGAAACAATGGTTACATAGTACATAGTTTATCTGGCACCTATATTTAAAATTATAAAAATATTTTGCCTTCAGAGACTAGGTACTGCTGATAATAAAAGCTTTACGTAGTTTGGCAAAATTATATTGAGCTTCCTTGAAAAAACAAAACATGAAAATAAAGATCATGAAAGCAAACACTTTTATTATCTAGGTAGGTATTAATATATGCAAACGTGGTCGCCCCAAGCAAACTTGGCGGCGCACTGTAGCAGACGAGGCGAAGAAAATCGGCAAGACCTGGAGCGAGATCAAGCGTGAAGCTCAAGACCGAACGCGATGGAGGACTGTTGTGGACCTCTGCCCCACCTAGGGGACATAGGACCTTAAGTCAAGTACCTAAGTATTAATATAAAATTAGGACTACTGTCCCACCATAACCCTCTGTTTAACTGTTAACAATTCCACTGTATTGATAACCAAAGTAAATGTTATAGCTATCAAGCTGTCCAAACTCCGAAACGACCTATCAAATTTTATATATCCACATAAAATTAAATTATACGGTCGTACTCTGTAAATCAAAATGGCGGATAATTGAAACAGGCAGGAGAATAAACGACCAGTGTAAACAACTTGTAACTGCCAATGCTGTATTTATCGGTCACTCGAGCCCTGGTTTAAGTCCAATATTTGCAGTCGGATCGTTCTGGAATGTTTATTCTAAACTAGCTTCGATCCACGGCTTTCCGCCCCAATAGCCACATTTCCAATCGGGATCATAATTGAGGCAACCCTGTTAATTACGTTATTTTATTAGCATGGCGTCGGGCAGATTATCTTTGGCTTGTTAATTCAGTAACAAAGTAATACAAGAGCCCAAATTATTTTAAGAGTTATGAGAGTTGATAAAATACGATAAAATTCAGTCTAGTCTGAATGACAACATATTGTATCTATAAGTACTACACTTTATCTGTATAAAGGAGACAAGTGTTTAGGACTTTCCTCTTATCTGTTTTCGTCAGACAAATCGTAAAAAATATTAATGTGGGATATGCCTGACAATTTTCCATTTAAAACCTTAAAATTTTGTTCCGAAACAGGTAATGTATAATGCTAAGCTACTTAGCTTGAGTTTCCGTGGTCCATATAGAATATTACCGGAGTATCGTTTGCGTTTCTCATTCGCAAAGAACTTTGTCGAATATACAATACAGGGTGTCCCGTAAAGAGCGTGCCAAACTTAAGAAAATGAAATAATAGATGAACATCATCATCTCAGCCATAGGACGTCCACTACTGAACATCGGCCTCCCCTAATGAACATCATCTACGTAAAAAAAGTAGTATCACCATTATTTCTGAGATATGACTATTTCCTATTTTTTTTAAATCCCTAATTTTGAGCCTATCTCTTGTTGCTCTGTGTATAAATGTGCAAATAATTTTCTAGATGATTATGAAAAAGAATAAAAGAAATATCTGCTCATTTATCATACAACAACAAGAGAAAGGCTCAAAATGGAAGATTAAAAAAAATATGAAAAATATCGTATTGAAAATGACGATACCTTAAAAAAAATATAGATTGCTATCTATTAGTCTATTCCCACCTCTTGTTCCCACCACTGCAACTCCTGTGTAGCCAGGATCTACAGCTTGAACGCCATAAAAACCCAACAAATGAAGGTCAAGTTTGTCCCGGGGAAAGTTAAACTGTCATTGGACCCGCAACGAAATTAATCAGAAGAACATAGGAGGAGTTCGAAATTACGGTGATCTATTTAATCTATCATCTCTTTAAATTTGGCACGCTCTTCACGGCACACCTTGTATGAATATCGTGGCTTAAAACAAGCCACGTGAAAAAGCCTTCTCCCGCACATCTCAAGGCTCCACATAACGCCACTCGGGTGTTTTCCCAAGCGCACGCTATGGGCTCACAAATTCCGCTGTTTTCTCTCCGGATTTTATTAGAACCATTTCGGATCTTCGCTTATTCGTTTAGGATTTTGGACTTTGCTCAACTGTTACTATCAAAGGGGTATGGAAATTGGCTCGCTCGAAATGAATTTGGAAGTGCCATGATTATTGCCCGATTGTTCCGATGCAGCCGATTGTTTGGGCAATCGATTGGAAAATGAGAAAACTGGAGGTGGGTCTAATGTAGAATGTGCGATTGTCCTAGTGTTTTTGTTTTAGAGTAAAAATCCTTTTTAGTTTTTCATAAGAGTCAAGGAAATAATAGGAAGACATTGTCTGCATTAGGGTGAGTTGTACTATCTTACTTTAACTTTGACAAACGTCAAACTCCATATAAAAAGCACCGGTTATTGTAACGGTTAAAAAATAAGTTGGTGCAACTCAGCCTTAGTGATATTAGGTTCGCCATTTTGTACGTGTCAATGATTTTCAAATTATTTTAATCTGAGAAAATATGAGTTTTTGAAGATGTAAAGAGCAAAATTAATACAGACCATTTCTGTTTATACTGCAAAATTCTGATCTGAGGTGGAATTGTGTAAAGCAATCGTAATCATTTGACAGTTCATAACGTACGATAAAGTCAGTTAAACAAAGCGTTTGACAGAATAATCGTACGTTATGAACTGTCAAATGATTACAATTGCTTTCCACAATTCCACCTCTGGCCCATTACCAAATTTCATACCAATGACAACACGTGTTAAACGTCATCCGTGACACAATATTAATGAATAAAGCTGGGGAGATCAGCTTGTCACGTGATTATTTAATGAGTTGTAATGTAATGAATGATACATTACCCGGGGGCCGCAAATTGGAGAGATTGTGTGTCATGCAGTTAGCATGACAATTATAATAGCTTGGCGGCAATTGTTTTAGGTGTTAATCACATTTAGAAAGCTCAACAGTATATTGGTTAACTGTAGTGCACTTTGTGGATTAGGTACATTGATAAGAGTGATTGATTCCCAGAATAGTCACTAATATCCCCAAACATATTATATCAACTGTGTTTCAATTTGCAGGATTATTAGTTTTTAGTTTGAGGTAACTATTATTATTTGAGTATTAGGTATTATAATTTTGTAGTTTAACAAAAACAACAAGCTCTACAAGAAAATTATTCACAAGTTATTTACGTCACCTACTTTATTTTGTTAAACTGGTCTTGTGAAACTTAATCTCTAATCCTATTTTTTACCTTCAGCTAGTAAAACACAGTAACAAAGTGAAACCGATGAACGCGAATTCCAACCTTTTATAAAACCGTAAAAAAAGTTCCAGCACCAAATATCGTTTGATCCACAAATTGTCGTAATCAAATTTCAATACCCACAATTCGGTCAGCAAAAACCAGACAAAGCAAACGTTCCCCCACCGTGACGTAACAGTGTTTGTTATTTGTTACATTCCCGCAAACGTTACCATATCGAGGTAACATTTGCGCAAGTGGGAAAGTGGGAAATACATTGACAAATGTACCCGAAGGCGATATATTGCGAAAGGTATCGGTTGCACCCGCAAGCACGGAAACCATTTGTCCACATCATTGCTTGTCACTTTCGCACCACTACAGTAAATAAATCAGCTTGTCTCGGCTGTAAAAGCTTTAACTAAGAATACCTTTCTGGTGGAATGCTCCAAATACGGTTGCGTAGACTAGACACACTATGACACTAGGGTATAATGAAATGTCACTCAAAATTCGATTCGGTCTCTAGCAAAGATTCAAGCCTTTGATTTCTATGTAAATTCCTATGATCGCACATGTAGGTGTATATTTTGTGGTAAAAAAGCATCGATTAAAAGTACATAAAACCAGTGTGTATAAATTCAAGTCCATCGTGTGTAGGTACTTTTAAACTGTAAAATTCCTTTTACACTTTTTATTGGCAGCATTACGAATCAACACATAGAAACAGTTTTGATTAAAAATCTTTTTCAGTACCACCTTTTTTAGAAGCCAGGCATATTATTATGTCGTTTAAAATAAAGCAATAGAAAGAAAACTTCTTTTCCGATTGAAAAGAGATATAAGTTATTCGAACTGCTCTACATTTCTTTTTTACTATTGTTTTAGAGTTTAAAACAATCCTATTGAACGAACATATTAAAATGTATGTGCTTTTACCGCTCTAATATTTTTTTTGCGCTGAGTTTATCAACAATATAAATCACATCTTGGTAAACGTAGTGTTGGACGCCCAACTTTGCCCGATGAACCGACAACAGTCGGGTAAAAAGTGAGTTTTTCCATGGGGAAGCTTCACGTCCAACAGTGTACTAAAATTGGTTAAAATGGTGTTGGACGTCAACCTACACAATGATCTCAAGGAGGCTGGCAGAAATTTTTGGGAAGACTTTTTCTAGATAGTTTACGTCTAGAGGACTACCATTGCCTGAAATGATGAAAGGTAGACCTACCTCAGTGGTCTTCTTCTTGCATTTGTCGGTGCCGGCGAAGATGTTCAGCTGGGTGGAGCCGACCTTCAGCGGACACTGGTCGATGTCCACCCTCCGCAGATCAATGTCGATACCGCTCGTTCCTCTGAAACGAAATACATCATTATATACTTGGCATTAAAGGTCGCATAACCGAGTCAGTGCTTGAGATATGGGAACGGTGCGGGAGGGGTGACATTGACATATTTTATATTATGACGTGACAGAGCGTACAAGTTGTAAAGCACATCTGAAGTCTCGTTGATATTTGACGTTAAAAAACACCCACCCGTGCCGCTTTCATACCTCAGGCATGGACTAAGTTAAGCACTAGGCTATAAGGTATTGTATTATTTTCAATCATAGAAACATTGCCTCGAAACCAACCTTTAACAAAGAGTGATTTCGCCAAAAGTTCTTTTGGCGAAGGTTCTGTTAATACTATTTAATATTCTACCGGAGTGGGGTGTTTTGATATACATTCGGGGCTCGAAATAATTACTTCGTTAGCCTGAAATCTCCCTTAAGACACCATGATTTGAAAATCAAATTTTCGGCCTCCTAAAAACCATAATACCATACAAATAACCTCCTAGTTATAACGTATTTGCATGCATCGGCATATTTTTCGGCATTTATTAAACGCTGTGTCACTCAAAATGGTTTCTTATGCAAAAAATCGCACACTATACAGGAAAATCATTATAAGAAAACCCGCACACTGGTGTGGAAAAGGGAAATGACAAATTGGCTACCCAAGTCAATAAAGTTGTCGTGAAAGATATACTCGTATATGTGTGTGTTTATCGAATCACTTATCGATCACAACGAATGCTATGAGGGAAACGACTAAGAACATATATATTTTACGGCTGGTGTAAAATTTTACGTTTTCATAGCTGGAGCTATAACCTCATTTATGTCTGAACTGTTACGGTTCTCCGAGGTCCAGTGGTTTCAATTTTCAATTTTCTTGCATCGGAGATTCTGGGTTCGATTCTCATTGGGATGAGCATCTAATTAAAACAGAGGTAATATAATCTAAAATTATATTAGATAGATTAGATACTGCAAATTTGAGTAAAGGAGTGTGTGAAAAGAAATATTATGATTCCGTGGTTTAAACCTAGTTTTAGGTGATTAATTACACCGGTCAACAAAAAAAAAATTTTTTTTGCGCATGGATTTTACTTATTATATTCTGATTATATAAGCAAATTTATATAAAAAAAGTGCGATTACAAATCGAAAATATTTGCTTTTTAAGAAGTTATAGCGATTTGAATTTTCCATGTTCATAGTAGAATGTCTCTAAAGATGCACGTCCCATTCTCATTGGGTTATATTTATAAATGATTATGGGGGCTTATTCGCAAGAACAAGGGGCACGCTTTCATCAAAATATAGTGAGATTTGAGAGACGACGTTACCAAGGCCAGTATACTGAAAGCATGATAGGGTTAGATTTTTATGCGAAAAATCTTCTATGGAACATGACAGGAAATTAGAACTTTTCATTTTTAATAAATATTTGGACTCTATTTTAAATTTTCTCTTGTGAGAATTAATCTTAAATGGATGTTTGGTATGTTTTAATAATTAGAAAGAATGAAAGAAAGAAAGAAAAAAATATATTTGGCAACCAATATATTTTTATTTTAACTATATTGATGACAAGGATGCGTGGTCAGTTCAGTCTGCACATATTTGATGTACTTAAATTTGACTATTCTTACCGTTAGATAATTCCTGGCAATAAGTGGTGACTGAGTTTGTTCCGGCGTTTCTTCTCAGCACTTGCCATATGTTTGTCTCGAAGCGCTGGTAGGGCCCAAAAGATAAGGAGACATGTAAAGTGCCCCATAAGGGCTACCTTTTTCTTTTTTTTATTATTTTCTATTGACGTTCATAAGTGCCACTTGTGGTCTAAACTGAATAAATATTTTTGATTTTGATTTTGATTTTGATTGAATTGAATCATCTCTATGTTCACGTTTCATACATTCATTGATATGAATTTTTCTATTTTTTACACATAAAAGCAAATTAAGAACAATTTTTTGTTGTTATTCTTATTTCTAGGTATTAAAGCAATAAAAATAAGCTATGCATAACCCGTGCGCAAAAATGCTGTAGACAGTTGTTATTTGCGGCTCAAAGATCTTGATACGTTTTGAACTATATTGCTACATTTTACATGACATAAAAACAAATCTAAGCATGTCCGTGTGTCAGTGCCCTAATTGTACTTGTAAGACAGCTCTATTAACCCCAATATCCGAGCCAAAATTCAAAGCCCGATCCTGTAATAACTCGAACCCAACCCTAGAGATGTGGAGCGTGTCTACTATACCTACTGTATAGCATAGTGGTGGTCCAGAAACTAGGGCCTCTCCAATAGCGTTAGCGAACAGATCAGTTCTTCCCATGCTTATTAGACGCATACATAAGATCGATGGAACGCCTTCTGCTTACGCAAGTAAATCGTCTGTGACTCCCTAAAAATAAGGATGTTGTGATGTCACTTGTCGATATCGGTATTTTTTTATTCCTTATAAATCAACATATTAGCTGTGAGGTTCCAGCAGATTAGTTAGATGCAGTTAGAGGAAAAATTATACGAGTACGAATGTCAAGCCCGTCTGACCAACGTGGGGTGTTTTTCCTAAATCCTCTCTTTTGCTCGCCAAAGGATATTATACCTCTTCAGACGCCGGGTGTCTATAAGATCGATTGCAGCTGTGGTAGTTCTTATATAGGACAAACTAAGCGGTCTATAGCTGAAAGAGTCAAAGAACACATAGCGGCTATAAATAACCGACAGACGTGCAAATCTACGATAGCTGAACATCTGTTAACTTCGGACGTTAATCACTGGATGGAACTTCATGACCCGAAAATCCTCTCAACTGATAGGCATTACCATGTTAGGTTGATACGTGAAGCCATTGAAATTAAAAAGCATAATAATTTCAATCGAGAAGATGGATTTAACCTATCATCAGCGTGGAATCCGGTGATAACGAAGTACAAATCGCGTTCTAGGCCGTCTCAGAGAAACCTGGACACTGTTAGTGTAGTTTGTCGGACTGACTGTACCACTGACGAAAATATTGTGCAAATGCGGGTGGGTGAAGAAAACTCATCGCGCCGGAGCAGACGACGCCGCATCTCTTCAGTCTGCCCGCGACCATGACTCGTGCAACCGAGCCGAAACGTCGGGAGGGTAAATATTTTATTTACCGTTAAAATAGATATTGTTGCAATAAATCCCGTGAAGTGATAATTTTATAGTAAAAATGCAACATAATAGTTTAAAATATTATAAATCATGAGCTGTTTTCTGCAAAAAAGTCCATAATATTATCGACAACCATTCATCTATTTCTTACACGCACATCACTAACTTTCTTGTAGCCCCAAAACTGCCTCGGGAGATATACGCAAGAGGTCGCCGCCAGATTATGCAAATATCTCCACCACAATGGATAGCTGGCCTCTGCTATACTCCAGGGGCTTTAAATTCGGCCTCCCCCAATTATACTCAGTTTTAATTGTTGCTTACTTAATGTTAACACAGCGGTAATTATGATGGGGAATCAAAGGGCTGAGTTGGGAAAAAAGAAAGTCGAGCTCATTAGGCGGTTTTATGCGGAAATGTTTGTCTGTTTAAAAACGCCTTTTTATGACTCATTTCTTGTCTAACATAATATACAATAATTAGGCAGGTAGATAGTATATGATAGAGATACTATATATGCGAAGATTTCATAAGTTATTCCAACTATCATACCAATGACCTAGCCCCAAGTAAACAAGAGTGGGGCTCTCTGAAGACCCAAAATGGTATGGTCTGTTTAAAGTACTTCCTAACTTGCTGATCGTTGATCAACAAACCTACCATAACCAGGACTATTTATTTATAAGCAGGTTTTACGGATACAGCTTGCCTATAAATAGTCGAAAAGAAATCAAATTCGTCCACAGCCTTAGGCTAGTAAGTAAGTTTAAGACAATTCTTGCAAACGATTAAAAGGGCCGACTAACAACGAATTAGTGCAATAATCAAAAGTGTCTTTTGTAGTCACAGAAACAGCAGTTTTAATAGATTTGCTCCTTAAGAAAGTGCAGATGTATATGAATATTTTTTATTATTACTTCTCTAACATAGCTCTATCTACCTCCTGTCATTAGGCACACCCGCCTAACCTCTACACGTGCGCTCAAAACACTCGCTCTGCTCTAGATTTATCTTTTTCATTTACCAAAAGCAATGTTTTCCACTGATTTATGACCACGAAACAAAGGGCGCCATTGAATAACATGCTTTTGTTTTTGCGAATATTTGTTATGTTTACTAATAAAGGGGTGAAAATGTTTTTAACAGCTGTTAACCAATTTTGTGTAGTCTTATTTGCATATAAAGTGCTTTCAGATGATAAGGCCCGTTATATCTTTTAAAAATATTTTTAAAGGTACAAGTTCGAAGCCGATTACACGCAGCAGCAGCGGCTGCTATGTTTTTCTATGAAATACATTCTGATGTATTATTTAAAACAGCGTTTGGGAAGCTTCGCAGTGTCTCAAGACAAAAGTCTTTGACCAGTGTGTTGCCAGTGATGGTAAACGGATGTGAGACGTGGTCGCTTACTATGGGCCTCATAAGAAAGCTCAAGGTCACACAAAGGGCGATGGAGCGTACTATGCTCGGAGTTTCCCTGCGTGATCGAATCAGAAATGAGGAGATCCATAGGAGAACCAAAGTGACTGACATAGCCCGCAGAATCGCTAAAATCAAGTGGCGGTGGGCGGGACACATTAGCTCGTAGAGCTAGCTGCTGGTGCTGCATGGAGTCAGATACAAAATCATCATCCACTGCTGAACATATTATTATAAGGCCTCCCCCAATGATTTCTAGATCCGCTAGTTGGCCACGATCATCATGATCACTTTTAAACAATGTCGAAAATTATATTGGTCCAAAGTCCTAACTCCAAACTCTCAAATTCGCCCATCAAGGTGAAAAATCACAAAAATCCCCGTAACAAGAAAAGATTCGTGTCTTTATTTTGAAAGGTGTGCATATTTTTGTTACCTCTGACAAATGTGGGCCGTGATAAGTGAATTTATTCAACAAGTATGCTGATGAGGCGTGCCCGAAGCGGTTGTAAGACGTGTTCCGTACGATTTGTAGTGAGGAGTTAGGGCATTTTTCACCGGTAAGCGGATTGAATATTTATTTTTGTATTTATTTAAATGTTTGCACATTTTAATTTTAAGACCGCCTAGTTGTACCTTGTATGTTCCTTTTCTTTCTGTTCTTATCTTTGGTGTGCAATAAAGTCTATTTATTATTATTATTATTTTACAGTACAGGGGCGGACTTAATGCCAGGTGGCATTATCTGAAAACTACTATGTACCTATTTATTCATATGGAAGAACATAGAACTACTCGTTTTACGACTGATCAGCACTTTTATAAAACAGTAATATCATATCTGCAAACTAAGGTGAGTTGCACCATCTTACTTTAACTTTGATAAACGTTAAAAATCTCTCAAACTCCATACAAAAAGCACCGGTTATTATTATTGATACGGTTAAATATGGCGGTGCAACGCAGCTTTAATGTCTTCATTACTCGTAGTAGTGTGTTTACTTAATTAAACGATGTTAATAATAACAATAAATTAAATACTATCCACTAATTTTAAGATTTTCCAAACATCCACATTAAACTTAATCATCATTTTCTAACTTAAAGAATGACGAAATGCTTGTTTTATAACTTTGGCTGCTATCAGTTTGAGACTCAAACAATTCTAAGAAGTCTTCAGTAAACATTTGTTTGCCAGAATATTTGAGTAGATATTTGAGTTAGTATTCATCAGAATAAAACAGTATAAAGTCAATAGCCTGTGCAGATTCAAATAAATAATTATTTTGTGTCGGAATAAAGGGAATGTAGGTATATAAGTTATTAAACACATAACTAGTTCTGTGTGCTTACCATGAGTTTACGTTATGTGTGCTCGCTAGCGACTGCGTAAAAAAATGACATTAATTGTATGACATATTGTGCAGCGCCCCTAGCGGCTACTTTCAAGAAACAAAATCTCCATAGAGATTTTTGACGTTTTCGCTAGCGAGCACACCTAACGTAAACTCATAGTAGGTACACTGAATCTGAAAATTATTCAGTTTACATAAGATGAGAAGATTTAGCATGAAATAGCTGCAACTATATTTGTTAAGTAACAGAAAGGGACACCGAGGAGAGTTGTAACAGAGGTAAGATGTCACATAGCCGATTTCTCGCCGCCTATGACAGTTAGAGCTCTTTCAAATTAGACTTTTTGTTGGTTGTTGTGCGTATGCAAGTCCGCACTAACTGTTGGTACTTGTCAATTTTATTCTAGCGCAATTAATTTACAATTTTCCGTGCACTGAAAAATATGTTTGGTTACTGCTTACACAACAAAAGTGACCACCGAACACTTTGGTTATGAGGAACAAAATGTTGTGGAAATTAAACAATTAATTCTGCAGTGAGCTAGACTTAGTTTGGTTATAGTTAACACTTTGTTCGGTAGTCGCTTTTGTTGTGTAAGCAGTAACCAAATTTTTTTCAGCGTGTGCGGTCGTAAAAATTAACGAACGACAACCGTCCGTCTCAAAACGTCTAAGTTGAAAGAGCTTTTAGCGAGCTGACAATTTCACGTAACTGTGGAGTGTCGAAAGAGCAACGAATTCGCGAGGTTGCTAACTCAGTACAGTCTTAGATTCAGAGAAATTGACTTTGTTACAACATACCTCTGGCTCTGTTACAACTCTCCTCGGTCTCCCCTAAAACTTTTCAAAAAAGTAAAAAATAAAGTTTCAACGTCGTTTCGGCCCGATTCAGGTTTTAGCAGGAATGAAGTTTCAGTCAGAATGAACTCTGAAATCGTATAGCCAGAAAGACGTATAGTTACGTTCAAAATTCTTTGTCACTGTTGATGCTGCATTCAACGTTCTTTCATAAAACGGCACAGAAAAATATTCCCTTAAATCCAGGTAGAAAAACTTCATAGTCTGTCATTGATTTCTTTTTGTCGCTGAAGTTTCGCACTGTGGCTGGAATTTAGCTCTAGCTTTAGTTTGGTTTTGAAATACTTTGCTCATACAGAAAGGTAGTGAAATATTAACGAGTGAAGTTAAATAAAGAGAGATTCTTATTTTATTTTCTCCGCGCTTATAGAAAATAGCTTTGGCTGTAACATTCTCTTTTAAGATTCGATCATTTTTATCTCAATAAATGAATGTTTAATATATTTTGATTAATTAATTATCGAATGAAACCGTCTAAGAGTAACAGAACAAAGAAATTCTACGAAAAATAGTTTTCTAGATCGACTTTTCGATAATAAATTGCTAGTTATATTAAATTCGAAATTAACTGCGCAATTTCATTAACACGTTTTTAACCTTTAACTGGTGACAAGCGGTCTCACAGGCCGGTCGGCGTCAGTGAAACATCGTTTCACCCCCTTCTCCGTACTTCCTATGTTTCACCGCTTCAGTAGCTTCGAGTTTAGTTGTGTCTACGCCGTAGATAAGGATATTTGCATCATTCAGCTCTAAATCGGCAAGTTACATCGATGTAAAGTTCAGCAGCGGTCTCTCAGACCGCATGTCACCAGTTACGTGACATTTTTTTCACACAGGTTTTTCGTATTTTTACAGTTGTTACTTGCAATTGATACTTAAATAACTCCAAAAAAGAAGCGTAGGATCACTAGTTGAGAATACAGTGCCATAGTTTATGAAATGACTTGAAATTTCGCCAGTTGAAAAATATATGGAAAAGGAAGACTCAATTGGGTCGGTAGCCGAATATGTTCCTGAAAACATCGTACTGAAGCGAAGTGACCATGATTCGGAAGCCGAAGAAAGTGTTTTTGAAGATGAAGGACCAATTGACGAGAATCAGTCAGAAAGTGAAAATGACGGTCCACCTTTATGCCAAACAATTAATGCCCTGACAACTAATAAAAATACAAAAGTTAAACCACTGCCAGTTTTCTAAAATGATAGGTTACCTACGTGTGATAGGTTTTTTTAAATTGATTATTATTTGAACTTTAATAAAAATTCTAATTTTGTTTTAATTTGTTGATTTAAATTTCTTTGTTTGCGACTAATGATCTCATCTCTAGTTTTTAGATTTTTATTACTACATATAATTTAACAGCAAGTTCTGCATTAAAAATTATATTTAGAGTTTATTATTTTATTTTAATTTAATTCTTCTATATGCTAATAATCTGTTTTTAAAGATTGTGGTATGCTACCTTACCTAGTTTCTATGCTACAGTCTTGATACGGTAGCGGCCTCACAGACCGCACGTCACCAGTTACGTTACGCAAAAACCATGTCACCAGTTAAAGGTTAAATACTTTCAAAGGACTAAAATTTAATTATTTCAATGTCAACATGAGAATCATTGTTTTAACAACCTCGTTAAGGTTCATCAAAACTCTTGTGTTTTGCAAAAACAAAAGATTTTATTATTATTTTGATGAGACACCGTGTCAAAAGAAGTTAGTCTTAACTTCTAAAAGCAATGAAAATGTTTCTTTCAAATTTGCAAAGCCATAACTTTTAGGAAAGGTCCATACCAATTTAAACAAAAAAGTTTCTGTAGACACAGGTGGGTGTTTGCAAATGTAATTTTGGGGAAAAGTTTAATATTTCATAATATTTAAGTTTAAGTTTTGAATTGGTTTGGGGCTATTCCTCAGAGTCACGAATAGAAGCCGTCCGATAAAGAAGATGATTGATTTCGTTTATCCAATCTCTGTTTTGGGAAAAATCTGGTATACGTATACAAAGCAAGCTCTATTACTATAAAAAAAATGCATTGAATATTTTTAGGATCTCTAAATGTCAAGGAAAGATAAAAAAGATTTTCTATTTAAAAAAAAACCTCTATTACTTAAAAAAATTCGCGCCATGCATTTGAGAACATCGTTCGTGCATTTCGACATTTGGTGGGCCTTAGACTAGTGTAGTCCTATGCTCTGCAGAGGGACTTATTTATAAAGGCTTACTTATTTCCCAACAGAACCCAAACCGTGTACCTTGAATCGCTCGGCAATAAATTACAGTGACCCACAATGCACATAAACTCGCTTGTCCAGTTGTTACCTAAGCCTTCCTCTGCCCTTTTTACGATTGCTATTTTCTAACCTTGAAAAAGTCGTTGTGTAAACAAAAAAGTAAGAGAGTTCTCTTCGCATCATTTGCCACAAACGAGGTTCACCCTCATCGCTTTGATAGCTAGCTATCAGCTGGGGTATGTACATCGGTGGGCGATCTGTCACCATCGGTGATCTGAATAAAACATTCCTGTTTATATGAAAAAAAAAAAACACTCTCCTAAAACAGGAAAATAAAATTCATGGAAAATTCTTGCATAAAGGTATCATAATTAAAACATTACCATATTGATAGCAGATACAGATCAGATACCTACATTTATGTAAAAGGACACTGTTCTGATTAAGCCACGATCTTGGTCAAAGGTATTTAATTAAACTTTTCCCGCTCAAATTACGGAATACGAGTAGAAACCCTGTTAATTTAAAATTTCATCGATTAATAAACCGGTCGTTAAAATGTCAATTACAGGTGTTTAAACCAGCATTTTCGGCATAACTATTACGTGATTTTGCAACTATAATCTCGTAGACGCGTTCCCGCTGCGACACAATAACTGCCCCGAACTTCGGCAACTCACTTAGCAGCATCGATTATTGAAGTCCGCCTGTGTGCCTACCATGAGTTTACGTTAGGTGAGCTCGCTAGCGAATACGTCAAAAAATTATATGAAGATTTTATTTCTTGAAAGTGTTAGATAAGACACGTTATAAATTAAATATTCTATTTTAATAAGCATGATTGATTATTTTAATTCATTTCCTATTTTAAATGTATTTCTCAAAATTAATTAATAAAATATGACTTATACTGGAAATCAATGTCGGAGCGTCAGTCGGAAATAAGACATCGAACTGATCGGAGCTCTTGCTCGCTGTGATTTTTGTAATCAATAAAAGTGTGAAAGTGCTGCTCGTCTATCATTTACCGCCTGGAAGTTATTAAAAGTAGCCGCTAGGGGCGCTGCACAATATGTCATACATTTAAATGTCATTTTTTTACGCAGTCGCTAGCGAGCACACCTAACGTAAACTCATGGTAGGCACACTGGTCTAGTGGTTCGAGTACCGGTCTATAGTTTCTGCTGTGGTCGCAGATTTGAGTCCTAAAGGGGGGTAATTTAGAGCTAGAAGAATTTGCATTAATCACCCGAAGTCATAGATGTTTATGGTTGATTAGTATGTTCGGAATTTATTAATTTATATTATACCTATACTCGTTTTTAGCCCCCACTTATTACTTAGATGGTTTGAGACAAATTAAATTGATAGAGTAATTTAATATCTCATCATCATTGACAAATGATTCCCGTAGGAAATATCCATTTACGCAAGAGTCGCCGAGACAGCCTTGCAAATGCGGATATATCAACTGCATTAAATTAAAACTTAAGATAATAAATACCAAACATTTCCTCCACTTTTTAGCAAATGTATATGAGCCAACTACCCACATTACCCACAATCTCCCGCTCCCACTGCAGCCCAATAACTCCGTCCAAAGTTTGCCAACTCATTTGATCGCGGCATCGATTATTGTCAAGTTAACGAAGCCCCGGTAAACAGCAAATCCATTAACTGGTGTCTCTGAGGCAGTCGCGTCTGCGGTATATTGGATTCAAACTATCACAGACTTGTTATGTCATTAGCTAAGTTCATTCTGAGAGAATTGGATCTGGTATGCTGGATTGTCTGATTCTGATTATAGTTACGAGTATAATTGGTAGAGCGTGTTGTGAGTCCTACTAACTAGACGCAAATAACGTTAGCAAATTAATACAATTTTAACATAATTGTTCATAAGATAGGTCCCCTTAATTGATATTTATTGTCAGTGGTGCATATCTTTTAATAAAGGTTATTAAAGCTTTGTTCGCCACCTATTAATTATCCGCTTTGCAATGGGGAAGTCGAATCTTAACTTCGAACTCCTCATATGTTCTTCTGATTAATTTATTGCGGGTCCAATGACAGTTTTACTTTCCCCCGGGACAAACTTGACCTTCACTGGTTGGCGGTTAAGCTGTAGATCCTGGCTACACAAGAGTTGCAGCGGTGGGAACGAGAGGTGAGAATAGTCCCGTTCAATTAAAATTAACCTAAGAAGTTCAAAATTACTTGGAATTCCTTATTTTGATGCACTGCATGGGCAAGGGAGTTTCCTAATCTCTCCTGTCAACCATGGCTCTTCAAAAGCTGCTAAGCTCATAAAGCTCACAATAACAAAACTATTGTCGGCCGTTTGGTGTAGTGGTTCAGAACGGACTACTATGCCGAGAGGTCTGGGTGTTACTATGTATAATATCACAGATAATATAATATAATATGTATGTATTTAAAAAGTATACTAAACGATAAGTAGTATGTCGGTCAAGCTAGCACCCATAACACAAGCATTTAAATTGCTTACTTTGGGGCTAGCTGCCGCTGTGTGAAATTGTCCAAAGATTTATTATTTATATTATTATTATTAATAGCACCGCAACCAACTCAAATTCTTCGCCATATTTTCATCCATCCGCAACAAATACCGTCTGAAATCCTTCAATTGCCATTGAAGTTAGCAATAACGGAAATAGGGTCGCGGCCACGGAACGGATTGCCCGCTATCGCACCCTGTTTGATCTGCGAGGGGATCGACGGATATCGTGATGCGGACAGACGGGAATAAGCCGCTCTTTATGTGGGAGATTAACTTATAGAAGACTAACACACGCTGTGTTTGAAAGAAGGATCTGGGGACAAAGGTTTCTGAAAATCTTAATGGGTAATGATATTATGTGAAATTAAACACTGTGGCGTCTTGTGTAGGTAGTTGAGACAATATTTATGGTGATTTATAATAAATACTTTAGTTTCGAGTGCTGACTAATATACTAATAACGAACTGGGAGAAGNTTATACTTTTCAAATGATCAACAATGTCATTAATTAAATCATAATAATTTATTTATTCAAAATCTTTATTGTACAGTCTTAATACATAGCAGTAGGTACAACAGGCGAGCCATGTGGCATTTATTATAGAAGGACCTTAAAAATGTCCTAATATCCTGAGACCTTGAGTCTACTTAGTTACTAAACCTTGAGTCTACTTGTCGGCCGTTTGGTGTAGTGGTTCAGAACGGACTACTAATGCCGTGAGGTCCCGGGTTCGATTTTCGACCGGGCAGAAATTAAAATGATGAATTTTAATTTCTGTGGCGGGTCTGGGTGTTACTATGTATAATAAGTATGACGGCGCGTTTCCATTTTTAATAATATTCTGAAAATTTAAATTAAGCATTGAGTTGCAAAAATAAAAGTAATTCCATTTATTTTTTGACACATTTAGATTTTTTAAATTTGATTGCATGCATGTAATAATTTTGATTGTGTATTAAGATTCCAAAAAAAATCTCTGTATTATTAAAATAAGCTTAGTTAAAAAATAAGTCACTAAACTAAGGAGGGACTGTGTAGTCCGCGTGGGCTTGCGAGTTGCGTCAGCGTGCGTAGTGGGGGTAGTGGGGAGACTGCCTTAGTAGCAAATCAACGCCCGGTCGTTCAGTTGTGCTCGAGGCGTGGCGCTGAACGTAGCTCGCAATTCTACGTACTCCATAAAGTATTCACATTGTTATTCTGTTCAAACGAATAAACGTTTTTTGTGTGAAGTGTTTCGGGTCTTATTTAACAAACGCTGCTTTCCGCCAATGGACTCGCATGAGCGTAACCACCAGCTCGGAAATCCTTCAAGTATGCATTTACAAAAAAAAAGTAAGTATGTTTATATCCGTTGTCTAGTACCCATAGTACAAGCTTTCCTTAGTTTGGGACAAGAAGCGTAGTGTAAAATATGTCCAAGGAATATTTATATTTTAAACCCTAAAGTAGTTGCCGTCAGCAGTCTTGAAAATTTTCACTGGTGGATGATTGTGATCCGTGTTAGCGTATATGATTTCCCTATCGTTATTCAGTTTCAATCGCGCTGGACAATGAAGCTTGGCCTTCTTGGAACAGTATAGATTCTTGAACGACATTCCTTGTTGAGAGAATGTGTGGTCTCTGAAGAGGATTATATTCTTCTTATTAAGGGATATGTGTTGGTAACTGTAATCTTCTGCTGTAAACCATTTTCAATGGTAAGGTTAATACACCCTTTATACTTTTCAAATAATCAACAATGTCATTAATTAAACCATAATAATTTATTTATTTAAAATCTTTATTGCACACACATAATAAATAGCGGTACAACAGGCGAGCTTAATGCCATGTGGCATTTATTATAGAAGGACCTTAAAAATGTCCTACTATCCTGAGACCTTGAGTCTACTTAGTCACTAAACCTTAAGTCTACTTGTCGGCCGCTTGGTGTAGTGGTTCGGAACGGACTACTATGCCGAGAGGTCCCGGGTTCGATTCTCGGCCGGGCAGAAATTAAAATGATGAATTTTAATTTCTGTGGCGGGTCTGGGTGTTACTATGTATAATAAGTATGTATTTACAAAAAAAAAGTAAGTATGTTTATATCCGTTGTCTAGTACCCATAGTACAAGCTTTCCTTAGTTTGGGACAAGAAGCGTAGTGTAAAATATGTCCAAGGAATATTTATATTTTAAACTCTAAAGTAGTTGCCGTCAGCAGTCTTGAAAATTTTCACTGGTGGATGATTGTGTATGTACCATCCTAGACTGCATCTCACTTAACACCAGGTGCGATTGCGGTCAAATACCTGCCTTGTCTAGCATAATAAAAAAAAAAAAAAAAAAAAAATAGTGTCTAAGTATAATCGCTTATACAGTAACAATTGTAACAAAGGAAATTGAAACAAAGATTGTAATATTATATTGGGATAGAACCTTTTTGGCGTATCCGTACATATGCCCGCGATTAAATTTTTTTGCTTTAAGTTTCCACGCACTATAAAAGTGTTATAAACTATCGATTTTTTATAGATATCTTTTTCACTCACCACAAATAAGATTCTTAGATACCATACAACAGTCTATTAACCGGTTTAGTTCTATCTAATTCGTTATTCAGTACGTAAGAGGCTATAACGGCGATGGGCGCGATACCGCCCGCCCAGGGCCCAGGTTGCCGCCTATCGACATATCCGGTCGGTAGATTTAGTGATACCCGAGCCTCTCGGGCGGTTCGTGCAATTGTATTTATTGGGCACTGAAAAAAGTATTGTTTTGTGACGAGTGAATACTTCATTGATGTGCATTTTTATTGAAGATTAGCTTTCCGCCCGCGGCTTCGCCCGCGTGGAATATTGTCTGTCACAGAAAAACAATATAGCGCGCGTATTTGCTCACCGTTTAGACCTACCCTGGACTACGACAAACATTTTAAAACCAAAATCAGCTCAATCGGCCCAGCCGTTCTCGAGTTTTAATCAGACTAACGAACATCAATTCATTTTTATTTATAGAGATTAGGTCTTGTTTCCACGGGATTTTCGTGATTATCCATTTTTGCAGGAAAGTAGTAGGTACGTATTTTAATATTAACATCCACATGAACATCCCGTTTGCAGTGTCAAGCAAAAAATCGATCCATTCGAATCTGTAATTCGAATTTTAGTGCGTTTAATTATTCGTCATGTGTATTCACACGACTATCCAGTTTTACTGGCAAAACTGGGTTGCCGTGAAAATGAGACCTTACACACTTTGTAGTTAGACTGGGTTGCACCATCTTACTTTAACTTTGACAAACGTCAAAAATCTGTCAAACTCCATACAAAAAACACCGGCTATCGTTAAAGTTACGGTCAAAGTTAGGTTATGCAACTCGGCCTTAGTAACGAAATCTGAATTGTTCAAGTATGCGTGTTTGATACCTAATATTTCAGTCTAAAATATGGCGAATTTACTAACATGCATGCAATTAAGGCAACAATACACGAGGGTGTCGGCATCGGACAGCTGATTCGATTCGAGGAGCACTAGTTCGATCCCCGTCGACACTACGAGTATTATGGTGAACCTACTTCCATATTTACTGGGAAGGTTGTTTGTTTACCTATAATAACTTCACATATCAAAAATACATCACTAACAACTTCTGGGAATTATTGAAGCACAAAATGAACTTATAGTTTGTGTTCCAGTTAGGGTAATAGAAATGAAAATTCCAACGAAATAACTACATACTCGTACATACAATCTATACTAATATTATAAATACGAAAGTAACTCTGTCCGTCTGTCTGTCTTGCTTTCACGCCTAAACCACTGGTCCGATTTTGATGAAATTTGGCATTGAGATAGTTTGAGTGTCGAGAAAGGACATAGGATAGTTTTTATGCCAGTTTTTTAAACAGGGACGCGCGAGATAAAGTTTTTCTGTGACAGACAAAATTCCACGCGGGTGACGTCGCGGGCGGAATGCTAGTTAAATTATATACCATTTATTTTATTCTGTTTCCAAGGATAAAGGCTGTTAAGAGGCAAATTCAGTTACGTTCCACAATTCAAAATTTCTGCGAAATGCTAGTTTACTGTTTTGAAACAACGCTTATCTCTGGATTTCTTGACACAACATCCTTCAGAACTCGAGCACTTAGTTAATTAACAATTTAATCCATCGTTCCATGAAATTAGTAGACTAAATTATTGCAGCTTTAATTATTTTAGTTTGTTAAATTATTTTTTGACAAACTGCAATTTAATTAAGTAATGTAGTATTTATTTCATTTAAAACTCATTTCTATCTGCAAGTAGGCTTTTAAAAAGCACTTTTACACGTCCCAGTACCTACCACTGCTTCAGGACAATAAATGGGCCAGTGCTGAGAAGCTTATTAGGCCATTTGTCAGTAAGTTATGGCTAAGCTTTTAACATTAAAACAACTAATAGTATATTATAAACTAGCGGCCGCCCGCGACTTCGTACGCGTGGATCCCGTTTTACCCCCTTAGGGGTGGAGTTTCGTAAAATCCTTTCTTAGCGAATGCCTACGTCATAACATCTACCTGCATACCAAATTTCAGCCCGATCCGTCCAGTTGTTTGGGCTGTGCGTTGATAGCGGGCACCTGCGACTTCGTACGCGTGGATCCCGTTTTACCCCCTTAGGGGTGGAGTTTTGTAAAATCCTTTCTTAGCGGATGTCTACGTCATAACATCTACCTGTTAACCTTTAACTTAAGTTTGGCCGGCTAATCTTAAGTTTATGTTCACACCTATCTTTAGCCGTAACATATACTATATAGATTAAACAATAATTGTATTGTGTATTCGTAAAAGTAGCAAATTTATTTTGAAGTACCATTCACAGCGAGGAATAAGAGAAACTCAATCTGTTTTCGTCCAAAAGCTCAACGATCTAAAGCCTGTTGCACTTCCGAAAATGCAAAGTTAATTTAGAGCGAGCTTTAAAGTTCGACTGACGATTGTGGTTGCTGTTAGTTCCGAATTGAGAGTTAGAATGGAAGTTTGTCGTTGCAATTAAAACAAATTAAAATGTTTAGAAGCAGATGAATAGGTGCTGTTACCTATTTATACTAATATTATAAATGCGAAAGTAACTCTGTCTGTCTATCTGTCTGTCTGTCTGTCTATCTGTCTGTCTGTCTCGTTTTCAAGCCTAAACCACTGAACCGATTTTGATGAAATTTGGCATAGAGATAGGTTGAGTCCCGGGAAAGGACATAGGATAGTTTATTATCCCGGTTTTTGAAACAGGGACGCGCGCGATAAAGTTTTTCTGTGACAGACAAAATTCCACGTGGGCGAAGCCGCGGGCGGAAAGCTAGTTATTTATATTATCATCATCACCCAGCCTTTATTTAGATCCCAATCTACTTAACCATTCTTTACACAACACTTCACTCGCTTGGACTCCAAAATAACAAGAAAGAAACAGTGTGTTTACTAACAAATTATTCACAAGATCAACTTGTCCCAGACTGACATCTTAAGTGCTGAAACTTTCATTTTAGACGGAGTCTCATTGATACCTCTGTCTTGGGCAATAATTGTCCCCAGTATGACTTCTGTAAAGGACAATAAAGATACTGACAATAGGTTAACATATTACTTTCATTTTGATCGAAGACTTTCGCCCGTATTCACAAACATTACTTTGAGGTCTCACAGTGCGCGTGGATGCACAAGGTGACACGCGAACCAAACACAGAGCTCTATTCAATGCTATGCGTTCGATTTGCTGCTTCACTTAAGCATGTAACCTTTGTGAATACGGGTGTTTGCCTCTTTCGAAAAGTTTAATCCAGCGGCCACATTTCACACAAAAACGCTTATCGCTTCGATAGAACCAATCATTGTAAGCATATTTTTTAGTTTTTGAACTAAAAATACGCAGGATACAGTCGCTAACGTGCGACTTTGATACTGGAACAAATCACTGCTCTGAAAAGCATAAAAAACTTTGATGTTTTTTGTCATTTAATAAATTGAACACGCAAGTACCAAATACATTTTTTTCCTATCTATATTTACTGAATTAATATTATTTGGTTGAAACCTCTACCAGTTTTAATTGAATTCGTACCAAACAAAATGATAGTAAAAATGTTGGTGCTAAAAATAAAAACGTCTAATGTAATGTGTTTTCCTAGGTATGACCCGACCGCCCTATTGCCTTTATGTAATCCACATAATTGTGCATAGACCAAGCCGAAAATAAAACAAAATCTCTTTTAGGAAATTTGTAACAAGATAGACGCTAATTGTATGAAATTATTGGCGTCGTCGGTCTTCAGATTTTCGGGTAAAAATATATTTCTTTGGACTTAATGATCTCCTTTAGACACGGCTGATGTACTACGTATTTACGTGATTACATAATGTCTATTTATAAAATATTTCGTAAATAGTAACCTATAATGGCTAGCCATTAAATACCTAGGTATTTTGCTAAAATATATTATTCATATATAGTAAAGATGTATGGGTACCCTCATTATTAGGAAGCTAAAAAATTGAAGCTATCTCGTTTAAACAATCTGGGAGAAGATTTTTAAAGAAAAAACAGAACTTATTTTTATTCTGAAAGTAGTGATACAGATTTATGATCACTTTCATATTTCACTAAGAAGTAAATTCTTCAGGCTCCGGAATTGATACTCGTACTTAAGTTTACTAAGGCTGAGTTGCACCACCTAAATATAACGGTAACAATGACGATAACCGGTACATTTTGTATGGCGTTTGACAGGTTATTGACGTTTGTCAAAGCTAAAGTAAGATGGTGCAACCCAGCCTAAGAAGTAAATTGATACGGTTATAAGTTTTCTAAAATGTTAGTCTACATAGTTTCTACACTGTATTGTTTTTCTTGTAAAATAAAAATAAAAATAAATAAAATAAAATACTCTTACTTAAGTTTACTAAGGAGTACGTCAAGTTGATTAACACTAGCATTTACTTGGATGCTTAGTTTGGGGTTTAGGGTTAATGGGTATGACAGTTGGCACTGTTATTACAGCACAGCATAGCCCACAGAAACCGCGTGCTCTGGCATCGCCTGTGCTCTGTCAGACAGTATACGCAGTACAACACAGCTGGGCGTTGTAGCATATTTACTTAATAGTTACTGTTATGACGTGGTATCTAGACTCATTAGAGCTAGATAGGAGCTAGAGATGTGACTGAAGGTACGAATCATAATGTGTAAAGTTCGTTCGTTCGTTTCAGCCGAAAAACGTCCACTGCTGGACAAAGACCTCCCCCAAGGATTTCCTCAAAGACTGGTCCTGCGCCGCTCGCATCCAGGCACCTCCCGCGACCTTCACCAGATCGTCGGTCCACCTAGTGGTAATGTGTAAAGTATCCGATTTAATTTAAAGCTTGTTATTGAATTTACCTATCAGGAGAAGTAGGAAAGGAAAGCACTTACTTAAAAAAGTACGAGTCATTGTTGTACCTAAAAAAGTACGGCTAAGGAAAGGTAGGTACGCAGTACGGCTTGCTATCACGCAGGGAATCTAACCCAGTTCCATCTCTCTATGCTTTGTATCAGTATAAGCGTATTTGTTAAGAGTAATGAAGTAAAAGCAACTCACTTAAAAAAGTACGAGCCATTGTTGTACCCAAAGAAGGGTACAGTGTAGGTCAGCATCCATATGTTGCCTCCGCCGCAGTCGTAGTACGTCTTGGACCACTTGCCGTCCTCGAACGTAATGGAGAGGATTCAGCCCAACTCATTGTCTGTATGGCTTGTGTATATGTTAGGAGTAATCAGTAATGAAGTAAAAGCACTTACTTGAAAAAGTACGAGCCATTGCTGTACCCAACGAAGGGTACAGTGTAGGTCAGCGTCCATATTTGCCGCCGCCGCAGTCGTAGTACGGCTTGGACAGCTTGCCGTCCTCGTACATTACAGATAGGCATAGGATTTAGCCCAATTCTTTTTCTGTATGCCTTGTGTTGTTATTAGCGTATGTGTTAGGAGTAATGAAGTAAAAGCACTTACTTGAAAAAGTACGAGCCATTGTTGTACCCAAAGAAGGGTACAGTGTAGGTCAGCATCCAGATGTTGCCTCCACCACAGTCGTAGTACGGCTTGGACCATTTGCCGTCCTCGTACGTCACAGAGAGAATCTCGTCCGGCTCCCTCTCTGTGTGCGCTGTGTCGTTGTACGTGTATGTGTTGTACCCTGTGGGAAAAGGGACAGCTTAGTACTGACATAGAACATATTCAATAACTTATCAAACTACAAGTACTATCAATTGAGTTCACTTTTAACTTGAACGTAGGTACTTACTAAGGAAAGATACGGTAGATATCTTTCATTCATTCTTATCAACTTTTCAAATGGAACATTGACAAAAGACTTATTTTTTTTTTATTCTGTACGAAGATATTATAATCTACTCCAAGATAATATTGAGCAAATGTAATTTTTTGTTGTAGTATGAGTATGCGCCAACCTCACACTAACATACACTTTACCTATAAATCTGATGTTGCTATGTAAAACTATGTAAGGTTGCACCATCTTACTTTGAACTTTGACAAACGTCAAAAATCTGTCAAACTCCATACAAAAAGCACCGGTTATCGTCATAGTTACCGTTAAAGTTAGGTGGTGCAACTAAGCCAAGTAACCTAGTAGACCAAAGGTTTATGGAATGAATTGCTTGAAATAAACTTGATTATTTCCACGTTTTGTATAAAAAAAAATTCTTTAGCCTCGTTCAGTCCAGTAACTGCTTGTAAATGTATCTCAATGAAGCGTACCAAATAAATGTGGGTCAATATGACAAACACCAATAATTGATAAGGGAAATTCAGTTCCTAAGGGATACTTCAAAGTTTTTCCAGGAAAAACCGAGTTAGGGCCCGCGGGAAAACGATAAAACCCCCTCGAATGAAAGCGTGAGGGAAACAAAACAACTCGATAATTGAAACACAATATAAAATCAAAATGTTTTGAATGAGAAAGTAAAAAAATATTTTGAAAGTCTAATTTTGTAACTTTTTTCTGCCTTATTTGGAATGCAATTACAAAACAGTTGTGGGATTTGTTTCTTATTTGATACGGCATGATCTTAGTCCATTCTTATAGAGCAGCTGTTCAAATATAGAATCAAGTCGATCGCATTGGTATGGTAAGACCATGAAGTAGTGGAGACCTCGTCCACTTAATAATTCTTTCCCATTAGGTTACTTTTGTTTTTGTGAAAATTCTAGCATTGCAATCACTGATTGTGATCACTGAATAAAATTAATTTTATTTTTCAAGTAGGCTTATACAAAAACACTTTAACTTAATAGCACTTTGAAAATTATAAATAACTTGAAAAAATCGAACTGCCTAAGGCGGGAATTGATTGAAGTTATTTATAATTTTCAAATTAGTTTGAGATGCGACTCTTAACGCTAAAAATTAAATAACTTAATAGCACTTTTACTTTAATAGTAAAATTATGGATTAATAAATTACGTCATATCAAAATCTTACAAACAGTGTACAAGAAACTTGATGCGTGTAGTGTATTCATATCTCAGTCGAATTTATTTCCAACTCACTAAACTTGGATACAATTTCCTGTTCCCCTCGCAGAATTTAACTGACTTAAACTCCAACTAACTATATTACAACCAAATTAGTTTCAAATCTTGAGGCGCTGTCGTTCGCTCCCAAAAGCAGAGAATGGCAATTAAAAGCGTGCTCTCCGGTTTGCGAACACGTGTGGATTTTGCTGCGATCAATACCAGGTAAGGCGACTGGATGAGTCTTAAAGGATACAGTCAAAATAAAGGAGTATTAATGGCCGGTTTCCACCAAGGCCCGAGCAAAACGGAGCGAAAAAGTGTTTTAAATAACCAATCAGATTTCATTATTTCCACTTCTCTCCGCTTCGCACAGCTCGGCTGCTGTCAAATTCAGTAATAAAAAATTGACAGTCCGACACTTCCACTTCTCCGTTCCATTCTTACTTATACGGGACTATTCCCACCACTGCAACTCCTGTGTAGCCAGGATCTACAGCTTGACCTCCACAAAAACCCAACCAATGAAGGTCAAGTTTGTCCCGGGGGAAAGTTAAACTGTCATTGGACCCGCAACGAAATTAATCAGAAGAACATAGGAGGAGTTCGAAATTATATATTATCCATTCTTATTTGTTCTGCTTTTTGTGTAACTTATGCTTGTTCTGAGAATATAGTGCAAGTAAATGAGTTCATATGCATTGTCTGTAAAGGATGTAACGGTACTATTCCTACCTCTGGGTCCTACCACTGCAAATATGTGCTATAATAATAATAAATAATAAATCATTTATTTGCCAGAATACGGTTACAAATGGTTATAAAAAGAGAAGTTTCCAACATATTCTATCGTACATACGATGTGCAAATATTACAAAAAATATGGTTATGTTTTTAATATTAAAAAGTAGTATCATTATTAATTGAATGTCATGCAAATGTCAGAAAATGATTATGAATTATTGAAATAGCACAAGNATTGTCCGAAAATTGGCTCTTCCTTGTTTGATTTTCTTCCCAAAAAATTCCCACTCCCTACTAACATTAAGTGTGTCCTTAATTGTAATAACCCTTCCACTTTAAAATCCCTTGTTAAATTCATTAACTCAAACAAAATTAATTTGTAGGTGAATGGTACTGTTTGGCAAACGTTTTTAAATTATCCCTCTGAGTGACAAGTAACTTTTTTTTTTTTCCCTAATTTGTCACCTGCACTGCAACAACAACATCCCTTTTTTTGTCTCCCATAATTGTTTGTTCTTTTTATATTTTATTTTCACGTATTGTGTTGTCTTATTTGTGATGTCTGTTTGTTTTAGGTATATAAGTTTGCTTAGATTGCAGCTACAAAATTTTCTATTTAACAACAACCACTGTGTAAAAGCTGCGCACGTGACATTGGCGGAATAGTGTGCCCTCAGTGGCGAAAAAACGCAAGTTCATCGCCATAAACCAAAAAAGAAGAAGAAGACATATTTTATTTATGTCTACTACTTTTCTAGCTAGTCTACCCGCATTTTCTTTAATATTATTTCTCGTCATTCGTTGCTTTCTGCGTTAGTCTACGAATTATTGTCGCTCGCTCCGGACGTTTCGTCGTCGCGTCACCGAAGTAACCGCTTCTTTCTGAAACATTCTCTTGAAGAAGTTTTTATACCGTTTTTTTGTATTAGTGCTTTGAAATAATCTTGTGTTCAGTGTATTTGTGATGACGTGTGCCCATAGATAGTGAGGGAGTAACTTCTTCTTTTTTCGAGGCAGAGGAAAAGAACGGCAACTGTATGGGTAAGCGCCTTATTTTTTGTAGTATTTTATTGTTTGTAGTGTTTTATTTTTAATTAAGTTAGTAATTAAGGTAACAGCAACAGATAAATTGATTAACATTACTATGAGGTCTCACAGTGCGCGTGGATGCACAGGGTGACACATGAACAATCACAGAGCTCTATTCAACGCTGTGCGTTCGATTTGCTGCTTCACTTAAGCAAGCATTGTTTTTGAATACGGGCGTAATTTGAACACAACATTAGTTTTAGCCTGAAAGCAGTAATATTCCTTTTTATCTCCCTTTTGTATCATAAAATGAAGATATTATTTGTTTTATGTTTCGCGCGTGCACCTACGTTTAGCGAGTTGGACAAGTAATAGGTCTTTAAGGCCGAGTCCGTACTACTATTTAACCGCCGCGGTTTTTAACCGCGTGATTTTATAACCAAGTAAAACTAATGTAAGCGTCCGCACTGCGGTTTTTTTCCGCGACTGATTTTTACGTACATTTCGGGCGGTCTCGCGGTTTGGCGGTTTACCGCTTAAGGTTCAGCCAAACCAGCAACGGGATCACACGCGATCAGCCATCGCTGCACGCGGCTGATCGCGTGTGATCGCGTTGGTTTGGCCAGTGCCGTAACTAGGGCGGTGCCAGCGGTGCCGAGGCACAGGGCGCAGACCCTGGAGGGGCGCAGAAATGACCAGACCAGTATCTAGTTTTGTTTCATGCATGGTAGTTAGTAGGTACATTTTGTTTTATTGCGAATATGGTGTAGACGCGCCCTCTGTACTATCTATATCTATATGGCATTTTTCAAGCGATCTTGAAACAACAACACTTGTAAAGGTGGTTTTATATTTGTCTGATGTGTCGTGACGTGACGACGCGTCAGAACGGTATCGGTTTCATACATTTAGTACTAGCTGGTGCCCGCGACTTCGTCTGCGCAGGATTAGTATTTCGAACAATATGTTTATAAATTGTAACCTATGTGTTATTCTGACCGAACGACTTTATTTTAACTTGCATACCATGCATTTTAGCTACGAAGAAGGAAGGTAAACAAGAAGGTTTCCTTAATCCTATCCACAAAGAAGGTATACCATTGTCTACATTGCACATAGATCACATAGGACCGTTCACTGAAACAAAGAAGCAGTACAACTACATTTTGACAGTCATCGACGCTTTCACGAAGTTTGTATGGATCTATCCTGTAAAAAGTACGACAACAAAAGAAACTTTAGACAAGCTCAAGATTCACCAGCAATGTTTTGGCAACCCCTCGAGAATTATAAGCGACAGAGGTACCGCCTTTACGAGCAATGACTTCAAGGACTACTGTGACGCAGAGAACATTCAACATGTNAGAAGAAGAAATAGCACAAACATATTACATTAGATTCAAACAATGTCAATGATACAAATTGTCATATTTTAAGAAATTTTTAAATGTCAAGTACAAGCTAGAGTCTATAGACTGGCCGCCAACAAAAACTAAGCAAAGCAAGGTCAAGTTCATAGCCGGAAAAAGTTTTAAATTATCCAACAGAAAAATACAAATTGGTAACCAAAAGAAAATAGCGGGTTTAAACGGTAAACGTACTTTTTCCGGTTTTCTTTTTGTAAGTACGGGACTATTTCCATCTCTCATTCCTACCTCTCCTGTGTAGCCAGGATCTACAACTTGACCGCCAATAAAAATCCAACCAGTGAAGGTCAAGTTTGTCCCGGGGGAAAGTTAAACTGTCATTGGACCCGCAACGAAATTAATTAGAAGAACATAGGAGGAAGTTTTTTGTGAGCCTCACATAAAAGTCATACATTAAATACATCTTTTGAAATATGTAAAACATTAATGAAAATAACTTACTTGATCTTTTTACTGTGCCTAAGTCGCTAAGTCTTTATTTGAGCCTTTCGCAGCGGTGACAAAGATATACAAGCAGATTATTTTTGACAAGCCTGTGTCGACGGGACCACTCTTATTGTGTTTTAAAATTGACCCGCATCTCGTGAGTGAAGGCTTTTATCTATAAAAGTATTGTTGAAATCAAAGAATTCGTTTTAGAGAACACCCTTTAGGCCTTTGAACAATTTCTACCACTCTGTATTTTTGGAGTTTATATCGTTATCAGTATTTTTAGAAGATTACCTTTTACCCGCAACCCGTGTGAAATTTTGTCGGTCACAGAAAAAGTTTATCGCGCGTATCCCTGTTTCGAAAACCGGGATAAAAAATAACCTAAACTATTTCCTTTCCTGGGACTCAAACTATCTTTATACTTTATATACTTAAAATCAATTTGGTGGTATAAGGGTGAAAGAGTAACAGACAGACAGAGTTACTTTCACATTTGTAACATTAGTAGTGAGTAGGGAAGTAGGGATAATAGAGTATTATCGTCTAATAAATGTTTCCTTACGACCCAGTAGATAAATCAATACTAAACTATCCAGTATCTAGTACCTATTATCAAATCTTCGTGCGAGGCTTAATACTCACTCGCATGCGAACGCTCAACAAATTTACCGTGTTCCGCGGAACAGGAACCCCCCATCAATAACGTTCCGGAAGTGTTCCGGAACTTAATTGGAACAAAATTACTGGCCATCGACTCTAATGCACGCCCACACTTATTTATTACGAGAACTGCCTTTGCCGTGATGAAGTATGATAGCCTGCGATAAGAAATGCAGATGGGAATGTTCACACTTTAGTGTGCTATTGTCATAAATTATTCAAAATAATTCTGAAGTATTGGGGTTATGTTTGATTAGTTTACTGCAAGTCTACCTTACTACATTTAGGTATCAAGTAGGTATCTACGATATTGAAAAATAATATAATCTGACAACTTTTGTTATGCACGATATAACAAGAAGACTCTATTTTACTTAGAAAATGCACTAATATAGATTTAAGGAAAAACTATCTACTGAAATCCTTGAAAATTTCATCTTTATGCTCTTAGTTACTAAAGGGAAGTAAGTAGTAATAACATCAAAAGAGAAAGACAGACAAAGCGGATAGTAATAAAATTGTTCATTTGTATTTTTCTGCATAGTAGTTTCCTGTTCAAAGATTCTTTTGCATTTTCAACTGTACCTATTTCTTGAAATTCTAGCGCCGGATGTGAAATACGACTTGCGGACGGCGCTCGTTATCGCAAGTAGGTTATATTGATTTAACTGATACTGATATGTTGGAAAATGATCTTAAGAATCTGAAATAAGTATACTTTACTGTAGAAACTTTTCTAATTACGATAGGTAGGTACCTGTATTACGATGATGCACCTTAATGCTCTAGAAATAATTAAAACTGTTAGACTGAAACCAAATTCAGGTATCATTCTCTCAACCTCAATTTTACTGAAAAAGTGGTTTGTGGGTGTATGTGTATGCTGGATATATAGGAAATAGTTTTTAAAAAGCTTTAGAAAAATAAACTCTACTTATTTGTTTTCATGGCAACATTGAACCTTTTTATTTTAGGTAGGTATAGCATATTATGGATTGCAATAAAACTATTTGAACAGAACTGCTAGCTTATTTATTTCACATTTTGATATTCAGATTCATACTCACTCTTCTTTTAGTTGCTCTTAATCGGGGAAGCGTTTTTCACAAACGCAGCAATATTACGAATTTCATTTTCCATCTTTTCAAACGACAAACAAACCCAGTAGACACCGAATCGCTATCACTTCTAACAAAAGAAAAGAAGAGAAATGTAAACCCGTAAAAAGTGTGACCAGCTATCAATTACTATTAGAACCAAAGCACACGATGCGCTGCGGTGGTGGTGCGACGCTGGAGCGGTGTCGCTGCGTCGCATCGTCTTTGTATAGAAAAATAATATGTGGCAATAGGGATGTTATGGATATGTAGTTTCGGTTATGGATACGGTTACGGATGTAGGAATAATATTATACCGGCTTCAGTAACGGTTACGGATATTTTTTTATTTCGGATATCCGAAAGCTTCGGTTACAGTTACGGATATCTGTGCTCTAAAATGCAAATTGCAATAGTTGTCAAACACGGTTCATTCATGTCCACATACTTTAAATCGAATAAAAAGTAATAAAAAAAAATTATACTAGATGACATTATAAAGGTAAATCAGGCTATTAGTCTTTATAATGCTATACAAAAAAAAAAACCAATTTTAAACTGCCTACATCGGAAACTTTTGAATCAGTTACGGTTACGGATTATTTTTTATTTCGGATATCCGAAAGTTTCGGTTACGGTTACGGATATCCATAACATCCCTGGTGGCGACCACACGAGCAGTACGGCGCCGCGAAACAGCAAAATTTTTGCGGTACAGCGCCACAACGCATCGTGTGCCTTAGCTCTTATTCTTGAATACTATTAATATTGCCCAATTAATGACAGCGCTGGCGGAGAGGTCTTTTGTCATCTCCGCTATCGTGGCGCCCAGCGGAATTAATATAGGATCGGCACAGGTGCCCGAATAATGTGACCCCTGATTTGTACGAACTAATTATGTCTTGATATATCGATATATGCGAGCGGCGCAGGACCAGTCTTTGTGGAAATCCTTGGGGGAGGCCTTTGTCCAGCAGTGGACGTCTTTCGGCTGAAACAACAACAACAACAACAACAACAACATATCGTGACATTATCAAGGTATGAACAACGATGCAATAGGTAAGTCTTATGTGGTTATAATAATAATGTCCAAGTTAATTATTATGTCAATTAGTTAATAAATGACCTTTTCGCGATTATCTGGTGTCTTAATTTTTTCGGTTAATATGAACACATGTTACTTATGTTTTGCCATGTAGCGCACGATGTTTTACTACGAACCACGAGTGCTATGTCTGTCTGTTCTGATTTGTAACACTATCAATAGAATTATTTGGCTATCAACAACACTATTATCAGTTTAAATTCATCAAGATTCAGTTTTTTTTTATTTTCTGTCAGTTAGCTTACCTCTAGCATTTAATTTCTCGTTAAGAAGACTCGATCACGCCGCGAGAATGACAAAAAGTTTCACTTAGGCTGGGTTGCCCCATCTTACTTTAACTTTGACAAACGTCAAAAATCTGTCAAACTCCATAAAACAACACCGGTTACCGTTAAAGTTACGGTCAAAGTTAGGTGGTGCAACTCAGTGTTAGCATTTTACCACATCATTTCGGTGATGTTTTTTAACAAAAAACATAATATTGTCATTGAGAACCTCCTCTCTTTTGAAGTTGGTTAAAAGCGCAAATTGTCGTTGAGATGTTCACTTAAGACGTAATTAAATCATCTTAGCAAATCCCCGAGCTCTGCTGAGCGTGAAAGTTAACGCAATGACGAGTGTGAAACGAGGCAGTTAACCCTAACCTTTTGTTTGCCTACAGATTAGAGCTTTGATTAGAAACAACTTGGCATAGTGCTGCACTTTGATAGACATTTATCGATACGATTGCTTTCACAGATCACAGAAACTAAAGGGAAATGTGACATGGGGGCGAGGCCGGTGTCGCAGCAATATGCCCAAAAACAGCGCATTAGTCATCTCTCTATATCTATAATTGCCTTAAATTAACTTTTAAAAATGTTAAGCTCCTTACTAACAAAAAGTTACAAGTTTTGTTCAACGCTGTAGTAAAGTGACATTTCCATACTAAACGTTAAACGCGGGTTAGTCTATTACAATAAGCAAAAATTTAATGCACAATCTTTTAAGGCCCGGTTTCAACCAAAGCGGAAAAAAGATGATATTGTGATTAAAAAACCAATCAGAGGTGGAATTGTGTAAAGCAATCGTAATGATTTGACAGTTCATAACGTACGATAAAGTCAGTTAAACAAAGCGTTTGACAGAATAATCGTACGTTATAAACTGTCAAATGATTACGATTTCTTTACACAATTCCACCTCAGATTACGTTATTTTCACAATCACCTCTCCACTCAGTTTTAATTTTTATTTATTTTACATTATTTTCGTTTTCATGGTTGCAATTTAATGACCTGCCATGGACGTCTGACATAATTTAAATTGGACCAAATCTTAAACGATATAAAGATTTCTATTCAAACTAAATTATATTTATTATTAGACAATTTCGTTTCCCAATTATATTAATTCCCATTCATAGTAAAGGTTGTTGATATTCTTAAGTTTAATTTTCATTCAAAACAATTATCCTTTCAAACAGAACTGTATAGGATGATGAATAACGCCCCAATCAACTAATTGTATCATTGTTACTCGTACTCGAGACTTTAATTACACCAACTCTCAACAACGTCGACTGATCTCATACTTGTTATATCGAGTATCGATAATAATATTATGATGACGAACTTGATCTTCATTGGTTGGGTTTTTATTGGACGTCATGTTAACTCCTGGCTATACCGGAGTTGCAGCGGTGGGTACAAGAGGTGGGAATAGCTCCGTCTATCGATGTTAAGATATCGACATCTGAGCAGCACTGGCTGTAGTGGTGCCAACCTCATTGTATGCGCATAATGTGTCTCTGGTTTCGGATAATCAAAGCTAACTAAGGCGCCATTTTGAACGTTAGGCGTGTATTAGCTTCTTGTTTGTATTACGGGAAGACGCTGAAATGTTTAGAGATTATATTTAGAATGGCAGGGTGACGACATTTGGGCATTTATCTTGACTGTTACTCTTGTTACTTAATACTTGTTAGTACTACCAGGCCTGTTCATCTCCGCGAGTTTACATCGAAAACAAAACACGCACGATGGCCCACCTACAGGATACTATTCGACAAGGCCTCACATACGAGCGAACATTGACTCACGCACGCGTATTCTTGTGTACTATAATGGAAGAAAATAAAGAAAATGGTGTACTAAATACTGTGCAGTATTTAACTGCCTAAATAATAATAAAAACACAGAATGTACTTTTTTAAGTTGCCTCAAGACACTGAGAGGTAAATAAGTAGTTAATATTATTCATGATAATTCATGCTAAATCATGTATTTCCTCCGCCATTTTCCGCAGTTTGGCACCTCACGTCACATCATTTTACCGAAGTCAGCCCTATAGCTTCGGCGCAGTGCCGATCACTGACGTTTGTCAACAAAATGGTTCTTGACTCTTGAGACAGGCTAAATTACACCATATTGTTAATGACATTGAGCATACATTTTTTTAAATACCTTCGCGAAGTAAAACTTCTGTACGTAGTACTTATTATTATTCTGTGGTACTACGTACTACTCTTGTTAGTTAAGATTTCAATGTGGAATGAAAATTAATATTTTATGATGAATTTTATGTACCTATATCATTGAGAAATTCAAAAGTGAATTGAGGTATAAGCCTATTTCTAAATAATATTATAAATAAATAAATCTACAGCAAATACTAGCATAGTTCTCGAAGATCAGAAAAAAGCAAAGTTTGCTCTCGAAAAGTTAAACGCATTTATCAAAAGTAATAATAAAATAATGAAATACATCAGCAAACCGAAAAGCCACGATAGTACTTTAGAGTCAAAGTTTGAGGATTGAAAATTGAAACAATTTCCGATTGTTGTACGAATAAAAATTTTACGAACGTTATATTCCGGGAAGTTACTCACCTCGTTTTCGGGTTAAAAGAAACAAGAACTTTAGGAGTTTTCGACATGCCACGGCAATATTCCCGAACTGTGTTTTACCGACACTTTTAATGAAATTGCTTGTTCTAACTGCACTGTTGGTTTGTTCTCGATTATGTTACTGGCTACTGTCACGCTAGAACGACGTAGAGTAGCAAACGATCTGCTAGATTATGATTCAGTAGATTTTGATTATTTATGTAAATCCTTGATGATCATCATCATAGATATTTATAAAATCGTTTATCTGGAGAGTGTTTACAAAGAATTTGAAAATAATAATTGTAATCTTCCGCAGAGGACTTTTAAGAATTTTAACTCAAAGGGTCGCAGTAAATATTAATACGAGTATATCACCATGCATGGTGCAAAATCACGGTTGATAACTAGTTAAAATTAAAAGGTTAACACAGAATAGATTGATTAACGATCAATATGCTATCAATGATTATTTATCTTTAGTCTCTTCTTCTCTCTGATTTAGCTCAAAAATAGAATTACATTTCATGTAACAATAAAATATCAGCAAGCAACACACACTGTTGAGAGAGTGAGACTTTTGCATCTTGTTCAATTGTAACACAGTAAATGATTGGAATGACGTTATTTTTTACTGCATCAGTTTTGACTTTAGTCAGCAAAGCAGTTTAGTTTAACCGAGTTTACGTGACCGCCGTAGAATCGACTAGAAGTATTCAAATTGCATGAACTTTATTTGTTTACTTTTAGCAGCCAAAAATGGGTTGACTTATTACACGAGATGTTTGTAGGAATTATTAGATAGATTCATGTTTTGTTCAGCTAAGTATTTGCTTCTAAATGATGTGGCCTGTGTGGACTGTATTCAGTACCCTTAAAAGTATATCATAACCTTTAGGTACTTATTTCTTATCTGAATATATTATATCTCAAAGATGACTGACTGACTGACTGACTCACTGACTGACATAGTGATCTATCAACGCACAGCCCAAACCACTTTTCGGATCGGGCTGAAATTTGGCATGCAGGTAGATGTCATGACGTAGGCATCCGCTAAGAAAGGATTTTACGAAACTCCACCCCTAAGGAGGTAAAGGGGTGGCCGCTAGTTAGTACACAAAATTACGATGTAGAAATTAGAAGCAAACCACTACGAAAGCTACCATCATTACTTTGTTCAAATTACAATATTCATGTTTGATCATTATTTCGTTAATGCCATTATTCTCAACAATCTCATTATTGTTTTATTTACATTTACGTTATAAGACTTATACCTTTTTATTTACCTCTCATGAATGAGAGGGATCTCATGGAAGGTTATTTATAAAACGAGAAATTTGAAATTCCCCAAACCCATATCCTACCTAAAAGAAAATTAAAACCGAAAGGTAGCAGCTGCGAGGTTATTATACAAGCCCAATAAACGATCGAAATAAACATGAGCCTCAAAAAGGCGGGCTAAAACGAGATTTTATTTGGGCAGGTGCAAATCAGGCCAATTGGGCTGATGCTAAATTAGAATGTGGAAGGGACCGTGTGTGAACTGTGTTTTAATTGAGCGGAGTTTTCTGTAATCAAGTTCGAATTCATTTTCCATATTTTTCGCCTGAAATTCATATTGTACAGCAATCCAATTTGCGATCACACAATGGACAGGTGTAGACAACAGACTTTTTGTCTGAAGACGTAATTATAATCCCACCAAAAACATTATGTAAAAAACTAGCCAAGTCTCGATCGAGCTGCTTGTTTATCTCTAAAAAATTATGAAATCTAGATAAAATCGTGCCAAGTCTATGGTTCCTTATTGCGATTTCTTAGTTATTATTGTTAATGTTGTGTGTGACTTGGCGGGGCACTACCGTGCCCCCATTTTAGACCTTATTTTGCCAGTGACATTATTATTATTATTATCACCCGACTTGTTTATTTGTGCTAGTTCAAAGCAGTCTGTATGCAGTACAAAAATTACGTTGTCTTAGAATATCTCCATTCAAAGAATAGTAAATCTGCAGTACAAATATTTTTCTACAAAGCTTGGAAAAAATGCAGGATAAAAGTTATAAGGACATTAGAATTACAAGGGGAAATTTATATTTTCCTATTCCTATTAAATTGGAGAGCACATTAATCCCATTCTTGCTTTTTTATTTAGCAATATTTTTATCCTAATAAGAAATATCAACTCAACTTTGTAGTTACCTAGGTATGGAAAAATATTAGAAACTAACTTTCCGCCTGTGATTTCGCCTGCGTTGAATTTTGTCTGTGACAGAAAAGCTACATATTTCGCGCGCGTCTCCGTTTCTAAAACCGGAATAAAATCTTCCCTATATAATCTTTCCTGGCACTCAACTATCTCTATGCCAAATTTCATAAATATCGGTTCAGTGGTTTAGGCGTAAAAGCGACACAGACAGAGATACTTTCGCATTTATAATAAGTATTAGTATAGATTACCACTCACCTCTTCTGAATTGGTTGTGGTTACGAATCACGCGTTCGGCATTTTTGCGAGCGATGTAAAACCACTCCGAAGTGTTGCTCAAATATTTGTACTCCACCGCCAAGTCCTTCGCCAATATTGGCCCTTCCGGCAATCTGTACGCGAAAGGGCAAAACAGTTGGTAGTCCTTATATTGGTATTGGTCGTAACAGTTCCCCGCTGCAAATATATCGTCGTCGAACTCCACCATCGAAAAAACGCTTGCGTGCAGCAAATACTCATTGTGCATCACAGTCGAGCCAGCGTATTTCCAAAGTCTAGTCAGCATATTGGCTCTATTTACTGCTACGTCTGCTTCTATTCTAAATCTTTCTTGGGCGTATCTATCAACAACGCCTTCTCCTAAATTAAGATGCGTACCAGCTGTACAATTTTCTCCTAACAAATGTTGCGTTTCTATCAACCTTAGGAATTTAGTTACTACATCCTCGTGAACACTTGGTCTTGACACTGTGACGTTTTCACCATCATTCAACGTTTCATTTGTTATATTAGTTTCAGTGTTGACGTCATCCATTGTCATTCTTTGTGTGTCATTATTGTAGCTATGCTCTACGTTTAGGAGGTGGTCTAGTAACGACACGTCTTCTGTCGTAAAGTCTAGAGTAGGGTGACTGATTTGGGAGATGTTTCCGAAGAACTTTTTGAATGTGTCTACGCTATCTTTGGGAGACCCGTCGTCATCGTCCGGCGCTCCGTACGGTCGTAAAGCTGACACCACTGGATCCTCTCCAGATTTGTCGATGCTTTCTGAAACAAGAAAAAAAAACGTGTTAGTAAATCTTTGATATGTTAAGTTAAAATTGAGTTTAGATTATGACAGGCTATCTTTTAACCGACTTCAAAAAGGAGGTTCTCATTTCGGTTGGTATTTTTAATGGCTTACGCTTGCAATTCAGCGTAGGTAGGCTTGGTAGCGCGCTGAAATGTACAATTCTATATTACAATAAGTAGGTACAATTCGTAACCAATTCAATAATTCACAAAAATCTTCCTACAAAAGAAAAGGATTACACATCATAATATTGTTTCACGTTAGACATAATTTGCATGGAAATCGAGTATTCTCTTGCTAAGTTTTCCCTCGCACTTATTTCTCATTCGTCCGTCGCTTTTCACAAAGTCCTTTCTAGTTAGGGACGATCAACGTTTTACAAGCTGTGCTTTAAAGCTCTCCCTTTGATCTCAAAAAAAGTAACACTTAAACCCGCACCGCACTAAACTTAATTAACTTTTTCGGCTCATTCTTGCTTTTAACACTCCGTTTTGTGTAATGAATAAAAATGTTTATGGTCAATTAAAACATTTCAAAAGCTGTCCGAGTATAAAACTGCGCACAGATTTTAATCTAGATAAAAATATCATTTAATTAACTAATTGACTTGTTAGTAACTGGGTCGCGTTATGTTGTTGGACATGAAAAGCTTGGGCCACATAATATACCAATTAATTTCATGTCAGTGAAAAATGCTAGGACTTTATAAAATAAAAGAGTTTTTAAATGAATTGGCCTAAATCACGGCAGGTTGGGCGTTTCAGCGCAATAATATATCACAAATACGAATTAGGTTACAAAATAATTATTTCGTTTTGTCATTATGAAAGATTATCCTGAATAAATAAGATCAAGGAAAAGTAGCAAATAATAATACTGTGTATTCATAAAATTTTACGGTTCCAATTTATTCCATTCAATTTATTTATTTCAAAAACAAAACGCATTGTATAGGAAAATTAGGTAGACATTAAAATTCACACAATCTGCAATTCAATTAAAATAAAATTAATATAATTTAACCCTAAAATTTCATTTCACATACTAGAATTAATATAAGTGTCAGATTAAATAAATAAATAAAATTATTACACAATACAAAATGTCAAAATTAATTAAAATACAATTAAAATAGAATAAATAAATCCAATCTAACCCTAAAATTGCATTTCATTTTCAACACTATCTATCAACCAAAACAAACTTGCATCCGTGAATCGAATTTTCTGCCTCCAGATCAAATCATTATAAATTACCCCTTTGTTAGCTGAAAGCGTTTACCCTAAACGCCATTTAAAAATCGCTATCATAATAATAATCGCCATTACCTCGGAAGGCGATTGCTATCGACGTAGAAGACAATAAGGGCGCTGAACATTATACGTAAGAATTTTATTAAAACGAACTCTGGGTACATGCAAAGGCGTTCGTCCCGTAAAAGGGATTTCGCGAACAGCCTGTAAAGGCGGCTATCGCCCCTATAAAGAGGGATTTTGTTTATGGGAACAACAAATCGTGCCTTTCATTATGGTGCCTCCGTGAATTGATGGTGCGGATTATTTATCGGTTGTAATTTCGCTCAGCACTGTTTTATAGTACTGTGGATAGTTTCAACGTTTCAATTCAATTTCGACTGTTTTAGAGAGTTTGTGCAGTGAATTTTATTATGTGTTAGTTAATCAAAACTTTTGTAACAAAAGATACGGTTTTATAATACGACTATTACACAGTTATGAGCAGTTATATCAGACATCTACGGTTGCTATCGAAGTCTAATATGAGAAGAGTTATGTTTTATCAACATTTAATGTTATTTAAATGTCTATGAAACAACTTTTACAAAAAAAAACAGGTCTTGAATCAATCCACAGTTAAAAATCCAGGTACACTAAGTCATGAAGAAAAAAAAATTGGTAAAGAACCTGATGTAGTTAAGCATCAATTAAAATTTCTATAGATTACTGAAAAGTATTCAATTATGTTTCAATTATCGCTATTATAGCAATTAAATGTAATTTGGTAACTGTACAACACCAAATACAATTGAATTAACAATGAAAGCAATATTACGGTAAAATACTGGCATTCGGAGCGTTTCATTATATTTTCCGAGCTTAAATAGAATTTCACATTGTTTGTCGGGTTATTCAATTACGTCACGGAGGAAAGGGGATGCCTAAATAACGAAGGATGTTACGGATATCTACGATAATATCCGAACCTTCCGGATATCCGGACGGAAGATTACCGGAAAAAGTTGTGGGCTTGGGCGCTACATAATTGTGAATATCGCTGACGGTGACGATAATCTTGGTAATGATGACGTCATCAATCAACTTGACAACATTGGAAAAGTCTTATGAAAAACAGTATTTTTTATTGGTTATTTAAAAACAAAATTTTAATTATTTGGTGCCATTAGTTTTATTATCAATTCTTGGCGTTGTATGCAGCTAATGCAGCACAACTCTAAATACGAGTAAAAGAAAGATAACGTAGTTATGGATTTGGAAAAAACGATCCATTTATTATAACATCAGTTTTCTGTTCAACTGTCTAGCAAGACCCATTTCCCAGCAATATGTAGAAAGTAAGAATCCTAAAACTAAATTGTTACAAATACAGTAGGCGCGCGAGTTCATGTCCATCGGGGCCTTACTTACGTACTTATTTACTTATACTGACTTACTTATAAGTTGCAAAAAATATGGAATAGATAAGGTTGACCTACTTAATCCCAACTAATATTATAAATGCGAAAGTAACTCTGTCTGTCTGTCTGTCTGTCTGTCTGTCTGTTACGCTTTCCCGCTTAAACCTCGCAACCGATTTTGATGAAATTTGGCATAGAGATAGTTTGAGTCCCGGGAAAGAACATAGGATAGTTTTTATCCCGGTTTTTGAAACAGGGACGCGCGCGATAAAGTTTTTCTGTGACAGACAAAATTCCACGCGGGCGAAGCCGCGGGCGGAAAGCTAGTTTGTAATAATTATCGATATCGACATTAGCATAATTAGTTAGGTAACAGCACTACCGCATTCCTTAGGATGGACATGAACTCGCGCGCCTAAATTTTCGGACTTACATTGCAGTTACTTATTAAAGAAGAAATAGAAAGTATTTAGGTATTTGTCTCAAAACAGGTTTCATTTACAGTTTTTCACAGATACAAAAAATCATAAGACACAAAAAGGTCTATGACTCAGTGATTGCAGGACACCCACAAACCCTGTTTCTTTCTGCCATAGCCAAGATATACATAAGTAAATAAATATTAATTTATACTTAAAATTACAATTCCCTAAAATTACAAATTGCTATATGAACTTATAATTAGCCAGTACCAGAGATTGCTTGAAGCAGCCAGTTGCGACATCTTTTACGGAAGGTCGGTAGCGTAAGATCCAATGCGGCGCGAACCGGTGGTGGCAGGTCATTCCAAATTTTTGCATCTAAATTCTCTCATTTTTAATCTAAAGCAGCCCCTAGCACTAGCCAATTTTATTTTTGGAATAAGTAGCTTGGAGTAAGAAATGAATGCATCTTCGGTTTGTTTACTGCTACTTTTATTTCCTAGAAAGGGATTAAAAATAAGAGGGAAGGAGGGTACGGAACCCTCAGTGCAAGAGGCCGACTCAAACTTTAGCTTTAGAAATTGATTTCCCCCGAGCGAAATCTTGCTACAAGTGCGTTTGTGTGGCAATTATTGTGACGCCTTAACTCTAGTGGACGTCTTCCTTTATTGTAGGGTTCGATCCCTCGGCACTCCAGTTCTGTGGGATCCAGTAAATGCAGGATCTCACAAAACTGGACTGTCATGTGAACGCACATCATTATCATCCCTTAGGCCCAGAACACACGGTGAAATGCAACTGCAACGAAACTGCAACTTCTAGTTACTTTTGAGTTGCATCTAAGTTTCTCCCATAGATTCCGTTGAGACAGACACATGACGCGACCACCCAGTTCAAATCGGTTGGGTTTCACCGTGTGTTCTGGGCCTTAGCTTACAACACCGCCCAAGTCGAAAAATGGCGGTTTTGAGAATATAATGCCAATTGATAGAGCTGCTCATTGCGCATCTACCTTGTACATAAATAAAAATAAACGTCTATAAAGTATGGAGACTACAAGTTTGCTCGTAGACATTAGCGAGAAACTACCACCACTTGCTCTAAAAAGAATACATTATTGATTTAATACTCAACAAATTGTTTTGTCTGAAACCGAACTCCGGCAATTTCAGCAGGAGATTAAAAAAAAACATTAATCACATGATATTTATGTGTGTTTTTGCGGGACACTGCAAATGGTTCGTGTGAACGTTACTATTAAAACACGTATACCTACTACTAAACGGGATGCTGCAAAATACAGTTCCTGCTAAAAACGGGAACTCCGTGCGAACAAGCCCTTAGGTGTGAATTTGAATTCGGGTCCAAAAAAAAAAAATTTCGTTTGTTCGTTTCAGCCAAATGCTGAAAAAGGGCATCCCCTAAGGATTTCCTTAACGACTGATCCTGCGTTACCCATATCCAGGTACTTCCCGCAAACATCACCAGATCGTCGTTATTTATTTTAATATTTTAGATTTCGCCAGCAATTTCAGCCGTGTGTAAAAATTACACACTCTATGTTTGTCTTTGGGCTTGAAATTATCTCTAAAACAATTTTTATTTTGATTTAGCAAGGAAAGGTAACAGACAGACAAATACAATCTACTTTTGCATTTATTTCAGTGTGCTCTAACTCCAATTTATAGCCTAAGCGCCATGGAACTCCATTTCTTTTTTAAATGATATTGATACAATTTTAGAATGTGTACTTAATAATAAATAAAACAAGTTTTTGTTACCGCTTATAAAAGTGTAACAAACTGGCACTTACCGAACAAGACCAATAGCAAAGATTATCTTTAAAAGTGTTCAACTCGCTACAATCAGTTCTCCTATTTTATACCTACAAAGTTTCCTTTCAGCAAAAGTTGTTGATACTAACACTACTAACCGGTTAGTGAAACAAAAGCGAACTCGACTTGGCAAACAAGCTAAAATATCTAAGCGCTTTACATAAAATCGCTGTAACCAACAAATAAAAGTGTTTATAGCTTGCTCTTTGTCGCTCCGCTGTCTGCTGCTGACAACCAATTTGTGCGCGGGCAGATCACACAATTATCGACCTTATTAGCATATAGAACTATTGGCGTTTTGATTATGTTCGGATAAATTCGGGGTCTTGCTCATTTGTTTTTAATCTCTTTTGATGAGAATGTAGTCCAGTCAATGAATGCTTTAACGACGGTGTAGAGAGAAATCCGTGGAACATAATTTCTGACCTCGGGACTTTATTTAGACTAGTTAGGAGGTGAACATAGCAAAAGTCCCCGCCCTTAGCCCTTGAGCCGCCGGGGAGAGGGGGGTTTAAAGGTACTACTTTTCGGTTTTTCTCTTAATCCTCGGAAACTATGCGTCCTAGTGACATGACTACTATGAACCAAAAAAAGCTTATTCAATTTGCTACAGGTGAGACAATCAAGTTTTTCTATATCTTTTATAGTTTTCACGGCATCTGCTCTAGAAGGTCTGTAATTTTGGAAATTTTATTTTGGTCTTACATGTTCCCATCAAATGAAAATGGACTAAATCAACATTAAGCAAATATTTTAGACATGCGGGAGCACGTTAATCCTAGTTCCAGGGAGGGGACTTCACCGTGCGTATATTTAGACGACCCAATTGGAGCCACTTTTGACTCCTCATCACTGAAAAACTGCTGTGCATTAACACTTCAAATTTGGCTCATGTGTTGAGACTTGCAAGATAAACATCAGCTTCAAATTTCATAAATATACCTCAAACGGTTATTTAGGTATTGACGTTCAAAAATCGACATTTAGAACACTAAAATCTATCTAAAAATGTAAAATGTTAAAATTTACTGGTTTTTTATTTGTTCCTTTGTATTTAAACATCTACCTATATGTATGCCAAATTTGAACCTTCAAGGTCATCTGGAAGTTGTTAGAATTTGGTCTATAGGTCAGATATGTAGATTTTTGGACGTCAATACCTAAAGAACCGTTTGAGGTATATTTATGAAATTTGAAACTGATGTTTATCTTGCAAGCCTCAACACATGAGCCAAATTTGAAGTGTTAATGCACAGTAGTTTTTGAGTGATGTGGAGTCAAAAGTGGCTCCAATTGATTCGTCTAAATATACGCACAGTGCAGTCCTCTCCCTGGAACTAGGCTTAACATGCTTCCGCATGTCTAAAATATTTGCTCAATGTTGATTTAGTCGATTTTCTCCTGATGGGAACATGTAAGACAAAAATAAAATTTCCAATATTACAGACCTTCTAGAACAGATGCCGCAAAAACTATAGAAGATATAGAAAAACTTGACTATTTCACCTGTAGCAAATTGAATAAGCTTTTTTTGGTTCATAGTAGTCATGTCACTAGGACGCATAGTTTCCGAGGATTAAGCGAAAAACCGAAAAGTGGTACCTTTAAACCCCCCTCACCCCGCCGGCTCAAGGGCTAAGGGCGGGGACTTTTGCTATGTTCACCTCCTAACTAGTCTAAATAAAGTCCCGAAGTCAAAAATTGTGTTCCACGGATTTCCATCTATAATGCTTTATTGACTGGACTAATGATCTACATACTTTGATGTGTTTATCTGGTGCGAGGAAAATTATGCCTTAATCATATTAAAAGTTATTATTAAAATCTCTCCTTTAGTCGAACACTCTTGTCAGAGTGGTCGATTGCGCTGACGAGGTCTACACGATGCGGTGTTCGGTGTCATCTCTGAGGGTAAGCAGCTCTCCTCACTGAAAAAAATGTTTGGTTAGGTACAGACTGCTCACACAACAAAAGTGACCACCGAACTAAGTGTTAACTATAACCAAACTAAGGCTGAGTTGCACCACCTAACTTTATCGATAACCGGTGTTTTATGTATGGAGTGTGACAGATTTTTGACGTTTGTTAAAGTTAAAGTAAGATGGTGTAATCCAGCCTAAGTCTAGCTCACTACAGAATTATTTGTTTAATTTACACAACATTTTGTTCCTCATATAACCAAAGTGTTCGGTAGTCACTTTTGTTGTGTAAGCAGTAACCAAACATTTTTTTCAGTGCTGGCGATGTGCTTCTATTTCTGATGGTTAGAGGCGTCGCAAGTACACTGGACCATGGTGGACTCAGTAGCCTTTGTGATGGCTGGTATTATGTACCTACTTTAATTTATACAGTATACTCCCCTGGCTTCGTAACTTAGTAAACATATCAGTAAATAAAATTGAGAACCAAATTTGCTCTGAGAAACATGCACTTCCTTTAATTGCATTATCCTAAAAGGGTTTGTGTTGACGATACCGCCTCATACAAATGCATCGTCCACTTTGTAAGTGAACGGACGTTTTCAAACTCCTTATAACTAACTATTAATGTTTAATTTTGACACGGGATCTAAGACAGTTTAGCTACAACTGAACGTAACAGAATGTACGGACTGAGCTTGACTAGTGGTCAAGCTGTAGATGCCGGATACATCAGAATTGTCTTTTAGCAGACCAGAATGTCTGAATGAGAGAGTGAGACTTTCTCAACTTGTAGGTTTTGGGTTTGATTCTTAGGCGGAGTATGCATAATGTAAAATTACAATAATTATTACTTGCATCAACTTAAGAATTCGAAAAATATATGGTTCCGTGCTTAGTAAGAGCCGTTACAGGACAGCATATGACTTACTCTTATGTTGTTTGCGATAGCTGAAGCTGTTTTACTACAGAAATAATATGTATATTAATAGGCTGAGTTGCACCACCTTATTTTAACCGGAACAATAACAATAACCGGTGCACGGTGCTTTTTGTATGGAGTTCGACAGAATTTTGACGTGTGTCAAAGTTAAAGTTAGACAGTGCAATTTGCTATTAGCTTGCTAAGCCGTCATTTGAATTAGGATTATCGCCATTAGGATTATCTATTGCTTCTCATACATAGTAAATGCTTCTTGTTAGTGGTTACATTTGCATTGTGTGGGATGCAATTTGCGGGTAGTGGGCGTCAGTTAAGGACATGCAAATACAATTGTCTACGGGAATTGGCCGAATTACTCATGTGGGGTGCAGGATACGGAAATGGGGCAATAACGTGGATGCATTGCACAGTGCTGCAGAAGCTAAACCATAATAACTATAACAAGAATCTAATCAGAAGTTAATTATTAAACACCCTTTAACTTTTCATGATTATGTGTAAGCATGCTTAGGTACATAACAACATAATAAGTATTTAAAATTGTTGCCAAAATATTATTTAATCATTTAATAGTATGTTTTTTTCTTAGAAATCTTTGATTACTTATTTTTCCGCACATTATGCCTCAACCCACCCATTCCTCTATACATAAAACGAAGCGTAAAACAGAGCGTATGAAATTGATTTCTGGAAGGTTAATTTTAATGATTCAGTATTCAAGTATACAGCTCTATATTATATTATGAGTGAGTATACTCGAATAATCCGAGATTAACCCTCGCTGTACGAGGTGGGGTGTGACACACCCCAGTTCTTTAAAAATAGCCACAATTTTAAAAATTTGCAAGTGCTGAATTTGAAATTCTCAGTAGCTGGAATTATGAGACTGCTGCTTCGATCAGCGTTGCAAAATCAGTCCAGCGGTGACTACCAACTGAGTTACATGCCTTTAAAGTGCGTGTGGGTGTCACACACCCCACCTGGTACGGGACGTTGTTAAAAAGTTTAAAAAAAATCGGACAGTTTTGGTGTAATTTATATATTTTTAGCTTTGTCAATTGAATAAAATTCAATACAAATATTATTTTTCGTGATTTTTACGGTATCTGAAATTTTCAAGCACTTTTAGTCAAATGAGATGACTTTTAGTGCGAATCTGGAAGTTTAGTACTGAGATCCGAAGATGTATGTGAACATACACTTATGGGCTACAATTTATACTTGGTGATACAATTTATGGGCTACTGAAATGGAATAACATATTTTATAAATAAATAAAATTGTTACGCTCCCATTTTATGCATTGAGCATACTCATTTTCTTTCATTAGAATTGTGGTAAATTGAAAACCGATGATCAAAACAAATTTATACCCTTCCAGTTTTTAATTTACTTTTAAATTATAAGTAAATACTTGTACTTTGTTAAATAAAAACGATTGTCATAATTTAAGGCACTAATTAAAAATTATACATAGGAAACTGATTTCTAAATTACAAGAACAACGGAAATTGTGTCTTTTTGTTTTTTTATGATAAAAATGTTATAATACATATTTTCAGCTCAGAGAATTTCTTAAACCTAACTAGCATACGTAAATAATCAATATTAAATATTAAATTCCACGTAAAAAAATGTTGAATGAAAATTTTATCACTTTGTATATTGGGGTGTGTCATACCCCACCTGGTACGGGACGTAACTTTTAGTCACCTCGTACACGGAGGGTTAAACAATTCAAGTTCTTGTGATGTCATCCTCAAACGGCGAGTGTTTTGTTCCTCCTTGGGAACAAAAACATTACCGTCACGAGCAGATTTCATTCCAAGTAAAAACACTTAAGATTTATCATCCTATTGTACTTGTAAAAATATTTAAACCATTATCAACGTACTTAGGCTAAAATCTGTTCTTCAAAACATTATAAAAATAAGTAGAGTAAGCTTTGATAGTCTAATAAAGAAATAATAGAGAATAAAAATATATATCTAGGCACAGTTTTTATTTTTCATCACTAGGAACATCTACGTAATAGATAAGTATCAAGGTATAGTCTGGTCCGTGAGCACGTAGAATTTTGTCCAATGACCCCAAGCTACCCATCCTTATCGCTCGCGCGTAATTATATTGCTGTCGCGACTGTGAGTGTGCGAGCGCGACAGCAACCTAATTACGCGCGAGCAATAAGGATGGGTAGCTTGGGGTCATTGGACAAAATTCTACGTGCTCACGGACCGGGCTTTAGATCAAAACATTGCGATTTCTGTATGTTAGATAGAGAAACACAGATAGCTAGTAGACGACTAGCCCTGATTGTATGAACTTTGTATTACATGTTCACCATATAACAAAAGTTTTCAGAATTAATCATTAGGTTACATCAGATTCAACATGTGGAAACATTACCTCAAGCTACCGCATCACCAATAAACCAATGTTTACCGGTCAAGTGCGTGTCGGACTCACGCACAAAGGGTTCCGTACCATTGATTTATGAAATTAGTTTTTTTTATAATATTATTTTTATTTTTGCATCAAAATCTTAATGCGGTTCACAGAATACATCTACTTACCAAGTTTCAACAGTATAGCTCTTATAGTTTCGGAAAAAAATGGCTGTGACATACGGACGGACAGACGGACGGACGGACAGACAGACAGACATGACGAATCTATAAGGGTTCCGTTTTATGCCATTTGGCTACGGAACCCTAAAAAGGGTCCTATCCTCAAAACGTCAAATCGTATTCGTCATCTGTCCAAAATGCGAAGTCTATATCGCAGTAGCTGACCGTAGGGCCCCGTTTATGCTGAGCTGAGCGTTTGAGTTATGCAGTGTGACGTGCGGTTTGAGTAATGGCCCCGGATTTCTATGACTTAAACGGGAACGCTCGTGAAATAAAATCTGCGTTTATCCAAGTTGGAAGACTTTTTGAGATATGAGTGTTTTATTTAAAGCGTTAGATTTTAATTTGACACACGTGGAGTTTAATACAAAAATAATTTTTAGTTGTACGTAGTTTGTAAAGATAAAGTTTTTTGTTAATAATATGTTTGACTGAAAGCGCCGAAGTCAAAATTGTCTCTATTCTTTCAAACTTTTCGTAGTTTCTAAAGAATCTATCCAATTGATTTCAGGTAAACTTGCCAAAGTTTGTTTGGTAGGTACGAGAAACTTCGGTGTTCGTAAGGGCGGTAACTTATTTATAGGCTGATTTATTGAAGTTCAATAAATTGCCACAGGCTAGCAATTCAAAAACTCACCTTACGTAAAAAAGTATTTTATGGTAGAAGTTTTATTTCATGGTTTGACTCTTTGGCTTCGTGACACTGGCCATCAAGAAACGTCATTCTTTATTCGAAAATAAAATTATGATCGTTTTTCTTTTGTTTTACTCTCTTATTTCGACTCTCACATTTTTATTCAATACATTGCCCACAAATCTGTGTACCTATTTCATTGTAAATAATATTTCACATTAGTAGGTACTCCAAAGTATTAGCAAAAGTTTTTAGATATGAAACCACGAAGCAAACCTTAACTGAAGATTTTGTCCTATCGAACAAAATAATGTGGATTTTATCAGCAACATAATTAATGATTAAACGAACTTAAAAAGTGAAGTTCTATCATAATTATGCGAGGGCTTTGTCCGAAGAGATTAGAAATAAGAACTATGTAGTATCACGTACGGTGATGCCAGTTTACGCACTGTTAGTTGAGGATATTTTTTTTTTTTTTTTTTTGTGGGTATCTCAGTTTACATCCCATTTGACATTGGTATCCGTCGTCAGTTAGTTTGGAGTAGTAATTTGTATTTTTTATCATTTCACTAATATGGGGGTTTGTGTTTTTAATAATATACCTACATATGAGTATATGATTGTTAAAGACGGGTGGGAGGGTTTCTAATCTCTTCGGACAAAGCCCTCGCATAATTATGATAGAACTTCACTTTTTAAGTTCGTTTAATCATTAATTATAAAAAAAAAAAAAAAAAATATCCTCAACTAACAGTGCGTAAACTGGCATCACCGTACGTGATACTACATAGTTCTTATTTCTAATCTCGAGGACAAAGCACGAGCATAATCTAGAGACTTATTTAGAAGAAACGATAATGCAATGGTAAGTGACATCATTATTCTAGAACTGCTTATTTTCAGCACTCTACTACACATTTTCGTACAGTTCCTACACCACGTACCTAGTGTAAAGATATTTTGAGCATTTTGCCGGCACACACATATTTTCGAAGTACGGTCTACATGTAAGAGAGTTCACAGATGAGCGATTATAAAGGCGATTGCTTGCGATAGTGGTAGGCGACGGTCAGCGACAGTCTCCGATTCGCGCCTTTCTCTGTCATGACATGTTGACACTCTGACTGTGTGATCGCCCGTCTTGGAGAGTTGCGATACATCAACGACTGTCGGCGACCATCGGCGGTATTCACGATGCGTCAGCTACCGTCGCCTAATTTGAATATCTGTCATCAGCGACTGTTGCCGATCGTCGCCGATTTAAATCGCAAGCAGTCGCCGATATAATGTTGCTCGTCTGTGAGCTCCGTAAAAGCAAATTGCCGCCGAATGTAGGTATTCCAGGCCACGTACAATTTTGCAGCAGCGCCACTCTGTTTTTGAAATTTTAATCCATGGATTATTGACATACATTCCCCCTTTGTTGGCGCTTCAAAATGCGAGTGGATTCATTAGCAAAGTGTCTCTTGTGACGTAGAGTTGAGTGAACTGTGATTTAATTACATTCCTAACTTTTGTACTATAGAGACTGAATTTTTTATAAATGTTTTACAATAACGAATAAAAGATTTCTTTATTATTTAAACAATAATATCTCAACAAAAATTGTTTTCTTCTGATACCTACCATACGTTTTGCACTTATCAGTGTCAGTGCTTGAGGTTTGGGAGTAAGGGAGGGGTGACATTGACATAATATTATTAAGTCTCGTTGACTTTTGAAATCTCAAAAACAACCTCCCGTACCGCTCCCATTCCTCAGGCACTGACTAAATTAAGCCCTTATATTAAGCTTAATAACCGAAATAAAATATGTGTTACTTCAGTACATGAATTTTTTTTTTGTGTTCTAGTAGATATTAGAGGAGAGGCTTTTGTTAAAATATTAGTTTTAAAAAGTGAAACCATCATTCATTTGTTAGCAATAGCAGGCCTGTTCATCTCCGCGAGTTTACATCGAAAACAAAACACGCACGATTGCCCACCTACAGGATACTATTCGACAAGGCCTCACATACGAGCGATCATTGACTCACGCACGCGTATTCTTGTGTATGATGGAAGAAAATAAAGAAAATGGTGTACTAAATATTGTTTATTTGGCACAATACACAATATAGGCAGAATACAAAATAAAACATACAATATAGAACTAAAAACCCAAATTAAAATAAAGAGTGCCCTGTGCCAAAAAGGTCCCTGGCTCAGCATTAGTCGTGACATTAAAGGTGCGATCACTGACGTTTGTCAACAAAATGGTGCTTGACTCTTGAGACAGGCTAAATTACACCATATTGTTAATGACATTGAGCATACATTTTTTTAAATACTTACCTTCGCGAAGTAAAACTTCTGTATGTAGTAGGTACTTATTATTATTCTGTGGCAATAGTGCAAACACAATGCAATTCAAAATTTACACCAATCATACACGCTTGAATCTCACTGAACTCAATTAACCAAACAAAGGTGAGTATTATAATAATTATATTTGCTCATCTAAATTAATTTAGTTTCAAGACCTTTCTAATTTAATACGGGACGAGTAAGTGGAAAGGTTTTGCTGAAATTTTCTGGGAAACAGCCACGGGTCGGCTCACAGTTATTTTAAACAGCAAATAATGAATAAAGCATAGACAAAGATTTCTCAAAAAACATTAAAATTAAAAAAAATTAAATAAAAAAAATGTTGCCTGGATGCGGGCGGCGCAGGACTGGTCTTTGTGGAAATCCTTGGGGGAGGCCTTTGTCCAGCAATGGATGTCATTCGGCTGAAACGAACGAACGATGTTTCAATATCTCAATTTGCTGGTAAATTAGAGAGAAACATGCTTCTACGGTGGAAACTGAATGTCCTGCTGATGATGATGATGATGAATACAGAAAAATATTGTAAAATAATAATTACTTTTTATGCAGAATATATATACATATATTTGACTGCAATCGCATCTGATTAAGTGAGATGCTGTCTAGGATGGTACATATCTGCCCTGTAAGAGCCATTCACTCTCACCTTGAAAATTATTATTGTTGTTATCATTATTGGTTATCGCACTTTTTGAGCTTCTTTCGTGAATCATTCGTAATAATTATAACCTTTGTAAATCAGCTAAAAGAATTCAACAAATTAATAGAATGTAATCCAACTCATCCCAAAAAAATAGCACACCGTCTTGCAACTGGAGTAATCCAATAGCACCTTTTGCAAGGCATAACAAAACTTATGTCGCATTCTTTAGAACTGTATCTTGGGATTAAAAGCCTTTTGTGACACTCAAGAGCCGTACTTTAACGAAAGATTGTTTTATTTTGTTCCGTAACTCCAGGTGCCGAAAAAGTTCGGAATTATCTACGTTTTTTCGTTTTCTCGTACAAAGTTATTTAATTTGTGTTTATATTTTTGTGTTTGCGCCCTTTGGATGATATAAACGAGTTTCTGTGTTGTTCGGGTTTCTGGTTTTAGCTAATTGGATTAACTGAATGTAGACGACACCTTGGTATTTTAATTTTAGACTAATAATGGGTTTTCCATTAGAAAGACATTCTATAACCATTAGATACTTGAATTGAAAACGGCCTGGAAACTAGTTTATTATTTGTAATTGAATTTAAGGTCAGCTGAAAAACCATATTTTGAATCAATAGACAAGGAAGTAAAACTATATTATAAGACTAGCGGCCGCCCGTGACTTCGTACGCGTGGATCCCGTTTTACCCCAGTCAGTCAGTCACCTTTGAGTTATATATATTTAGATATTTTTTGACGCAACGCAACAACGTAAGAACAATTAAAATTACAAATTAATGTACCTGCATTTTGATCTCTAACGGTCATCTAATAGGTAGTTATAGATTTCAATTTTGCTAAAGTAAATGACAATAAAGTAAGTACGTAGAAGCGGTTCTTACGTAATCTTACAGGATCGAGTTACCCAACTTTTTGGGGAAACAGTAAAAACATTCAGCTAGTTAACTTTTCCTGGGACCTTCGGACTTTTATTTAGTTCTTTAACAAAAAATAGCCCTTGTAAGTTCCACGAAGCGAACCCTTCTGAAACTTTCGGCTATACTACACTTTTTCCGCAGATATAAGACCAAAGAACAAAAGGGGAAATTAAAAGTTTTAATCAAGTTAACCGACATAATGAAAAATTAAAAACCAATCAAATTTAATAGCGTAAGTTTACGAAAAAAATATTATGTAAAACTTCAGTCAATTGCGATAGGATGGAATGTATTTAATAAGGTTTCTTATACCAAAATATACGTATTACGTTTTATTAGAATTTTACTTTGACTGTGAAATATATTAAGCTTTTGTGATCTTATGATGATGATGATTGACTACATTATTTTATGTAACTACCTATTAAATTATAGTTAACTCAATAGTATTAAATTTCAATCAAATTTATCATTTGTTGGTCGGGTTTCTAATAACAATTAAGCAAATCCAGGCCGTAGTTTAAACGAAAGTATACTTTAGATAAACATAGTTTAAAAAATTACTCTACGACTTATTTGACCAAGACACAGTTCAGTTAACGTGCCATAAAGGCTGAAAAATGGATTCAATTACTTGGACGTGTGTAAAACTCTTCCTGAGTTTCCTTTCGTATGTGAAAATCGCTGGAAAATGTTAGAAAAATTGCAGCTCGGCTTTCAGGCGCTCCTGTGGGATTTTGTGAGGGTAGAATAATATTTGTTGTGGTATAGCTCAAGTGCAAAGGTGAAGCGATTAGAGGTCGTAGCCTAAATACACTGTCTTGTTAAGTCAATATACAAAATATACCGGTTAGCGTTATAGTTACGATCAAAGTTAGGTGGTACAACTAGCCTTAAGCCTTTAACACACAGTGAAACGCAAAAGTGACGAAATTGCAATCCTAGTTACTTTTGAGATTCAATATTAAAATCTTTAGGCAAAATATAGATGATGAAACTAATTTGAAACATTGTGTGTTGTTGCTTATGTAGGGCTTTATGGTTTCATACACTCAAATGCAGCGTCGGATCTCAAAGAACTCTATGGCTTTAAACTAAAATAAATTAAAGTTGTAGATAGGTAGGTACGTTACTTTTGTAGCTATTAGCGTTTAAAAATATACTCTTTCAAACTACAAACATAAAAGCTTAATTATTTAACCTTTGTTTCGCAATTTTTTAAAGTTTTTAATAACATGATATTTCTATTTCATCGTGTATTTTGGGCCTACAACCGGCGCCGCTACATCGCCCTATCGCGAAAGTTCAATCAATCATCAATTGTAGGGCAAACTCAACCACGCGAAACCTATTGTTGCCTGAAATAGCATAAAATATAGGTCTGATCCCTTATTTATATGTATGTAGATCCAGAATAAGGGTCTATGGGTCAAAAGTTGACAGGTAATTAGCATTAAGTTCGCCTTTCCTAAACCAATAAATAAATGTAGCTTAGGACGTTCACGATGACGAAAAAACATCCCAATCCTATTAAAATAGTAAGACAAGGGTCTTAACGTGACGTTTATTAATGAGTTACATTATGTACTAACGTCGCGTTAAGACCCGTCTTACTATTTTAATTAAAATGGAACGCGAAAGTTTAAATTCTATTTTAAGATGTTTGTGTTTTTTATTATTTATCAATAATGCTATCAAAATGAGACATACTTAGGTAAATATTTTATTAGGGGAAAAATGAGAGTAATATTTTTGCGATATTTTCTACACGAGATTAGGATTTGTAAAAGTTGTTTAATATAATGTATGAAAAGGATTTCAGTGATATCAACATCGTTTGCATTATAGACGTAATCTCGTAAACACGATACAACGGCATTGTACAAATCAACACTGCCTCTAAGCGGGTATAAACTCGCTCTATTGAACACAGACACAGATCTCAAGCACAGTGGTATGCTGGAGCTGGTATTTGCAAGAGCTCCTCGCACTCGGTCACGTGCACACGTCCAAATCACAGCTCCCGTGTTTGGGAACAGTTATCGCTAGTATTACGTTACGTGACTATCATGCGTGGGACAGGCCATTTCATGGTACCAGTTTTGGACGTTCGGCGTCACTTAAATTGTTAGTTCATATTGCTAAAAGGGTATATTTTTTAGCTTTAGACAGGCATTGTGTCAATTAGTATGTATCATGTATAATACATATAATGTCCTTAGATCATTGTTCATACTGTTAATTATGAAATCTAAAACGTTAAAATAACGGTATCGTTGTGACCAATGAGATGCTGTCATAGTGACATTGACGTAATGTCAATGCAAAAAACGTGAGAATAGAGGGACGCGCGGAGACGACTCCGCGCGCTTTTGTGCTAAGTGATGAATTGTATTTAAAACAAGGCAATATAATGAGAAAGTTGAGTATTCAGTGTTTTATTTATGAGAATAGATCGACGGGTCTCTAATAATACTTAATACCTACCTACAAATGTAACGCAGGATAATCACTTGCCCAATGGACGGTTGATCTACATAATTTTAAAGTTGAAGGACAGTGTTCAGGCTGATACGGAACTTCAGTAGAGGTGGACTAATAAACGTATCAACATTATCATTAACTACTCAATGAATTATGTATTTCACTTACTTCAATAGTTATACGACTTTTCCACGGCATATCAATACCATTCCAAGAAATACGAGTAGTATTGCTTTTAAACCTAACTGGAACTTTGACTCTAATTAACTGAAAACTCATTCCTGAATCCTGTATTAGTTAAAACCAAACTATCTCTACGTGTTATCTGTTCTACGTAATCAGTGCGGTAATTTGATTACGCCGATCCAACTCAAGTTCCGGGAACTAACTGGTCTTATGCAGGGATTATTCGTGTGGAGGTATAATAAAAAGCAGCGATGTATCTGTGATCATTGGAATAGTAGTTATCGTCACGCGATACTAATACCTAATCACTGTTGCGTTTTATCTTTATAGATCAGTAATTCCGTTTTATTCGTTATTGGTACCTATCGGTGCTAAATTACAGCTGGGAATAGTGGTTGAAGTTGAAGTTAAAAGTCAAAATAAGTGTTTCAACCGTAATTTAACCGAATCACATGCCAGTGCACAGTGTCAACTCCAAAACGTCCAGTACAAAGCGGAGAATAGATGACACAGGTATTATCTTAACCTTAAGAAAATCCGCTTCTCACTGAAGGGAAGTCGGTCCTTACCAACTACTATTTTCATCTAGTTAATTTCGTTGCAGGTCCAATGACGTTTAACTTTCCACTGGGATTCTGGCTTTTGCTAGTTAAGTTTTTGTTGGCGGGCAAGTTGTACGTCCTGGCTACACAGAAGTGGCGGAGGTGAGATCAAGAGGTAAGAATAGTCCCGTATAGGGTTGCTAGGCGTCCGGCAACCCTATACGGGACATGTTAGGCTTTTTAGGGACTTGTCCGGCCAAATATTGCCTTGTCCGGCCTGTCCGGCTTTTGTTAGGCTTTTTATTTGGTTGCCGCGCCAGGCGAAAGTCGAGCCACAGAATCATATGAAGCGCACGCATCAGGATGTTGGTTAGCAACCGATGATGATAGTACTCAGTCGTGACCTCTGACACTAATCACTGTGATTTTGGACCTGGCAACCCTAGTCCCGTACTTAAGAAACCTTTTTATCAATGCCCATCGGTTAACACGCTACGTGCCCGCCACTGTTTTTACTTTTATTTCACTGAATTCTATACTTTCCACCGTTTAGAATGCGTAAATTAAAAAACTTCTTCGTAATTAATTATTTCAATTTGCTTGAAGTTGGGTAAATAAATTTAACGAATTTCTTTGTGAAGGGTTTAATTACAATGCCTTCTGAAGTATTTACTTTGTGCTATGCTGGAAACGTATTTTTAGACTCTACTTTGTTTTACTTTCATTGTAATACTCGTATGTCTGAGGTTAGCCTTTTATAAAATAATACGTTTATTATTATTTAATATTTGAAGATTGCTTTTATTTCTTGAATATGATTTTAATACAGTCTGATTCTTACTATACTCGACGCAAAGACTCGTGGCAGGCAGGGCCATAAGTAATTTTTCAAACAGAGATACACTCGCCAATATTTTATTAATTATTTTATTATTTATTATAAACAACGCTATGCCTACCTCTGTATGACGTCACCAACAACCAGTGTGAGTGTGGGAGGAAACGTGATATGCACTGTTTTATTATTACACCGCCTGGCACGAGTCTTTGGGCCGAGTATAATGCTAAATACACGAATAGTTTATTCCACACTAGCGGCCGCCCGCGACTTCGTACGCGTGGATCCCGTTTTACCCCCTTCATCTATTTTACGTGGTTTAGATTTTTTCAAACTAATGTTTTTTCCCGCTAACTCCTGTTCCCGTGGGAATTTTGCAATATCCTGTTACAACTAAGCTTTAAGTTTACTATGGTACCTGCATGCCAAATTTGAAGCGTCTAACTTAAGCGGTTTAGATTTTTCATACAAAAGGATTTTCCCCCTAATTCCCGTGCCCGTGGGAATTCCTAAGTATACTATAACCTGCCCAGGAGTATGAAGAATAATTGTAGCAAGTTTCGTTAAAATCCGTCGAGTAGTTTTTGTTTCTTTAAGGAACATACAGACAGACAGACAGACAAAAATGTTACTGATTGCATTTTTGGCATCAGAATCGATCACTAATCACCCCCTGATAGTTATTTTGAAAATATATTTCATGTACAGAATTGACCTCTCTACAGATTTATTATAAGTATAGATTGTCAATGTGTTACACAAGTGAATACGTCACATATGACGTCAGGGCTCCCTATCTTGCTTGTATCCAAATATTTGCCGACCCGAAGACAGTTTAACTTTCCCCCGGTCGGGTCGAAGTCAAACTTTACTCGCAAGTTTTATTGGCGGTCAAGCTGAAGGTAGCTGAATGATAGAGTTGGGAAAGGGTGGGTATAGAGTGTTCTATGTTGCATTGATAGATAACTTTTTTGGGAAAATCTCACACCATGATTGTTTCCGTACTGAGTGGACAGATGGAAAAATAAAACTATGTATTAATATAAAAATAATATTGACTATACTATGCTATACCGCAGAAGCCTTTAGAGGTTCTGGGCTCAATTCCCAGATGGATCATTCGTGTATTGTTTGTGTTTGTGGCAGTTTATGAAGTTTGATAAAAGGGTTTGTGACCTTTCAGTTATCAAAACCCACGCGGTACATACAATCTTTACTAATATTATAAATGCAAAAGTAACTCTGTCTGTCTCTCTTGCTTCCACGCCTAAACCACAAAACCGATTTGGAATAGAGATAGTTTGAGTCCCGGGAAAGGAGATAGGATAGTTTTTATCCCGGTTTTTGAAACAGGGACGCGTGCGATAAAGTTTTTCTGTGACAGACAAAATTCCACGCGGGCGAAGCCGCGGGCGGAAAGCTAGTATTAAGTAATTTAGGGCTCTACACAAAATCTTCTTAATTTTGAGCAATGCGCTCTTTGTTACATTAGCGAGCGCTCTACCACGAGTAAAACTTGATTTACAGACATAATGCGCGTACAAATCTTCACTAACGTTGTTTAACCATTTCAGGAGCACAAACAATGCATTTGATCTTGCCTAATTGGATACAAGGCTCAACCAACAGTTCTTATTTGTGTAGAAAGCTTCATATTATATCTACATCGTTACTACAATCTTCAAATTATTTTTCGTGTCTCCATAAGCAACAGACGTGCTTATCAGGTACTAGTATTAAAATAAAAAATCAAAATCAAAGTTATCTTTCGTATAGACTAATTATATAAGTACTTACAGATCGTCAAATGCTCTTAAGGATATATGTCTTGTTCTTTTTTTGCCCTACCAGCGCTTCGAGACAAACATTTGGCAAGTGCTGAGAAGAAGTGCCAAAAAATACTCAGTCACCACTGTCTGCCGGTTTAAAAATAGAAAAAGTAGGAAGTTTGCTAAGGCTGAGTTGCACCACCTAACTTTAACGGTAACTATAACGATAACCGGTGCTTTTTGTATGGAGTTTGACAGATTTTTGATTGTCAAAGTTAAAGTAAGATGGTGCAACTCAGCCTAAGTTTACTATTATGGTACTCACGGTACTGTTTTGGGTATCATAGCTCGCGTAGTCTGCGATTAAAAAAGCCAGCAACAAACGTACACATAGCTTTCAACACATTACAGACTCATTTACCACACCTATCTCAAAAGCCTCATTATCATCATAATCATTTCAGCCACAGGACGTCCACTGCTGAACATAGGCCTCCCCCAATGACTTCCACATCGCACGGTTGGTAGCGGCCTGCATCCAGCGCCTTCCCGCTACCTTTATCAGGTCGTCGGTCCACCTTGTGGGTGGACGTCCCACGCTGCGTTTTCCGGTACGTGGTCTCCATTCCAGAACCTTGCTGCCCCATCGGCCGTCAGTTCTGCGTACTAAAGCCTCACCCAACTAATAATGCTTCGAATTTAATATTTATTTCACGGGAATACCCCGCAATATTTCATCAGGATCCGAACTGAAACCTTTGAAACGTAGCCAATATTTTCAGCCTCCTATAATTGGTATGGAACCTGAATGTAATCAGAACGCGCTAGGTTTCCCAGGTACGGTTTAAGATTCCATAATATTCTTTAACTTTTAACAACTACTAGCGGCCGCCGACTTAGTACGCGTGGATCCCGTTTTACCCCCTTAGGGGTGGAGTTTCGGAGAGCGGATGCCTACATCATAGCATCTACCTGCATGCCTTTTAGCCCTATCCGTCCAGTGGTTTGGGCTGTGCGTTGATAGATCACTATGTCAGTCAGTCATTCAGTCAATCAATCAGTCAGTCAGTCAGTCAGTCAAAATCTACGTTAATAACTAAACTAACTACCACCGACATCTCTTTTGCAATAAAGCCACATTACCTGTTCATATGTTTCCAATTTCAGGTTATTTCGAAATTAATTAATCACATAACAATAACATCTATTAAAATAACAATTTGTTTAATCAAACAAAGAAAACAGAAATAGTTCCAGTAATTTTATTTCCCACGCGCAATTATTCGTTCAAACAAAACCGATAGAATTAATGTTTTTGTATGCTTTGCAAACATTCACATTCGAAAATTGTGGATGAAATTCTTCTTATCGTATTTATTATCAAAGCAAAGATATAAAACAATTGATAAAGAGGGAGATCGCTTCAACCATACGTTACGATTAATTTATCAACTTAACTTAGACTCTCACAAAGTAGATAATGTAATAAAAACTATTTAATTTCTAAAAAGTTTACGTGAAAAGTTCTGTAAAGGCAATAAGTAGTAATAATTACTAGTAGTGGGTATTATTAGTTATTAATAGTACCTAGTAGAGTCAAGCACGAATCGGTTTCAATAGTGAGCGAGTAAAAAATTTTCGAGCTAAAATATTTTTCGTCTAATCAATGTAATAAAAAGGTCAAAGTACTCTTACTTGAGAGAAACCGGGGGTTGAAGTTTATTTAACCCTTAAATGCATGATTTTTTATTTAGTTATGAAAAAAATATTTCAATTAGATTTTTAGTCACAGATAGGGGGAAAAATAATAAAAAAATCTTAGTACGAAAAAAAAGTATATTTTTGAAAATTAACAGTATGTAGCCAATTATCCTGCTTTCGCCTCCGAGATTTATTTTACCATGTAGTACCCCTGTACGACAACCCAATCCGCACACAATATTCAGCGTAGTAGTAGTAAAAAACAAAAGAGCGGGCAACCCCACCCCTACCACGCTGTGGGCTCGGTGTCCGAGCGGTCTCATTTCCTTTGTGCGCACGCGCAACGACCGCACGCAGTATAAGAAAAATGCTTAAGTGACGTCACCAGGACGTTTTTACCGACAAAAAACGTAATTATTTTAAGTTGTGCAGTGTAGTGACGAGAATTAGACCCAACACAAGGTTGGTTTTAACAACTATTTTGTGCAAGTGCTCGTACATTTTTATTATAAGCGTTGTGACACGACGCGTAACTTTGACCCATTTTTAGCTCCAAGTTAACGCGCGATGTTAACCAGTAGCCATTTTTTGCTCCGAGGTAATGCGAGATGTTACCCAGTAGCCATTCTTTTGCTCCGAGGTAATGCGAGATGTTACCCAGTAGCCATTTTTTTCAATTTCCTTTTCAGATAGCGAGCCAAACATGCTGAAAAGAAAAGCCAAATAAGCAAACCATAGAACAATTTTAATGGCATAAACGCATGGTGTAGACATTTGGCTACATACACAAAAACCAAGTCGAAGGCACATTCGGGATAGATTATTAAAAAAATAAGTTATAATTATGAATTCTTACATTATTTCTAACACGTATGTATTTTTTTCCAATCGTTTTAGCAATTAATTCTCACTGAATCCGAAATTCAAATACCACAAATTTTAACACTACCAATTTTTTCTCTTTCGCAATCGCTACGTCAAATATCGGTTAATTTTTTTTCAAATCTACCTTCATTTGCGGTTTTTTTTTTATTATGATGTTTTCTATGATATTAGCGTACGTTTAGAAACGCTTATAAAATGTGTTACTTTTTATAATTAAAAAAGTACTTCGTAGACATATGGCAACACTATGCATTTAAGGGTTAAGCAGTGACGGTCCTGAAAAGGATTTTTACCTTCAATTATAAGAATATTAAGTTACCGTCCACGTCCTATGAATTTAACTAACAAGCTCATTTACAAGTTAAATCATGTTTACTCATAAACCAAAACGAATTTCGTAATTTACTCGCCTATTCAATTAGCGCGCTTGACCGTTTCATTTAGCGAAACTAAATACGTTAGCAAGTTCAGTCACCCGAGAGGCTTGTACTACGTACATCAAAGTATAGGGAATGTCAAAACACTACAAAATGTACAGAAATAGACACTTTGATGAGAGGGAAACCCTTAAAAAGCGTTGAGGGAAGCGGATTGTGGAGTTAGATATGCGAATTGGTTGTCATCTTTAATCAACATGTTATTGATCCCATTTTTTTGTTTTAGTAAAATAAATATTTAAATAAAGTCCTATCGATTGTACTTTAACACAAACACCGTTTAGTTCCTTCACTTTATAATGGCAGTTTTAAGATTGATGGACTGACGCCCTCAACTTCTCGTCAGCGTTGGAAATGTAGACGTGATCCTTCCTTTTGACAACAATTTTAAACATTTCAAAGTAAACACATTCTCATCTCACGTTCATTCTGAAAAAGATACCTGCACTTTTAGTATTGTAACTCACAATTACACAGCGAGCTGAATATCAATAGGCCGTCTATTACCCGTTCGCGCTAAGTTTGCCGGTCCGTGGAATGCGCGTCCCCTCCCCCAACCGCGATTAAACGCAATTAGTTAGTGATTAGACGCAATTAAATGGCTTATTTTACGCAAATACACAATTTTTATCAATAATATTAAATAAAAAATATTTTAAATATAGTTTGATAAAGTTATAAACGCTTCCTTTCGAGTGACGTCATAATATCGCCAGCGGCAAACTTAAAGTATATAGATAGTACTACCAATGAACACTTGTTCATTCACCCGAGGGGTCCGAACTTCAAAGTATAACAACTGTCAAAACACGACACCTGTACCGAAATAGAAATTTCGACGGCTGAGAGACCCTCATCAAGGCGTTGAGGGTTAAGGATCCGATGTGCATATTAGCTGTGATCTTGAATAATTGAACTGGATGTATTGGTAAGCGGAAGGATTAATTTGATGGTCATTTGATTTTCTGTTTGATTGAAAGTGACAGTGGAATCGGTTCTGTGTCCTATATTAACATTTGAAACAATTACCCAGTTTTTTTTGTAGGAATTATTAGAAACTTATCCATCGTAATTCGATGAAACAATATTCCCAATTGGTCAATCAAAATAATGAACTCTGTGACCTTGCTAGAGCTAATCGTGATTTGTACGGAACGTTGGTCTAATGTAGACATTTAAACCGAACGTCCACCGCCGGCTAAACTAAGTTAGTTTAGATTAGCTCGCATAGTTGAGCCAGTTTTTCATACATGTGCGTCCACCGCAAACTATGCCACATGTATGAAAAACTGTCTCAACTATGCGAGCTAAGCTAAACTAACTTAGTTTAGCCGGCGGTGGACGTTCGGCTTTAGGTTCATACATCAAGTGTTCGTTCATACCTACTTAGTTATTACTTTTATACTGCTTTGTAGTAGGGAATTTAGTGCAATGATTTGTATGGAGACCCCTCCACTTTGGTATAGAAGGCTCATTTTTGCACCAGTTGTTCTTTGGGTGCTCTTGAGTAGATTTCCGTCGGTAGACATNTATTCCCTATCATCCAAAAAAATCCTATCCATTAGTTAGGTGAATTAAGCGTCAGAGTGAAAGCCAGCAAATAGTATTCTGATGCCGGATATGCTGACCCAAGCCGACACATCCTTACACTATTAAGTGTTTCATGGACCCCACATGTATTCCAAATGCTCGAGAGCTTCTGTTGTTAGGCCCATTTTGTGGGACATGTGGTTTGTTCCCCAGTTTGCGTACCAGTAATTGCTTGGGCTTACCTTTGATGAGTTTTCTCCATGACCCTGTATTTCCCTTTAGGAATGATTTGGAGAGGCTTATAACGCGTTAAAGCTTTCCCATTCAGCCCTGTGCTTCTTGGATATGGCCATGAGGTATGCTTTTAGATAAAGATACTATCAGTTCTGACCCAATAGGTATCGTCTCTGACCCTTGTCTCGCTAGACTGTCGGCTCTCTCATTGCATTCGATCCTTGTATGTCCAGGTATCCCACATCAGGTACCTTCTGCCTACTCATGCCTTCCGAGTTTGTTCATCTTTAAGAATGCATCTAGAATAATTCTAGACTCAACCTTCACTGAGGCGATGGCTTTGTTTGAGTGCTGCCTGGCTGTGGCTCAGGATGTAAATATTGCGTTTTTTACACCCCTGTTTTTTAGTGCAAACATAATTATAGCGTAGAATTCAACTTGAAATACTGTAGCAAACCTCCTTAAACGTTCACTGTGTTCGTGTTTACAGTAGACGCCTGCTCCCGTTCCCAAGGCCATCTTGGCTTGGAGCTGTCAGTAAACCAGATTAGGCTGTTCTGTTGGGATTGTTGTCCTCTTTTCTAGTCGTCCCTTGTTCAAGATATATCTGTTACTGTAAAAGCTCGAATTGCAGTAAATCCTAAGATATTCCAGTAAAACCTAAGATCTACCAATTCCTAATGGTAAATGTCCCAAAAGGTTTGCGATTCGAACTCTTACCACCATTTCCTTGGTAAATCTTAGGATTTACATTAATGGCACGGTAAATGTTGAAAAACAAAACATGTCATAACGTTCTCATCATCATCATCATCATCAGAAATTAATTCAATTGGAAAAAATCTAATCTATCTTAATATTGAAGTTGCCCTCTTTGTATTTCTAGTCGCTCACTTAGTAATGTAATCGCACAGACAGAATTTTAATATCTAAAATGGATTACCTAAACATAACCCACTCTTTGTAAGCTCGTTCTGCATTTGATTATTAATCAATATTCGTCGTTAGTTAAGTTAATTTTTCGCTTACTCAAATTCATACCGCTCAAGTTATTAAAACAGTATGCCATCATCAGTCGCTAAGTTATTTTTAGTCGATCGTTTTATAATTCCCCATTAAGAATTACTCATTGTTTTATTCCTAAAACCAACATCTACCAGCTGACAGAGGTAAAACCTAGCATATACTGAATTCGAATGGTAAAAGCTCGAAAAAAATCGTCGTATTTTCAGAAATACTTACATTTACCAACTCATGTCGGTAAATCCTAAGACTTACACTTAAATCTTAAGATTAACCGTAGTTCGAGCTTTTACAGTAACATATCCACTTATTACCTCAATCCACTGTTTTCTTTTCACTTATCATATTAATCCACTGGTGTTGTTTTAGATCAAGTACCTCCTACTATTACTACATGCTTGACTATGAACAAGTGCTGTAAGTGCCCACATACCAAGGCAGTTTTGTATCAGAATCGGTTACGGGCAGTACTTATATCAAGGACAGTAATCATGTCCTTATGATTTTTTTAAGTTATTTAAAAATTTGTAGGTACTTATATCAAGGGGTTCGCGTATAGGGTCAGTTGCAAGCAACCGACTCAGTCTTCCCTTTACCCGACTGGTTGGGGGTGGACCAGAGTCAATAGCAACATGAAGCCTACATGGACCGATTTGCCCGTAGCTGCCGAAGCTTGCCTGGAAATGGTGAGATGTAAGTGCAAGAAGTAGTGCAGAAGCTGGTGCTGTCTGAACAAACAACTATAATGGTCACAGCCGTAGCCTATGTGCTAAAAATAATCTCCCGTACTATGATTATCAATCCTCACTTTCCTCACACTTACCTTTCCGTTAAATCACTGGTCCTACAATAGTATGTAGAAATAAGTGTTAATTAAAATAATAATAATCATTAGACGTTTAGACAAATTCAAGTTCTTTATAAATAAATAAAATAAAATAAATTTATAAATAAATATCATAAGAGGAAAGCACTAAATTGCTTACTTCTTATGATGATATTTTCAATATTAAAATGTATTTAAGCTATTTTCGACCTTATGTCTTACAAATAGAGTTCAAAATTAATTGAAGAAAAAATACAAATCATGTTAGCTTGATGTGCCAGGAACTATAAATAAATTCTAAAATATAATCCTTACTTGCTTGTGAACCAAATAGTATGAATTCATGGATAAAATAAATAAAAAATTCCGACGCGCAGTAAAATTCGCCCGCTGTGTCCTGAAGAAAACATTTTTTTCACCTACNCGCGTCGGAATTTTTATTTTATTTTATCCATGAATTCATACTATTTGGTTCATAAGCAAGTAAGAATTATTATTTTAGAATTTATTTATAGTTCCTGGCACATCAAGCTAACATGATTTGTATTTTTTCTTCAATTAATTTTGAACTCTATTTATGTAAGACATAAGGTTGAAAATAGCTTAAATACATAATATCATAAGAAGAAAGCACTAAATAAAGAACTTGAATTTGTCTAAACGTCTAATGATTGTTATTATTTTAATTAACACTTATTTCTACATACTATTGTACCAGTGATTTAACGGAAAGGAAAGTGAGGAAAGTGAGGATTGATATTATCATAGTACGGGAGATTATTTTTAGCACAAAGGCTTCGGCTGTGACCATTATAGTTGTTTGTTCAGACAGCACCAGCTTCTGCACTTACATCTCACCATTTCCAGGCAAGCTTCGGCAGCTACGGGCAAATCGGTCCATGTAGGCTTCATGTTGCTATTGACTCTGGTCCACCCCCAACCAGTCGGGTAAAGGGAAGACTGAGTCGGTTGCTTGCAACTGACCCTATACGCGAACCCCTTGATATACTGCCAGTAGCCAATGCTGATACAAAGCTGTCTGGGTTATTTTATGTAGGGCCACACCTAAGCGTAAGTCCACAGCGAGGATTACCATTAGGATCTTTATTCTCCCTTTTTTATTCCCTATCATCCAAAAAAATCCTATCCATTAGTTAGGTGAATTAAGCGTCAGAGTGAAAGCCAGCAAATAGTATTCTGATGCCGGATATGCTGACCCAAGCCGACACATCCTTACACTATTAAGTGTTTCATGGACCCCACATGTATTCCAAATGCTCGAGAGCTTCTGTTGTTAGGCCCATTTTGTGGGACATGTGGTTTGTTCCCCAGTTTGCGTACCAGTAATTGCTTGGGCTTACCTTTGATGAGTTTTCTCCATGACCCTGTATTTCCCTTTAGGAATGATTTGGAGAGGCTTATAACGCGTTAAAGCTTTCCCATTCAGCCCTGTGCTTCTTGGATATGGCCATGAGGTATGCTTTTAGATAAAGATACTATCAGTTCTGACCCAATAGGTATCGTCTCTGACCCTTGTCTCGCTAGACTGTCGGCTCTCTCATTGCATTCGATCCTTGTATGTCCAGGTATCCCACATCAGGTACCTTCTGCCTACTCATGCCTTCCGAGTTTGTTCATCTTTAAGAATGCATCTAGAATAATTCTAGACTCAACCTTCACTGAGGCGATGGCTTTGTTTGAGTGCTGCCTGGCTGTGGCTCAGGATGTAAATATTGCGTTTTTTACACCCCTGTTTTTTAGTGCAAACATAATTATAGCGTAGAATTCAACTTGAAATACTGTAGCAAACCTCCTTAAACGTTCACTGTGTTCGTGTTTACAGTAGACGCCTGCTCCCGTTCCCAAGGCCATCTTGGCTTGGAGCTGTCAGTAAACCAGATTAGGCTGTTCTGTTGGGATTGTTGTCCTCTTTTCTAGTCGTCCCTTGTTCAAGATATATCTGTTACTGTAAAAGCTCGAATTGCAGTAAATCCTAAGATATTCCAGTAAAACCTAAGATCTACCAATTCCTAATGGTAAATGTCCCAAAAGGTTTGCGATTCGAACTCTTACCACCATTTCCTTGGTAAATCTTAGGATTTACATTAATGGCACGGTAAATGTTGAAAAACAAAACATGTCATAACGTTCTCATCATCATCATCATCATCAGAAATTAATTCAATTGGAAAAAATCTAATCTATCTTAATATTGAAGTTGCCCTCTTTGTATTTCTAGTCGCTCACTTAGTAATGTAATCGCACAGACAGAATTTTAATATCTAAAATGGATTACCTAAACATAACCCACTCTTTGTAAGCTCGTTCTGCATTTGATTATTAATCAATATTCGTCGTTAGTTAAGTTAATTTTTCGCTTACTCAAATTCATACCGCTCAAGTTATTAAAACAGTATGCCATCATCAGTCGCTAAGTTATTTTTAGTCGATCGTTTTATAATTCCCCATTAAGAATTACTCATTGTTTTATTCCTAAAACCAACATCTACCAGCTGACAGAGGTAAAACCTAGCATATACTGAATTCGAATGGTAAAAGCTCGAAAAAAATCGTCGTATTTTCAGAAATACTTACATTTACCAACTCATGTCGGTAAATCCTAAGACTTACACTTAAATCTTAAGATTAACCGTAGTTCGAGCTTTTACAGTAACATATCCACTTATTACCTCAATCCACTGTTTTCTTTTCACTTATCATATTAATCCACTGGTGTTGTTTTAGATCAAGTACCTCCTACTATTACTACATGCTTGACTATGAACAAGTGCTGTAAGTGCCCACATACCAAGGCAGTTTTGTATCAGAATCGGTTACGGGCAGTACTTATATCAAGGACAGTAATCATGTCCTTATGATTTTTTTAAGTTATTTAAAAATTTGTAGGTACTTATATCAAGGGGTTCGCGTATAGGGTCAGTTGCAAGCAACCGACTCAGTCTTCCCTTTACCCGACTGGTTGGGGGTGGACCAGAGTCAATAGCAACATGAAGCCTACATGGACCGATTTGCCCGTAGCTGCCGAAGCTTGCCTGGAAATGGTGAGATGTAAGTGCAAGAAGTAGTGCAGAAGCTGGTGCTGTCTGAACAAACAACTATAATGGTCACAGCCGTAGCCTATGTGCTAAAAATAATCTCCCGTACTATGATTATCAATCCTCACTTTCCTCACACTTACCTTTCCGTTAAATCACTGGTCCTACAATAGTATGTAGAAATAAGTGTTAATTAAAATAATAATAATCATTAGACGTTTAGACAAATTCAAGTTCTTTATAAATAAATAAAATAAAATAAATTTATAAATAAATATCATAAGAGGAAAGCACTAAATTGCTTACTTCTTATGATGATATTTTCAATATTAAAATGTATTTAAGCTATTTTCGACCTTATGTCTTACAAATAGAGTTCAAAATTAATTGAAGAAAAAATACAAATCATGTTAGCTTGATGTGCCAGGAACTATAAATAAATTCTAAAATATAATCCTTACTTGCTTGTGAACCAAATAGTATGAATTCATGGATAAAATAAATAAAAAATTCCGACGCGCAGTAAAATTCGCCCGCTGTGTCCTGAAGAAAACATTTTTTTCACCTACTTTTTTCGAAAAAAGTACCATACAATGGTATATATTTATAATCCTGGTAAATGTAGCTTTCAGTACATATTTTTTTTATTAGATTATCTCCAATGGTTTAAAAGTAAACGACGTTTATTTAAAAAAATACTTTTTGGTTTTTGTGATTTTTTCTCAATATTTCTATTTTTTTGTATGAAAAGGCAAAAAGTTTGTTCTAGAAATAAATTCGCCATCCTTTAATTATCCGAAAATGACACCACACTTGCCCTAATACCTATAGTTTTGAAGATATGGGCCTTAAAGTGAAGCGCGGCAGAAGGAAACTTGCCCCCCCTCCCCCTGCTACCACAGGGGGGGCTCCCGTTGTCTACCGACGGAAATCTACTCAGGAGCACCCAAAGAACAACTGGTGCAAAAATGAGCCTTCTATACCAAAGTGGAGGGTTTCTTGCACTAAATTCCCTACTATTGATTGCTTAAATTATTACACTCATGAAAAACGTCATCAGCTTCAGTGCTGGAATATCAGCAATTATTCACGTAAGTGCTATTTCAAAACAAAAACGTGGTCCTCATCTGTCTTGTCTCCAACAAAATGGCATTAGGTTCAGTTTTGCTCAGATTTGCATGACCCACTTAATATGCCCAAACCCCCATAGACCCTTTAACTTGTATACCTACCCTACAGATTCAGTTACTTAATTAATATCATTAGTTTACTTTATTACGACCCGTCCCAGGGGTCATTCCAGAGCCCATTACTTCATGGACCCCAAAAAACTTTTGTAAGTAAAAAATATGGATAGCAGTCCTTTGATATTAATTTTAAGCTGTGCTGGTGTTGAATCTTAAACAATTTACCTACATAATATTTAGAACGTTTTTTGTGTACCTCAATTTTGGAGTTTCACTTGCGTTTGAAATACTAAACTTGTTGGTTTTCACAGCAAAAATCCCAAAAAGATTACAGTTGACAAAACGTTAGCTCTACCAATTTGCAACATACCCGTCAACCAAACGTACGATGATCCTTTTTGCTGGTAAGTATCCTTTTTCGTGAGCGATAAAGTAGCCATCAAAAAAGTGTTGGCTAAAAATAAAAACCACTTTATTGAAACTCTGAGCTACAAAATAAAGTAAAGGCTCCAGATAAATATTAACACATAGCGGCTCGAAAACGTTATTCAATTATTCAGGAGAGGGTACCGCTGCGGTTGGTAAATAAAGAAGAATAGTAGGGCCGCTTTAAAACAGCTGGATAATGTGCTTAGACTGACTCAAAAGTTCTAAAAGGGCCCTCGCCCGCGGCAACTTTTTGTAGCGTTGCTGTAGCGCGTTAGTAGCGCGTTAGCATCACTTCTGTAATGCGTTGCAAACTAACGCACGTTAGTAGAGATGCTGTCGCGCGTTTCGTGAACGTCGCCGTGGGCGAGGGCCCTAAGGCGGTTATCACACTGCGCCGCGCTCCGCCGCGGTACGCGGGACGACAGATTTAATCATTGTATGCAGTGTGATAACCGCCTAATTGAATCCCAGTAAATCTTCTGAACTAACAAACTAATTCTACATCCAGCGCTGATGAGGTAAAAAAATGGATGGGAAGTAGGTAGTTATGCGACTTTACCGCAATAACAATAGATAAAATTAAAATTTCAGCAATTTGCTCTTCTGCTAGAAGTAATTTTACTCAATGAGCACCATCAAAGAGCACCATTTCCCGTGGATTTCTATAAGCAATATCCAAATATACTTTTGAAATTATCGGTCTGTCTATAGAATTGGACAAGCGAGTTAAGTTATTTTTTTTATCTTTGTGAGAGTCTCGAGGTTGTAATGATATTTGAAACTCGCGTTCCATGTAATTAAAATAGAGGATTGCGGTCTAAACGCGCCATTTTGAACTATAGATCGTTTTATCCACGAAGACGCGCCCCACCAATTTTTGGTCAGGGTAGCGCGGGGTGCGAGGATTTTGATCATTATTGTAGTATAAATCAACTCATGGATGATTTAGCATGTACTGATAACACTCAAACATTAGCAGACAAATGGTGGAGCGTGTCTTCGTGGATGAAACGATCTATGCATGAGTTCTTATAGCGTGACGTTTTGGCTGTTACTACAGCCGTGGTCACAAGCAGACTGGATGATAAAATGAGTCCTAAGTAGCCGAACCTTCTACATCTCTCTCCTTTGTAACACCTTCGCGGCTGTTGTATACATAATGCATTGCCATCTTATTCTGTTCGCAGATTAATAGATATAAGAACCCTTCCCTTTGTGCGGGTTTAAAAACCACTCTAGTAGGATTTGATCGCTGGGAACAAAAGTAAATTCTGACTTTGTAAATCCGCTTGAGCGTGTTGTGGTTGTAACTTCTTTGGTCACCTGTTCAGATTTAACATGTTTGACGTTTGTCTAGTCTTTATCAAGGATATTAATATACATACAGGGTGATAGGGCAACTCGACCTATTTCCTTCGTTCGTTCGTTCGTTTCAGCCAAATGACGTCCACTGCTGGACAAAGGCCTCCCCCAAGGTTTTCCACAATGAACGGTCCTGCGCTGCCCGCATCCAGGCTCTTCCCGCGACCTTTACCAGATCGTCGGTCCACCTAGTAGGAGGCCTGCCCACGCTACGTCTTCCAGCCCGTGGTCGCCACTCGAGAACTTTCCTGCCCCAACGGCCATCGTGTCTACGAGCTATGTGTCCCGCCCACTGCCACTTGATTTTAGCAATTCTGCGAGCTATATCGGTTACTTTGGTTCTCCTGGGGATCTCCTCATTTCTGATTCGATCACGCAGGGAAACTCCGAGCATAGCCCGCTCCATCGCCCTTTGGGTGACCTTGAGCCTTCTTATGAGGCACAGGCTACATCTGTTCCTTAAGAAGAATAAAAAACCAGACAAGCGCTTTTTTTTTCAAAAGATCACTTAATTTTTGTAATAGAGAAACTTATTCTCAAAATGATTTTTGGTTTTCTAAAAAATCTAAGGGTGGATTGCACCATCTTAGTTTAACTTTGACAAACGTCTAAAATCTGTCAAACTCCATATAAAAAACACCGGTTATCGTCATAGTTACGGTCAAAAGTAGGTGGTGCAACTCACCCTAAGAACCGTCACAATTGGTAACCATCAAGTTTTGACCCATGGTTCACTGGACTTAATTAATTTGTTGATAATATTTTCTAGTTTATCCCCTTTCAAGGAATAGGTTGAGTTTTCCTATCACACAGTATATTCTACTCGTATAACATGTATTAAACAAATTACTACTATGACGTAGTTAACTTTGATATGGGATCACGGACTCACGATTTTCTTAGCGAGCTAGTAAGTTACTCGCTCTGTTGAAAATGTATGACTTTATTTTGGGTTACTGATAGTGTTCATTTTCAAAAGCCCAGGTGGCAGTTGGCTCCCTACCTAATGGACAACCGATCTGATATAGGTTACGCTTAAGGCATTGGGTGCAGCTTGGATATCATGAAACTTCTCGTTACAGTACTGGATACGAATAATGGGACCCAAGTGTGGACACTTCATCCTCACGATAACGTCAATATTGTACATAATATATCTACAATATTGCAAAAGAAATATGACTCAATTCATTCATGTCAAAGTACCTGAAAACATCCTGAATATAATTTGCCCTATATCCTAAACATCAGGACAACTTAGAAGCAGGTGAAAAGTAGTGACGAAAGAAAATCGATCGTCTTTTATTTACCACTAGCTTTCCGCCCGCGGCTTCGCCCGCGTGGAATTTTGTCTGTCACAGAAAAACTTTATCGCGCGCGTCCCTGTTTCAAAAACCGGGATAAAAACTATCCTATGTTCTTTCCCGGGACTCAAACTATCTCTATGCCAAATCTCATCAAAATCGGTTGCGAGGTTTAAGCGGGAAAGCGTAACAGACAGACAGACAGACAGAGTTACTTTCGCATTTATAATATTATATAGTTGGGATAGAGTCTCACGCCCGTCCCATCACAAACGATGTTTGTGCTTAAGTGAAACAGCAAATTCAACACACAGCGTTCAATAGTGCTCTGTAATTGGTTCGTGTGTCACCCTGTGCGTCCACACGCACTGTGAGACTTCATAGTAATGTTTGTGAATACGGGCGTCAAATTTTTTCTAAACCTAGTTAGGTACCACTACCTACCTACAAGAGTTTGCAATTCGAACTTTATTTTTAGATAGTAATAAATTGTATCCCTAACATTAAATACTCAATAAAAAGGGTTTTATTTGCCATTGAATCTTAAAAAGGTATCCGTACGGCAAAGATTTGATAGTGCAGATAAGTCACTTGGTAGTTCCTATGTCATAGCGCGGGTCGAAGCTACAAGTCAGACCCTTGTCAATATACAATTGATTAAATTTCTTTCACTGCTACTCGATAATTTCGGCGATAAATATTTCTTATACACTTGAAGTGGGTACTTGTAAAGGATTTTTGTATTTTGAAATCCACTTGCACATTATGAATGGATTTTTGCGATTTGTAGTTTGATTATGTTAACTTTGAACACAACATGAAGCTTATAAGTCTCATGACTGAATTGCTGATTATGATGAGCAAAGGGTTAGGTACATATTATATTCTCAATGTACCTAGGTCAATCTTGATAAAAAAACTCATTCATAATTATGAATAATTTTATTTTAAGCAAGTAAGCTTTTAAAAATCACTTTTACATGTCCCAGTATTAAAAACTCATAAAAACCTCTCTCATAAAACTCATTTATTTTTGAAAATCACTTTTATGCGTCCCAGTATTAATCCTACCACAGCTTCAGGACACTAATCTATGGCCAGTGCTGAAAAGAAGTAGTGCAAGAAACTCAATTACTATTGTCAGCCTCTTTTTCAAGGGCTTACAAAGTCTTTAAAATATACATAGTTATTGACGCGAGCTAGGCAGTTAAACATCCTATATATTTTTACCCAACTGCGCCAGAAGGAGGGTTGTTTTTATCCTGTATATTATCAAGCTCATAATAAAACGTTCGTAATGTGACGTCATTTAATCTTTTTGGAGCCTGAATTCATATTCCGTCATCATCCTTAGCAACGGCAATGAAGTCAAGCATGAGTTTCATCAGAATCCTTTAACCCAACTTAATCCAATCATACCAAAAACAATAAAGAACCAAGTTGCCGAATGGTTAAACATGTGAAATCATGCATATCTTATTCGACCTTTCTGCCTGATCGACGATATGAATCCGAAAATTGAACGGAGATATTTTTGCTTGTTTTTCCATATTTTACTACCGCAATCAGAGGCATCTGTGGGTGCTTAATAGGATTTCAACGGTTTGTTGAATGTAAGTATTTTTAACTGCAGTGAATACAATTTAAAAAACAATAGAAAGATTTTTGTGTTCGTTCGTTTCAGCCGAAAGACGTCCACCGCTGGACAAAGGCCTCCCCCAAGGATTTCCACAAATACCGGTCCTGCGCCGTTCGCATCCAGGCACCTCCCGAGACCCTCACCAGATATTTGGTCCACCTAGTGGGAGGCCTGCCCACGCTACGTCTTCCGGCTCGTGGTCACCTCGTGATCGTGATTTTTGTGTAAAGACATTTTAATCGCAGAATGAATTCTTTACCATTGTATGATGCTTGAAAGGTTTAACTTTCGAGTTATACACTATTACATTTATAGAAGCCACGATAGCCGAACAGTGAAGGGGTCGGACTGGCCGACTCGTGATCCGGGGAACGCGGGTTCGGTCCCCGCCGCTTGACTATTGTGGTAAGCTCACTCGTGATACAAGCATATTTAGCTTAGTACGAGGGGCTAAATTTTTGTAATAACAAATTACTAATAATCTTTTAAAAAAGAAAAAAAATCTAATACATCTCCACTTGATGAAGCAGCATTCCGTGGTAGGTTATACAGAACTAAGTGGGATTTCATGAGAGAGGCTCAAAAATTGACTAACTAGTTAATCAGGGTGACTCTATAACTCACTCATTGCCCTCATGTGTACATCAGTAACGCTATAATTTGTCAGAAGCTATTAATAGACTTGCTCTTAAAAGCCTACTCTAATATTCTTAAAGTTCTTAAGCCTCTAGACCACGGAGGTGTTTACCAAATTCATCTTCATTAAGCCAGCTTAATTAATTCTAGCCTTCAAAGTGCGTGAGCCTCACATCTTTGTTCTTTATAATCTGACGGAGCGTGATGCTCATTCTCCCGTGAAATATCGTGGCGTATTACCCACCCAGTAGGCAGAAAAGGGGTAACGCGTGAACTATTATAGGTAGTTTGTGTTTAGTAAACTTTACAGTCACGTGGAAATAAGGTTGTGAGCACGAGTGACCTTTGGTGGAAAATTTTGATGTTGTGAAAAGATACACGCATGACCAATAAAGAAAAAGGTTTGGATTTATACAAAATGCTTCTTTTGATTCCCGGAAATATTAGGGGGTTTTCTATGAATAAAATCTAGTGAATAACCTACCCAAAAACCATATTAAGCTTTGAATAATTTTGGGGATAGAGAGACACTCTTATTTGTAATTGGAACTGGCATACAAGTATACTAGCAAGCCACTCTTGAAGACACGTTACGCAAGAAACACATTATGAGGAAGCTTTTAGGGTGCACCCAATAATAGCCCGTGAAATAGGCGAAGGCAGGCGACGGCGTATTTACTTGGTTATATCTATGAGGATCGGTTACATCATACAGTAAAGTTGTGCGACAGAGAATAAAGTTAGGCTGAGGCCAGAGTTGCACCATTTTACTTTAACTTTGACAAACGTCAAAAATCTGTCAAACTCCATACAAAAAGAACCGGCTATCGTTACTGTTACGGTTAAAACCCAATAAGAAGGTGGTGCAACTCAGATAGATATAGTCCAACAGGTAAACAATCCGAATCATAATAATACAGGCTGTCCCAAAAACAATGCATAACCTTGTGACTAACGATAAGCCATACTATGGTCTCTATAAGGCCCAGAACAGACGGTGAAACGCAACTGCAACGAAACCGCAACTTTCTGATGATTCTGATGAATGAAACTGAAACTGAAAGTTTGAAAACTGGTCGCGTCATATGTGGTCTCTCAACGGACGCTATCGCAGAAACTTAGATGCAACTCAAAAGTAACTAGCAGTTGCAGTTTCGTTGCAGTTGCGTTTCACCGTCTGTTCTGGGCCTAAAATAACATTTTGACCAAGTTATCACGGTTTATGAAGTTTTTTTTGTATTTTTAGAAAATTGCAACCGGCTATTGCGATGCGAGATTATGAAAAAAAATTTTATTACCTTCCCTTTTTAATACTATCTATGGTACTAGTTTCTTGAATTTCATAAGAAAATCTAATCACTGGTAGTAATTTTCTAAAATTGAAAAATTGAGATATTTTTACTAAGATCAAGAAATTAGAGAAATCATGGCGAGGCCTATCGATAGTTGCAGGGTTATCCATTGTTTTTAGGACAACCTGTATGTATAATATTTGTGTAAGACATCCATAATTTGACGGCCGTCTGGTGTAGTGGTTCACGTGCTAGACAGTTCGATCCACGACCATTACAAATATTTGTATTATTGTCAGTGTAGGTTTTTTCTGTAAGTAATATATATAATGTGAATTTATAGAATTTCAACATATATTACTTATAGTTAAATAATAATATAAGTAATCTATGTTGAAATTCGTGTGTTATGGGTTTTGTACTTGATACTAGATGGTGCAGCGTAAAAAGTCCAGATATCTGTTTTTGTTGTTTTAAATATTTTAAGCTAATAATACATGAGCATTATTATGATCATGCGCACAGTCAAGGGATCGAACGCGTAAACTCGGGTGCAGTAGTCTGGTACCGCGAATCTTTCGGCCGCTTTCATAAGTGCCACTTGTGGTCTAAATGGAATAAATATTTTAGATTTTGATTTTGCTATAAACTAGGCTTCGTGATATGTCATCAATATGTTTAACACCCGTATTCACAAACGATGCTTGCTTAAGTGAAGCAGAAAGTCAAACGCACAAAATTGAATCGTTCGTTCGTTCGTTTCAGCCAAATGACGTCCACTGCTGGACAAAATTGAATAGAGCTCTGTAATTAGTTCGTATGTTACCCCGTGCGTCCACGCGCACTGTGAGACTTCATAGTAATGTTTGTGTATACGGGCGTAAGTGTACTTATAATTAAAACATAAAAGAGAAAATATCAGCAGAGGTCATAAAACGTTCAAGGCTCAGACAGAATTTGCCGTAAAAATAAAAACTAATTAATTGCGTTTGTCTGAGAACGTCATTACGGCTATCTACGAGAGAAAATGTCCGTTCAAATTGCGGAACCACGAAATGTCTCGAGAAAAATCCGCGGCCATTACGTAACGAGCTCTTAGGACAAGCGAAGGCTTTATGTGGCATTTAGTTCCTGCCCAGAAAATAAAGTAGAAAAATCACTACGTCAGAAATAACCATTTCGATGTACAGTCAACAGCATTTCAAACTGTAGCTTTTGCAAAGTTGAACTTGTTAGAGACACGAGTTCTTTAAACACTTCAATCTAGCCTAGAATTGGTTTTAAAAAAAATTGGCTGTATAATTATATTTTTGAATGATCAAACGAACTTACCAAGTGAAGTTCGATCTAAATTATCCTGTTTTCGCCGAAGAGATTTATTTTACCATGTAGTACCCCTGTACGACAACCCAATCCGCACACAATATTCAGCGTAGTAGTATTAAAAAACAAAAGAGCGGGCAACCCCACCCCTACCACGCTGTGGGCTCGGTGTCCGAGCGGTCTCATTATATTTAGAGAAGAGATGACATTGACGTTTACCTCCAGGGAAGAAGATATAGAAATCTTCGGGTTGGGAGGGACCTTAAATCTCTTCGGCGAAAACAGGATAATTTAGATCGAACTTCACTTGGTAAGTTCGTTTGATCATTCAATAAGAATGGCTACTGGGTAACATCTCGCATTACCTCGGAGCAAAAAAATGGCTACTGGTTAACATCGCGCGTTAACTTGGAGCTAAAAATGGGTCAAAGTTACGCGTCGTGTCACAACGCTTATAATAAAAATGTACGAGCACTTGCACAAAATAGTTGTTACAACCAACCTTTTGTTGGGTCTAATTCTCGTCACTACACTGCACAACTTAAAATAATTACGTTTTTTGTCGGTAAAAACGTCCTGGTGACGTCACTTAAGCATTTTTCTTATACTGCGTGCGGTCGTTGCGCGTGCGCACAAAGGAATGAGACCGCTCGGACACCGAGCCCACAGCGTGGTAGGGGTGGGGTTGCCCGCTCTTTTGTTTTTTAATACTACTACGCTGAATATTGTGTGCGGATTGGGTTGTCGTACAGGGGTACTACATGGTAAAATAAATCTCGGAGGCGAAAGCAGGATAATTAGTAACTTTAATCAATCAATTGCTGTTAGTCAATTTAGTTTGCAGATTATTGTGACTTTATAGCTCGGAACAATTTGCATACAAAATAATAAGGGATTAGTTTGACAGCTCATAAAAGTATGTCAATTGACTCTACAAATTCTGCAATTGACTGTAGTCATGCTCCCAATTTTGTACTTTACTTATGGTATAAAAGTATTCAGCTTAACATTCTGTCTACTGTATCCACAAGTAACTTTGCTCGCTTTGTTAAGAATAAAGTAGTTTATTTATTTGGAAAAGAAATAATTTGGGCTGTTTCGCTGCTGAAAGACGAAAAATGTCTCCGACCGCCGCTTGGGCTTTCATATAAATTGGGGTGGGTATATCTAGACCAAAATAGTGAGACTACTCTTGAAGCAAGTTTTTTGGACTTCTTATTTCATTTACAGATGAAGGTAAATACATTATTATTGCTATTTTATCTTGGTTATATTACAAACAGAGGAAATGGTTTTGATGAAACCACGGTAATAATATCATACAGTATTGTAACTTCATATAAACAGACGAAACGAGAACTTTCTTTCGAAATTCAAATCTCAGTATGCGCTCGGTATGCAAAAGTCGGGGGTGTCGCGAATGTGCCGAATGGACGTCGGTGGCAGTGTTAAAAATGACAAAACTGATTGAATTTGACTGACCTTCATTTACGGTCAAATTGGTCAAAAACTAGTCAAATTGTCATTTTCAGTCAGTTTGATTTGAAATGAAAATTATATTGTATTAAACCACCTTTTGCCCACGACTTTGCCCGCCCGAAATTAAAGTAACAGATCATTATGATTATTAAAGTTTCAAAATTATTTAAGTAGTTTTTATTAAATTAAATCTACTAATCACAAAACAACACACATTTTTAACCTATTCTATTCACAAAGTTTTTTGTTTGTCTAACTAAATAAAAAAATACAATCACAAACTAGATAGAAATTCTAAGTAGGCAGATGTAATTAATGGGTAATGTAGGTGGGCAGCCCTATCGCATGTTGTCATACTGTGACGTACCGCGCGACTGTTGACATTTATTTCAAAAATATGGCCGAGTTGGAATACTGTATAGATAGTATTACCGTGATGAAACTTTCAGCAAGTATTATTTATGTCAGAATGACAATGACTAAATAAGCAAACGAAGTTGCTAGAAATAGTCTATACAGAATACTGATGACATAATATCCTAGGTATAAACATAATATTTTTACAGTCATCGAGTAAAAAAATCTTGAATTCTAATGTCATTTTAGACATAGTTACACTTTACCTGTGAAAAAATACTAAGTTCAATGACTAATCTTCGAGTTTTCTCATCAACCTCCTCTAAATTGTAAATTCCCCAAGTTCTCCCAGTGCTTTTTGTCCCCAAATAGATCGGTTCACTTAAAACTTCCCCGCCGTCCTGTGAAATCTAATAACACCCTGTTTTCTTCCCCGCAACTTTGTTGCAACGGAGTAATACTATTTTCGTGTCAGATAACTCAGTTTTCAACTTTTCTAAACTGTCGACGTCCATTGCTCGGGAAAGACGTGACAATACTGCGGGATAAGATGACAGAAACTTTACTTATTAAATTTAGTTCATCACTGTTTTCTACTGCAGATTAGTAATAGTTTTAGGGCTGATAACTTTTATCTGAGGAATAAGTTTGGCACATTGACAGTTTCAGTAAGAAAAATATGTCAAAATGACAAGTTTGTTCTTCAGTTAAAAGATATCTGACGGTTGAAAAATCAGGCCTTAAATGAATAATTATGTGCCACATTACACACCTGTGGGTATTACTTTTGTGTTTGTAGCTTAGTGTATTTTTTTGAGGTAATGCACATTCGAAATCACAATAGACAACACTTTTGTCACAAAATATTTACCCCTTATCTAGACGTAGACTAAAAAGAATTAGTTAAAATCCTCAAAGAAAGACCGATGACCAAAGAGTAGAATTTATTTTTGTAGATTCACCACTCAGGTAAAAAAGTTCGCAATAATGCCAGATGCCAAAATAAAGCATCGTTCGACGTTGGTTTATTTTGTATTCCGGCGTTTCATTACGAGCGAAAGGTGCTGAATGAATCACAAAAAGGATTTTGACAGACAGGTGTGAAGGAAGTGATATTTCCTTTTTCTTGTTGAGCTACGGGACCTTAAAATATAAACAAAAATTTAATCACATCTTAGGTGAAATACCAATCTAAATCGTTAAAATAACGGTATCGTTGTGGCCAATGAGCTGTTGTCATAGTGACATTGACGTAATGACAATGACACACTAGGATCAATCGTGAGAATAGAGGGACGCGCGGAGACGACCCCCGCGCTTTTGATGCTATGTGATGAATTTTATTTAAAATAAGGCATTAAAGTGTGAAAGTTGAGTATTTATTTATTTATTTATTTAAACTTTTATGCCAAAATAAATTTGTACATAAGGCGAACTTAATGCACTAAAGCATTCTCGACCAGTTTACCTTTGGGTTGAGCAGAAAAGAAATTTGTTAAATTGTAAGAAAGAAAAAAGTATTCAGTGTTTTATTTATGAGAATAGATCGACCGGCCACTAATACTACCTACTTATACCTACCTTTAAAAATATTTTTAGTGACGTGAGTGTGAGCACTTTTTTGTCATCAACTGCCACACTGATCTGACTAGGTCTAGCGCATCTCAGTGCCTGAGGTAGGAGGCTAGGAGCGGCACAGGATAAGTGACATTGACATATTATGACGTGACAGAGCATACAAATCAGCCCACCTAGACAAAACGAACTTTTTGATCGAATCGAAAATCGAATCCGTCAAAACTCCATACAAAAAAGGGGCTTTTCGACCACTTTGCGACTGGTTTGCGATTATAATTTGCACTTTGTCTAGACCCGCTGAAACATATTACTAACTGAAGTCTCGCTGACGTTTAACGTTCCAAAAACACCCTCCCGTTACGCTCCCATCAGGCACTGAGTTAAGCGCTATAGTTTTTCCTTTTGAAAGATCTTTATGTCATGTCTGTCTGTACCACCTACTCGTAAAATATGGCAATAACAAAAAACCAAAACAAAGGTAGCTTTATCTTAAATCTTAAGACAAAATAATAAAGAGTTTTAAATTGTGATCTTGAAATAAACATAGCAGAAACTTCTACATTACCTGAGACAAGGGCAAAAAACATTCAAAATTTAATAACCCTCAGCTACCTGCTTAATTCGCTCAAAGTTAAGGAATTGTTCTTTAAATCTGACATGTTACAAAGTCGAACTAAGCCCGAGTCAGTGTGGGTGGGCGTGAAACAACGTTAGACGTAAACACTAAGTGAAATGTACGTATTTTGTACTTAGTTCCAAGTTTATATCAAGTACGAGTAAGGTACGTAATGTACGAAGTATTTTAAGTATCTTAAGTTTGCCTGTCTCAGTGCCTAATAATCTAATAAGTTGAATTTAACCTACTTACTAGCCTTGAATAAACTGTCATACGTATCTTCTTTTTGCTTCTTGTCAATTGTAGGTGCTATTTTATTTTTTTATTTCTAAGAGGGACGCGAAGCGCGAATTGATCCAAAAATTATGGACTGTCGATCTTGTTGTGGAATATTTTATGTAGAAACAGTGCATCCATTATGCATCCCTATGCTTTTCAAGTGACATAATGTTAAATTGCAGTAATCTACTTTTATATGAGGAAAGCTTCTTAGCTTTACCATCTACGAACGCAAGATGCCACAAGAAGCGCTTTTGTATGCGTTCTAGACGAAGTGAATGCACGGCATAGTGAGGACGCCACACTGTGCAAAAGTATTCCAGAATACTATGTTGACCCTGACTGAAGAAAAACAGATGATTATTTATTTAAGTATTAAAGAATATCTATATATTCTAATGTTAAACTATAGGCTTTTCTATTCTTCAAAAATTTTACTAACATCAACATCCAACCTACCTATTATTATTATTAACGAAAATAGTCTTATGTTTAACTAGGTTATACATACATTCGATTTACTTTCTTCCAAAATTTTACTAACAAGAACATTTATACCTATTTAACATCATCTTTTAAGCACCAAGGCATTCTAGTTCGAGATAAACCTATTTTGTTGGGGGAATAATGGCTCTTTTCAAGGTACACAATCTTTTCATTAAAGTGTCTCAAGAAAATGTATGAATTAAATATTTGAGGAAGCCTGGAGTACGAGATTCAAGAAACACTAAGCCTGTTCCAACAATATGGAGCGTACACTTTATAAATGATGTGCTTAGTTTAGGGAGAATTTAAATTTTCAATTTCATCTAGAAAAAATAGCTTCAAAACGTTTTTACAGCAACATTTCGTAACAAATTTGATTCCGACTACCTGAAAATGTTAGAGTGATGAGCACAATCATCATTCCTTCCCAGATTGATGATCATTAATTTTTTATTTTTTTATTATTTGTTTGAAACAAATAAGTACCATATTCACTCTCACAAAAGGAAAAGATTTCACAAAGAGCATCCATTGAAAACCAATAATAAAAGAAATCATCAAAATTATTCCTCACCTCTTTTTTTATCCATTCCACACAGTTGAAATGCTTTGCATCCGTCATTGAGCTTACGATAAAAAGTTTACGCATAAATCTTATTATTATATTTCCTTCTCCCTTAACTTATGGCAAGAAGCATGGCAAATGTTTGTGCAAATGTTTGTTGCCACCGCAATCTTATTTGGTAAACATAATTAGGCATACCGTTTCTTATGTCGGCGCAGGTCACTAATGGCACCGACTGCCTCTGATTTAATGATGCCACATAAATTTAGGTAAAGCTGTGTTGAGCTGGATCAAATAGTAGCTAATATTTAAGTTAGTTATTCCAATCCCTCTAAAGTCAAAGTACTTTACACACGATAAATCATTCGTATAACTAATACCTTATAAACGAGAGAGTTTGGATGGATGTTTGTTACTCTTTCATTTCAACTAACACCATTTTGATGAAACTTTACATTGTTCTAGTTAAGTATATCAAACAACCTACAACCGATGTTAACAACGCTTCAACGTGACCACGGCCGCTATGCCAAGAGTGTAACGAATAAGAAGAAGAAGAAGTTATATCAAAATAGCACCTAGGCTATAAACAGTCTGTTTGGTTAATTTTTACCGAACACGGTCTATGTCGTAGGAGAGAGTAGATACTCGTATACATACAGGGTGGAAACGTTAAGTGATCTCACTCGATTATTTCTAAACTATACAAGATATTGAAAAACTGGTAACGGATCCTGAAAGTGTTTCATGAGCTCTTTCAAACGATATCAGTAATAGGTTACATAGTTAACTGGATCTATCCAAAAATTCAATGTTTTCAGCCTCTATACTAAATGTATGCCACTATGCTAGCCACACAATATTAGAAGTGTTATTTTTTTCATTTTAAATAATAAACACTTAAAATTAACTCGTAAATTGCATTCTTATTTAAAATTATTCATGGAAAACATTGGCTTTAGGCCTTTTCTTGCTATAATATTATCAAGACATGAGTGCCATGACTGTGGCAGTAGTCATTGTATGGAAGTTGGAAACATTGAATTTTCGGATAGACTCAGTTTATTTTATAACGAATTATTGGTACCGTTGGATAGAGCTTGTGAAGCACTTTCAGGATCAGTAACTAGTTTTTGGTTATCATGTATAGTTTAGAAATAATCGAGTGAGATCACTTATCGTTTCCACCCTGTATACTTAGCGTTCTATAAAATCTGTGTATGTACCGTTATTCGAAACCTACGCATACAATATAGTACAAACTTCGTTTCGACTACGTGATTGGTAGGCGTAGGTTTGAAAAAAATCGCCTGTACTATATTCACGGCCTTGTCAATATGGTTATTTAGCCAAAAAACAGTCCAAATTCAAAAATCGGTGAATAATAATACATAAGAAATAACATAATTAAGTGAAAAGACATAAAAGAAAATTTGTATACAGTCACGCCAAATATTGTCGAAATTGGGCCACTCTTTGTATCTCTCGTATACATAACTTTTATCCACAGGTAAGTAAGTACTCGAGCTATTTTTAACCCATAATTAAATTATGAGGTAATCAGAGGTAAAAGTGCCACAGGGTAGCGTAACTCCACAAATTATGCTGCGTTTGTTAACTTGACTGCCAATTTACATGTAGGTAAACAATAATTTAAGGATGATGATGATGTTATAATAATTATACTTACAGTTTTATACCTTTATACGGAGTTTCCCTGCGTGATCAGAAATGAGGAGATCCGCAGGAGAACCAAAGTAACCGACATAGCTCGCAGAATTGCTAAAATCAAGTGGCAGTGGGCGGGGCACATAGCAAAGCTGTTTTATGATACAAGTAAGTATGTATTTAATATCGGCAGCTGCACGTGCTATCGGCAGATACTTTCTGCATCCTTCTTCGGAATAGCACCTTATGTATGGAAAATTATCTATTATATAAATTATCTAATATAATATTATCATCATAACAAAAGGGAAATTATAAAGTCAAGCCGCAAATATATTTTTTTACCACGGCATCTAACCTCTGATTTTATCGTCATTATTATTTACGCATATGTTTTTAGACGTGGAATATTATTCTACTGTAAAATGTGTAAGATAATTTTATTAATTTTTTGATTTTGCTTTTTAGTACCTATACAAATTGCATTATAATTAAAAGTTTTTTTGTTGTTTAAATCAAAGGAATGATGTTTCGAACCAACATTCGAACGAATATTATCGAAGTAATGAGCAATCGCTATAGGGTTTTTCGCTACAGGATTTTTCGCACAAACGTTACATCGCACCAATAAAGCATCGAAGGAATAAAATATCGCACAACTGAATTACCGACACAACGTGTTCGATATAATAAAAATCGAACAATCAACTTTCGAAAACAAGTAGGGAACCCAACCTACAATAGTTTAACTACGTAGGATACAATATCAATTATCTTGACTTCAATACCACTGGCTTGTTCAAACGCAGCACCAAACCGTCGGCTCCGGCGACGACACGAATTTATGTAATTGCCTCGGGGAAAGCGAGAAATTAATGAGTCGGGAGTGCGCGCGCGCGGTGCGTATCTGAGTTTTCCGCAATTTCGTTGATTGTGCGAAAGAGCGCGTTTTGACGTTCCCTTTTTATAGGTTTTCAGTTACTACGTTTTTCGGCAAGAGCGCCCAAAGGAATAGTTCATATAATCAAACCAGACATAGTAGATTGTAATAATCTCACAACGTATTGCTTTAATGTAGCGTTATATTACCTTCATTCGTAAATATCTCACAATGCTATTAACCAATTACTCCTTTGTTAGAAAGAACAGTAACAAAAAAATATCCACAATAACGCATTGAGTACTACTTTTATTTTAAGTTTCTGTTCCATTTCAACTAAAATAGAGAAACACGGGTCTCATATTATAAAAACCATGCTGCGTTTAAACCCGTGTTTCTCTATTTTAGAGGCTTCACTACCTAGTAGACAGAAACAAGAAAGAAGTTAGATACATCTAAATAAACTTCTTTCTTCAACAATATCGGTGTTAATAAAGCGTTGACAGATAGATCAATTTTCCCGACGATATTCTCTGACTGCCTCACGAACTTCGTTGCTCATTGCAATTTATCAAACATCTTCCATTTACCAAAACGTATTCAGTGAGAACACAACCTTTGGTACTTACGACGTTCTTATTACTGTCCGTTTTTGGGTCGGATTCCTTACGAGCGGAGATATGACTCGATTTCAGATAACGCGTAGTATTTACAGTTCTTTATACAGTTTTCTGTAGTACGCTTATTGTTTTTGTGCTACGTTTTACGGTCGAAGTGATATGAGGTCTTTTTCTACCGATTTTGGGGGCCGAATGAATGTATATTAAACTAGCTTTTGCCCGCAGCTTCACCCGCGTGTAGCCAATTTAGTTTGTCACATATCGTCATAAATTTATAGCCTATATGTTATTCTGGATTATAAAGAATAATACTGTAAAAGTGTAAAGTTTCATAAAAAAACGTTTAGTCGTTTTTGCGTGAAAGAGTAACAAACATCCATCCAGATATCCAGACATCCAAACTTTCGCATTTATAATATTAGTAGGACTAAGGGTGGGTTGCACCATCTAACTTTAACTGTGACAAACGACAAAAATCTGTCAAACTCCATACAATATCCACCGGTTATCGTAATAGTTACCGTTAAAGTTAGGTGGTGCAACTCAGCCTAAGTGTAAAATTGTATAGCCTGACCAGGAACATAAAAACCCTCGCCATGTTGCGGAAAACTAATGGTACTAATTTATTTTAATGGCATGGCATTTTTCTTTTAAAACAGTAACTGAAAACTTAATTGACATGTCACCTTGCATGTCAGTCTATTGCTGTCAAAGTGTAAACAAACTTTATTTTAAATGTGCGCAATTGATTTTGTGAATTAAATTGCTAAAATCTTTTTATAGTCGTGAAAGAAAAGTGGATCACAATGTGTTAAAGTATTTGTCGAAGAGAAATACTAAAGGTTCGGACAATATTTTCATTGATTAATGTTTTCGACAAAGGTTGTCAAATTGACTGACATGTTTATCGTATAGTACAGTCCACTATGAAAATTAGCTGTGGTTTGTTTCAACTACCTATTTTAAAGTTTTTTGTCACTTTCTAAGTATTGAATTTTATGGAATTGGGAAAGAAGTACCGAGTTTGAAGCGTTCATGAGCAGACATTGCAGTTGAATATTCAAGTTCTGAATTTGATTATTGATGAATAATAAAATAAATCCTACTAACTCGATTGATGGTTTCATTTAATTTATTTAAACCAGGTTACCTTTAATAATATTTTTTCGTTAATTTATGAAAATATCAAATTAGCCCGTAATCCTGAATCCTGATACATAAAGTTAGCCTATTAATTTAACACAGGTACTCAGTGTTGCACTATCAAATGCAATTGACGCGCCTCTATGCCAGGGTTTTTATGTTCCTGGTCAGGCTATAAGTGTTATAGGACGCTTATCTCAGTCAATGCCTGAGGTATGGCAGCGGCAGGAGAGGGTGATTTTGTGACGGTCAAACGTCAGCGAGACTCAGATTTGTTTGCCCTGTTACGTCATAAATGTCAATGTCACCCCTCTCGTGCCGCTTCTATAGGTCACCTTAGACCAGGCATACGGCTAGGCAACGTAGTCGTGCAGGAGAGTACAAGGAAGAGGGGCAGCCACATTAGGTAACACAGAGTCGTTCAGGTGAGTGCCAGGAAGAGGTGCAGCAACCGCAGTTAAGGGACGGCTGGGACGAACAAGTATAGGCGCATCCAGTTCGTAAGCCTTGATAGGGTTACACTGGTTGAGGCGCTCCTTTTCAAGACTTAGAAGCCTGCGGGTAACGAGCCATTGGACGTGGAGAGGGTCATTAATTATACACATATTTTCTACTTTGCCGAACATTTGCACGATAACGGTTTGTTCAAAACATATGAATTTGGTCTTATTTAATGCAGGATTAAATGCCCTTCAACCGTCAGGAAGACCACTTTTCGATAGGGTAAGTCCTTTACGCGGTATAACCGGAAAACCGAAAAAGCGCCCCTTTCGGGAGCCCCCACCACTTAAGCACAACTCCGTCGAAAACCTAGGAGAGTCTTTATGGGCAACTAATGAAGCCCTTAAAGCACTAAAATCTTTAGTAGGAATTATTTCCGATTTAATTCATTTTTGTGTTTAATTCTACGGGCCTATTAGGCAATAACTGAGTTAAGTGCTAGACCTATACGTATACGGTTACTAACGTCTGATCGTTTAAGTTACTCGATTTGCTCTCGATTGCCCAGATTAGAGCAAACTGAAAACCTTAATTGCAGTCATTATCATTAAGGTTTCTTTTTCTTTGTAGGTTATTCTAAATAATCATTAATTAGTATAAAAAAATGGGTAATCGTCATTCACGATTTTACTAATGTATTTGGCAATTAAGAAACAATAATTTTTACAAGGGCCTATCTTATCTCACTATACATCTCATACCTAATAGTAAACTTGTTACGTTCTTGTGATTCTTTAGACATCAGGATACAAAATCTGACACGTGCCTACAAAACTTCTTACGCAAAAGGAAAAAAAGACACTTCTTAGAGTTTTTCTAACCCAAAAACAAGTTTTCGGTAAAAACGCTAAGTAGACTTCTTTCTCACATTTTTTAACATAGGTACCTACACTTATTGTTAATTGGAACGGCATTCTATCAAAAAGTATATTATCAGTCGAATTGATATAAAAATTGAAGTGACTCTCGTAATATCTTACGCCCGTATTCACAAACGATGCTTGCTTAGGTAAAGCAGCAAATCGAACGCACAGCGTTGATTAGAGCTCTGTGATTGGTTCGCGTGTCACCTTATGCGTCCACGCGCACTGTGAGAACTCATAGTAATGTTTGTTGTTTGTTAATTTATACATACAGGGTGTCCCAGAATGGGTGAATCAAACTGCTAGGGGAGGTAGCTCTACTAATGTACTATCCGGTTTTAAACCTTCATCCGCTTTGCAATGGAGGGAAGTCGAACCTTAATTTCGAACTCCTCCTATGTTCTTCTGATTAATTTCGTTGCGGGTCCAATGACAGTTTAACTTTCCCCCGGGACAAACTTGACCTTCATTGGTTGGGTTTTCGTGGCGGTCAAGCTGTAGATCCTGGCTAGACAGGAGTTGCAGTGGTGGGAACGAGAGGTGGGAATAGTCTCGTATTTTTTAATGTACTATCCCTAAAAAATATGAAAAAAAAATGTTTAAGTTCGGATTTTTTTTAAAAATAATGTGCTCTAAACTCGAAATCTAGTCTTTATTTTCAAAAGTTTGTTTACAGATAAACGAAGCGATCATGTACAATTAATATTTGTAAGAAAAAAGTACAAATAAACTCCAAACGCAGCAATTATAGTCAGATACTTAGGCAAAACTGATTTATTTTCACTTTTAAAAAAGATTTTTTTTTGTGTCCTTATGAGCTTTATTTTTTTCATATTTTTTAGGGATAGTAAATGAGTAGAGTTACCTCTCCTAGCAGTTTGATTCACCCATTCTGGGACACCCTGTATAACCTGCTAGGCTAGAGTATAATGTGATTAAAGTTTGGGGCAATCGGGTCCGTGAACTATGGTGCGCCCCGGTGGAGTCCACCTTTACACTTTCGTGCACACGCTCTTACGAACGGACGTCAGTCGTCACTCGAGCAATATATTAGCTCAATGGAATAATTTGATTTATCCGCTAAGTAATTGACTGACTGACCGTTAGTGCGTAAGACAAAAGCGTAGAGGCCCCCGTCAATCTTTATTTGGACCCCTCTTGAACGTTAGTGTTTCTAAGCACTAAAAGCATTAGATGTTACCATAGCAGTTCGTTCGTACGTTTCAGCCAAATGACGTCCACTGCTGGACAAAGGCCTCCCCCAAGTTTTTCCACAATGAATGATCCTGCGCTGCCCGCATCCAGGCTCCTCCCGCGACCTTTATCAGATATGTTACTATAGCAGTAATACTTTTTAAATATACGATAATGTTTAAATAAGTAAGATATTTCGTTACTCATCAAAAACTTTCGAAGAAACTCCTTCAATCTTTTTCTTTAATTCTTTGTAGACTTACGAATTCTTTGAACAAGGGATAGCAGAATAATTTAGAGCATATCACATCTATAAGAATATATCGAAAAATCGCTTTTCTTTATCTTATTTAGCAAGTATATTTGAAGTTTATGATTTTATTTGTCTGAGCTTATCAGTAGTGGGTACTTTCTCAGAAACAAATAAAATGAAATCCTTTGAAACGTTGAGTTATTCCGATTCGGTCCTCAAATTGGATTCTTTGCCAATCGGGTCCCTTTATTTGACTTAATATTACGTCCACGAGGCTTACGTTCAGGGCAGATAACGTCATTGTAAACATCCAATTGGTGAATCACAAACCAATAACAATACCAAAGAAATAAGTGAGAAAGTTGCAAGTTTTTGGAGAGGAGGCCACGTAACGGAAAGCTCAGTGTGTGTGTGCTCACCCACAAGGTGGACCGACGACCTCATAAATGGTTGCACGCCGCTAACAACCGGTCATTATGGAAATCATTGAGGGATGCCTATGTTCAGCAGTGGACGTCCTATGGCTGAAATGAGATTGTTAAATATTCTGATCAAAAAGTATATGTTTAAGATTAGAATCTTCACCGGTGCTAAATGAACAGGCACAGAGGATGGGTCGTAAAAGGAAACAGTACAAATAAAACCGATCCCTCTGGAGCTTAAATATAGATCGAGCCGGAATATTTGAAACGCTACGTTTCGCTTCGGAAACAACCTGATAAACGGCGGTTTAATATTGGATCTAAATGCGTTTCAGTCTAGACACAAACACAGGTAAACGCAGAATGTTCCTGGATATCGGAATTTTCGTGATATCAATATGTTTCAGACAGACATTAACTGTCTGTTAGCAGAAGGTATGTCTTGTTTAAAACTACTTCATAAATCGTTTTTAACGCAGTTTAATCATAATTGGGAATAAAATAAAAGATTATTCCATAACAATAACATATAAGAAATTTACATTAAAAGTAAGGTAGGTAACCTACTCAGTAAAAAGAACTTCGTGAAAAGAAAACTTGCAAGTTTGTACTAATGACTGAATTTTGAATAAGTGCAAGATGTGTCCGAATTCTCTGGATCGCACTTTTGATGACTTATCAATTCAATTATTTCAGAAACACATCACAGCAACATACAATGACACGTGTTAAAAGAAACTTAACCACGAAAATTTAATCAAAACATAAACACGATTGAGAAGCCACAACTCTTTTTCAGTTCAGATAAATATTCAATTAATTGCTTTATTTTAAAAGGACAGTTGTTTGCGACAAAAACACAAAACAAACAATATCCTACTCGTGTCTTAAGACACGTGTTAAAAGTGACGTAACCACGAATTAATCAAAACATAAACACGATTAAGAAGCCACAACTCTTATTCAAATAAATATTCAATTATTTGCCTTATTTTTAAAAGGACAACTGTTTGCGAGAAAAACAAAACAAACAATATCCTACTCGTGTCTTTTGTTGTTGTTCCACACATTGGACGAGTATTCCTCACCTATTTCGGGATAGATATGGACCTATATTAATCATTGTTCATATACACATCCCATTTGTCAAAATATTTGCAAGGCGTCATGGAGACTTATTAAAGATGAAACCGAAAATGAATTGCCTCAATATGTTATTCCAGACATAAAACATGAAAATAATGTAATATCAAAGGGAAATAAAATTGCAGAAATATTTAACGACTATTATATAAACTTAACTGATGATAGGTACTCATATGATTCTGATAAAAAACGATTAATAAAATCAACAATTAATTGCGTACCAAACTCTATTTTTCTACAACCTATGAACATATCAGAAACCACCAAAATAATTCAATCTCTAAATAATTCAAACTCCTGTGGATATGATGAAATATCTACAAAAGTTATTAAATTTTGTAAACATGAATTAGCACAGGTTCTAACTTTTCTGATTAATTTATCCTTTGAAACAGGATGCTTCCCTAATGCTCTGAAGTTCTCTATAGTAAAACCAATTTACAAAAAGAACGACAAGTTAGATATTAGTAACTATCGTCCAGTGACATTAATACCTGTAATATCCAAAATATTTGAGAAAGCCATGCAAGGGAGGCTCATGGACTTTTTTCAGAGATTCAATATCATCACACCTGAACAATACGGATTTCAAAAGGGAAAATCAACTACCCTTGCATGCTTTGATCTAGTTCACAATACTATCCTTGGACTTGATGAAAAACAGCATACATCGGTGCTCTTCTTCGATATGTCCAAGGCATTTGATTTCGTGGTTCATGAGGTCTTATTAGACAAGTTGGAAATGAGTGGAATAAGAGGCCTTTGCCTCAATCAAAAATATAATTCAATATCTTAATACAATAAATCTGCATGTTAACTTGACTAAAACTAATTTTATGAATTTTAATATAAAAGGACCAACAACAAATATGCTAAATATACAATATGATAAAACAAATATCCAGAAAACTAACAGGGTTACTTTTCTGGGTATAGTATTGGACGAGAATCTAAACTTTGTCGGCCATATTGATAAAGTGTGCAGCAAAATCAATAGATTTGTCTTCGTTTTAAGGCGACTAAGAAAGGTGACGTCTCTCAAAGTAACCTTGGCTGCCTATTATGGATATGTCGCCTCCAATATCAATTATGGTCTTCTTCTATGGGGCAATAGTATCCATATAAATCGGGTATTTATCGCACAGAAAAAGTGCATACGAGCAATTTGTGGTAAGGGTCCATTTGAATCATGCAAACCTTTGTTCCTTAAGCTGAACATACTTTCCGTCCCGGGTATGTATATCTTGGAAGTATTCAAATTTGTCAAGCAACATCCAGAACTATTTAAAACGGCCGCCGAGGTCTATCCTCGACACACAAGAAATAGCGACAGGCTTGTTCTGGATCGTCAATTACGAACGACTTTTTGCCAGAAAGGTTGTTACTGCATGTGTGTAAAACTGTTTAATAGGATCCCAAAGCAATTCAAACAAGGATGTTTAAAACTGATGACCAAGAATCTACGAGATTGGCTGATAAAAAAATGCTATTATAGTATTACGGAATTCCAAAATGATAATGTATGTTGACTTTTTGTGATTTGACTATTTCATAATTTGACATTATATTATTTGTTCTATGAAAATACTGTTAAGGATAATAAATTTTAAATTGACATGATAAATAATTACCTAATACGGAATACAATTATATATGAGTGGTAATCGTTAATTTAATAATATTGTACTATCTAATTGAAAACTTATTGTAATTTATAAAAAGTCGTTTTAAGACGAAAATTTGCATGCTGTGTCATCATAGTTAAATAGGTGAAAGCAACATTTATCTCTTTGAAACACCTTTTTGTAAACCCTATTTATTGCAAATAAATAATTTGAATTTGAATTTGAATTTGTAGTCCTCAGAAGTGATGGGGCATCGTTATTCAAGGCGCGCGACGGACAGCCGAATATGTGCCGATATTGGAAAGGGCATGGGCGTATTTCCATTGAGTTTCAAATTTATACCCTAACTAGCTTTTGCTCGCGGCTTCACCCGCGTCAAATTTAGTGTCACAGATCGGCATAAATTACAGCCTATACGTTAATCTCGGTTACAAACAATAATACTGTAAAGTTTCAACAAAATCAGTTCTGTAGTTTTTGCGTGAAAGAGTAACAAACATCCAGATATCCAGACATCCAAACTTTCGCATTTATAAAATTATTACTTAATAGGATTTGGATTTTAGGTTACGAAAATTATCGAAGTTCGAAGGAAATCTGTTTGAGAAACCAATAGTGGAAATTGAATTTATAGAAACTGATTATTAAAGGCCTTTGACTGGGAAAATTTAAGAATAACAGCTCGAATTACCTTTAAACATTCAGTTTCAGGCTCATCAAAGCGTAATCTTTAAATTACATTCTTCATTGAATTTAATCAATTGATAGTTAGGATTTTTATTGCAAAGTTTAGCGTTTCAATCTAATATTTATCAATCAAAACTTAAACTGAAGAGGCAATATCGTCTTGTAGATTTCAATTTGATCAAAGCTGAAAAATCTAAGCTGAAAAAGTTAAGGTAACAATGTCGACTTTTTCAGCGACTTGACTCACTTGGCCCACTTTTAGCTTGGTCCATGGGCCATGTTTCCTTCCGTCAACTCTTCAATGTTTTATTAATAAATCAAATACTGAATCAACAAAGATCTACTCTAGAATCTTAGAGTGGGCCCAGTTGCCAGAGGAAAAAATATTTTAAAATTCAAACAGTGACTTGGCCCGTGGACCAAGATAAAAGTGAGCCAAGTCACTGGAAGACTCAGAATGTTGATTCTTAAATTAATAATTTCCAAAAAGCTGAAAAATTCAGAAACAAAACGCTGATCAGACAAAATTCATCGAAACTTGATTGGTTTGATCAGTGAACTGATCATTGTTTCGGTCGCTTGTGAAACAGTAATAGCGCTAAGCACTCGGGCAATAAACGGTTACTTCAGATTAATTGTACAAGAGTAATGGCGGATAATTTATTCAATTCACCTTTATTGCACCACTTTGTTCTCGTCACAGCGATTTATTGTTAGAATCAGAAGCGAGAATGAAGCCGTCCCAAATACTCCGAGTAGGTAATTCTTTGTTTACGAAATAAATAGGTAATAGCGAAGAAAATTTCTTCTGAGAAAATCCGTTAAAATGTTTTATTTATTAGACTTTCAAAGCAAATGTGTCGAATAATTTGGTATTTCATTATTTTGTGTTGAAATCAAAATAATTCAATACGTTTGTTTATTTGTCTATGTTGGTGGAAGTCATTGAAATAAGCAAAAATAATATCGCATAATACAATTCAATGCGGAAGTTTAGTGAACTGTGATTACGAGGAAATACAGGCCTTAGACCTGTATTAATAAACGACACCAAAATAAAAGGAAAAGAGACTAACGTTATGAATATTGTATCTAATTGTTTCTATTACAAATTTTAGATTCAATTAATCGTAGTATAGAGTCACGTTAAAAATAGGCATTAAAAAAATAGTAAAGCTATTTTTTTTTACCAGTAACTAAATTATACACTTTCATAATTTACTAGGCGACACGTCTATTAGTATAAAACATGTATAACAACTTAACAGATACGATTTACCTGTGGCTTTTCGATGTTAATTATAGTTTGTATTGGATCGATCGAGGCATATGTAATAGACAGGCACACGCAAAGGTTGCCAACGCCTATAATAATATGATACAAGAAGGATCTTCATTTGTGTTATAAATTAAAGAAAAAATAAAAAATACTTTTATGTTACTAGACACTGGCCGATTTAGTGTCCCTAAGCAGTGGTAGAGTTATTACTGGGACGTGTAAAAGTTATTTTTAAAAGCCTACTTGCAAAAATAAAATAATGTTTCAAGACAACCTGTTCTGCACTGATATTGTTGAAAAGTATCAATAACTAATTTAGTCTTAGGAACTTGCAAGAGAAGCAATCGCCCGAATTCACAAACGATTTTTGGTTAAGTGAATCAGCAAATCGAATTCACAGCGTTGTATGGAGCTCTGTGATTGGTTCATGTATCACCCTGTGCGTCCACGCGCATTGGGAGACCTCATAGGTAGTAATGTTTGTGAATACGGGCGAATGTCGCAACTCACGGGAAGTTTTCGTCAAACTAACACCTTTTACTGAACTTTTTTTGCTTAAATTCATTCAAAATGTTATTGTGTGCAATAAACTAAGATCTTCCAGACAATTCAAGCAAAAAATTAAATGCTTGCTGTTTTCACGTCCGCAAGTTGGAATTTTCTGTTTTGAACAGGCTTGTCTGCTTCTGAATGCCTCTTGTAGCATTCAAAACTTTTCGGCAACAAACCATTCAAAGGCAAACTCCCATCAATAATCTAGTCTCAAACACTAAGCCCAGTTCGCAGCGTTCTCGCTCAGCTGCAAATCGTTGAAACAAAACTAATCTCTCACATGCCCCACACTATCTCTAAATATCCTACTGAAAGCTCATTCAAAACTTTTCGGGGTTTTAGCGACTTCACAGCTTAAGTGAAAACAGAAAAACCATTCAATATAGAATGCAGATTCAGATGAGATCGTTCTAGGGTAAACCGACAGTCATTGGACGCTGCCAGTCATTGGACAAAACAACCCTTGAATTTTCCTAAAATGAATATTCCTTCAAATACAATGAATATTCCTTAAAAAAAACGCCCTTTTATCTCCAACAGTCGGAATCTCTCAGTTGTTGAAATAGAAATGCTATTTTTAATTCAGTAAATAACTGTCCAATAACTTTCTTAAGTGTCCAATGACTGGCAGTTTACCCTATTCCGTTCCCACTAACATTAAAAATTTTAAACTTCAGGAAAGTAAGAAAGGATGGATAGTTTCATTTGTTAATCTTTCATGCAAAAACTACTGAAAGAAGTTTGATAAAACTTCACAGCATAATTATTTATACATGGGTATTTCTCATCGCCACGGTTCTCATCGTCACCTTCGTGGCGAATTTTATTTCTAACTTATTTGAACTTTTTGTAAACAAAAATTGTAGCGCTTGATGTGAAGATTGTATTCTCAGTAAATCAGTCAAATAGTGAGTCTCGTTTGGAAGCTTTAACGTTTTGAATTTTTTGATGCCACGAAAGTGATTCTGTATTTCACAGCAATATTTTTTTCAAACTTTACTACTGTAAATGACTCTTAAGTGTTTATATAACACATATTTTGTCTTATTTTCATAGATAAATAGCAATAACATAATATAAATAGGTACCTACTTAAATACAAGATACAATTTTACCGATTAACTCATCTACTAAGTTACAAGATTCTACGCAATTGGTTTTAAGGGTGACACTGGTGGCATTCTGAAATGCTAAAGAAGCAAAAAAGGAATTATCAGTACCTCAATAAAAAAGAACTCTTACTGATTATCAGTCCCTCAACAAAAATATATTTTTTATTTTGGCCAGAGGGCCTCGTATTTTATTATTATTGCAAGCTTTTATTTACTTTCACATGTCTGGTGTAGGCAAATCTTGCAACTTAAAATTGACCAACTTCCCGGTTTCCCATTGAGCTGAAATTTTTCATGCATGTGTAAGTCGGATGACAATGCAATATTATGATGACATGGAGCTGGAAGGTAGCCATAGGAGCTCTGCAATAAAACGACATAACCCCATAGAGTTTGGGCTCATTTGATTTGTATTGATGAGAACTTCCATCCTATATGGTAACCGGGGTCTGATGATGAAGCCGGAAGGTGGCCATAGGAAATCCGCACTGAAACGACACAACCTCATCGAGTTTGGGCTCATTTGGTTCGTATTGACGAGAACTTCAATCCTATAATGATAACTAGGGTCTAATGATGGAGCTGGAAGGTAGCCATAATAACTACGTAATAAAACGACACAACTTCGTCAAGTTTGGTAATTCGTATTGACGAGCACTTCAATCACATATGATAACTAGGGTCTGATGATGGAGCTGAAAGGTGGGCATACGAATTCTCCGCACTAAAGCGACACTACCTCATCGAGTATGACTTCAATCCTACTTATATGTTAACCAGTCTGATGATGGAGTGGAAGGTGGCCATAGGAACTCCGCAATAAAGCGACACAGCCCCGTTGACTTTGGGCTCATTTAATTCGTCTTAAAGAGTACGTTGGCCTAGATCAGTGTTTTTTCAACCTGTGGGTTGCTCTCTCTTCATTTGCACAAGTAAATCTCGCGATTAGCTTTTAGTCATATAAATTGAGTAAAGTAATAAGTTGATGGGTTTGAAACAATTTATATTTTATTTTATTCTTTTTAGCGCATTAAAAGCTTGTTTTTCAAAAATAATTTTTATTCCAATCTTTTATAACTCAAACTTCAGATTAAATTTATCTTACAAACAGATACCTACACAGTCACATATACAGACATACATACAGACAGACAACAAAAATACGAGGCCCTTATTTATTTATTGATGTACTGATCTCTACCAACCACGTATAATTTATTAGTTATTAAAATATTGTAAAAACATAAACACCAGTCACTATATTTTAAAATAAACCAAAGCAAGAAATCACTTTCGTGGCCTAAAATCACCTTCGTGTATAAAACACCACGAAGGTGATGCCACGAAGGTGACGAAAATTTTAGTTTTTTATGAATTATCCTTAAATTTGAATTTAACGGTTCAAGTTGAATACTACACAAATAAGTCTAACATGTTGAGTTTTCAATGGCAAAGTTTCAATTAAATTGTTTAAATTTTAGAGGTAGAAAATATTGTTCAAGCAAGCGACGGTATGTCTATGGATAATCACAAAAAGTTACGTATTTTTTTCGCGGAGCGACGATCGACCTATATCACCTCCCCAATGGTCGAAGCGCGACTGACGTTAACCGAATAGAATGCTGTGATTGGTTGCTGGTGTTCGGTTTAACGGCAATTTTGTATTATTACTCAAAATTTTAGGTACCTAAAATCGTGTGACCAACGTATTTCGCTTTCTCAATTCAAAATAATTATAAGAAGATATTTTTTTGACTGTTGTGTGGAAAGTATATTTAATTACGATGATTTTAGTATATGATACACACAAATTGAATGAAAATTGTGAATGCAGTAACCAAATGTTTCATTGCAATCGAAGGTGTGACACGATGAGAACGCGAAAAATGACCCCGATTTTTATCGTTTCATGTGATTTTTTCGTATTATTTTTGCTTCTATTACGATAAAATTTATTTTGAATGTAGCCAAATAGATATTTTATCATCTGATTTCAAAGTTATTGTTCTAACTTATACCGTTTATGAACTATTACTGTGTGACCATCAAATTTGAGTGTAAATGAGAAGTACCCACATGTAGGATTATTTGTGTGTAACAGAATAGTAGGACGACGGAAGATAGTTCATGATTTGAACGCTGAATGATGGGGAATGATTGGTCTATGGAGGAAACGGAAGGGATGAATGAGGAACGAGTATTGAGCGTGAGAATAGTAGTTTAAAAGAGGAGTCTATTGTTATGCGGAGAGTGTGTTGTGACCGACGTAATACGAAAGACGTATCGTCCGCCCGTCATATCGTCTCGTTTTATCGCAAAGAATCACCATTTGATGAGAGCGAGAGCAAAAGCGGAAATGGATAGTTAACACGACTGTGGCCGTGTGTACATCAGATTAATATTTAGGTTATATTAATGTTGATTTTAGTTGATTGGACACGTAATCACGATACGTGTTTAGTAAGTTTTTGTTATAAGTTATCCAAATTTTAATGTGTTAAGAATGTCTTTGTCGTAAGGTCATTCTGTGGGGTCCGGGCAAAGCCGCAACGCTCTTAACTTATAAAGAAGTGAATATTTTAATTTAACAGCAGAATAACTGATATCCTCAAATAAATACAGCAATGTAATGATGTTATAACCAAATTACTTGACGTGTAATTAACGCCACATGCCTACTCTTACTAATTTCCATTACAACGAAAACTTTATGCAAATTAATCACAACACGTTAAAACAATGTAACTATTACAATAACTAACATTTCGCATGTTGGATGGGTAAACAGACAAAACAAACATTTCCGTGTGTATCCGAAACTGTTTCACAAATGGCAAGATTTTCACTTCGTAATTGAAAATTAATAATGGTTCGTTTGGTTTCCAAGCCGTTGGTGCATTATTTAGTGATACAAATTGAATAGTTCTAATTATTATTAGATTAGCAAAATAGTGAAGCAATTGAAGTCTTCTTATTCATTACGCTCTTGGCAGAGCGGTCGTGGTCACGTTGATGCGTAGTTCACATCGGTTGTAGAGGCGGATTTATTTATTTATTTATTTATTTATTTATTTATTTATTTATTTATTTATTTATTTATTTATTTATTTATTTATTTATTTATTTATTTATTTATTTATTTATTTATTTATTTATTTATTTATTTATTTATTTATTTATTTATTTATTTATTTATTTATTTATTTATTTATTTATTTATTTATTTATTTATTTATTTATTTATTTATTTATTTATTTATTTATTTATTTATTTATTTATTTATTTATTTATTTATTTATTTATTTATTTATTTATTTATTTATTTATTTATTTATTTATTTATTTATTTATTTATTTATTTATTTATTTATTTATTTATTTATTTATTTATTTATTTATTTATTTATTTATTTATTTATTTATTTATTTATTTATTTATTTATTTATTTATTTATTTATTTATTTATTTATTTATTTATTTATTTATTTATTTATTTATTTATTTATTTATTTATTTATTTATTTATTTATTTATTTATTTATTTATTTATTTATTTATTTATTTATTTATTTATTTATTTATTTATTTATTTATTTATTTATTTATTTATTTATTTATTTATTTATTTATTTATTTATTTATTTATTTATTTATTTATTTATTTATTTATTTATTTATTTATTTATTTATTTATTTATTTATTTATTTATTTATTTATTTATTTATTTATTTATTTATTTATTTATTTATTTATTTATTTATTTATTTATTTATTTATTTATTTATTTATGGTTTAACTACAGTAAGCTTTAATTTGTCAGGAAAAACACCGTTCGATATACACAAATTTATAATAAAGCTTAAAATAAAAGCTACCTTCAGAGACACATGTTTTAGAACACTTGTAGATAATAATGTCATCGTAACCAGTACTGCTAGTTGTTTTTAAATTCATGATAATTCCGTGGACATCTTCGGGTATAGTCGGATTCATAAAAAGTGAAAAAGGTTCATTTGGGAAATTAATATGGTTTTGACTATAATTTGGATTCAGTGTCGTGATTTGATCAATAAAGAAATTATTAAAGGACTCTGCTACTTCTGCGGGGTCACTGATAACATTTCCACCGACATTTATGTTATGTATTTGATCTTTGGGAGTATTTAATTTGTTACTATTTATTATGGCCCATGTAGCTTTCGACTTGTTAGATGCCTTGTTTATAAAATAATTGTTTTGACATTTTTGGGTAGATTTGATTATTTGATTTAATCGTGACGACAGAGCTACAAATTTGTTTCGATTTTGTTTAGTACGTTTTTTCCTATATTGCCATAACAGTTGCCGCTTGCGCTTACAACATTGCCTTATTCCCTTTGTTATCCATTTCGGTCTAGCCCTTACCTGTATTTTAGTAACAATCAATGGAAAACACAAATCGTAAAACAAACAGAACAATTCATGAAACTCGTTAAAGGCAATGTTTGGGTCTTCGCTGTTAAAGACGTCACTAAAACTAAGTGAATTTATACAGTTTTTAAATTTTGCGATATTTTCTTTGCAGTAGTCTCGTTTTTCGACGTACCAGTGTTTTAAGGTGCAAGTAGCTTTAACTGGACACGTAAGTAATTGCGCCGTATGGTCCGAAAGAGCGAATTCAATAACATCAGCGATACAACCCTTAAGATTGAATACGAAGTTATCAATACATGTTCCACTTACAGGTCTTGTAGGCTTATTGATTCCAATTTTTAAATTGTAACTCTTTAAGATTTGTACAAATTCGTTGGATTCTTTACTATCACTGAGAAGATTAATATTAAAATCACCGCATATGATTACTTTTTTCTTTCCATAACATAAACGACTAAGTAGAGAGTTCAGTGTCGAAAAAAACTTGTCCAATACATCTGCACCAGGCTTTGGAGGCCTGTAAATACAAATTACATAAATATTCTGATTTATCAATTCTACGCCTGAGCATTCTATGATATTTTCTATGCAGTATTTACTAATTTCATTAATAGGAGAAAATTGAATTGAGTTATGCATTAATATACAAGAACCACCGCGGCGCTTTTTACGGCAGAAAATGGAACCAATTTTGAAGTTAGACATTTTGAAACAATTTTTGTCTTCACTTATCATGTTATGTTCAGTTATACATATAATACTAACAGATTTCATCTCTGATTCTAATGAATCAAGAGCCAAGTATAGTAGATCTAGTTTAGATACTAAGCCATTTATGTTTTGGTGAAGTATATTAATTTTGTTATACAGGAAAAAAATCATCATCTTTATCTGGGGCTGTCACATCAATAAAGTATTTTTCCTCTGTTTGAGTACACTGATTAATTGTTAAAGTTATGTGGTTATGCTCTGGTTTGTCACATTTAGTTTTACAATATTCATCATATTTTATTTTATAGTCAATATGCAAAATTTCTCTCAACAATAACTGGCTTCTATAGAGTGGAAAAAAGTTACGATTTGGTAGAAATTTACTATAATTCATATCAACATAGTGAGCATCACCTTTTGAGCATATAAATTTAATTTCGTAATTTAATTTTTGTTCTTTAAGAAATTTGTTATAGGGAGTTTCACAAATTAAAACATTAGTATTTGTAGCATTACTAATAAAATGTCCCAATGCATATAACAGTTCATGAGGACGGTTATCATTTATGCCACCAAGCACAATAACATAATCGTTTTTGTCCATTTTACTTATATCTGCTTTTGACGCAGATAACACCTCTTGTAGATGAGCACCTGATTTCCAATGGCAGCAGACTGAGTACTTTTCACCAATCAACTTTTGAAGAGTATGTTGCAACCTAAACCCCTGTTCGTCAGCTAAAATCAGAATCTTCCTTTTTTTGTTTACTGATAGAATTTCCTCTTTTTCATCTTTGTAAGTCGGTTGCCTTGTTTGACATGAGTTTGTTGTAGTCTCGTGACATTCTTTACTCGCAGATACGGTTTCTGCAGTAGTATGATGTTGATGAGTAACTTTGGGTGATTGTAAAATTGAGATAAATTCCCGTGACTGACTATTTTCTTCGTTTCGTGGTTCTAATAATTGTTTTTCAGAACTAATTGTTGTCATACAATTCACGCAAGCATTTGCTTTTTTGTATTTGTGAATTTCGGTTATTGAGTTTTGTAGGTCAGCTTTTAAGCGAAAATTTTCGCAGTTCAGATTCTCGATTTCTTGTTGAGCACTTTTTAGATCATTAGTCAGCAATTTTATTTTTTCTTGTAGATCACCAATGCATTGACTAGTAGTATCTGATATACTCATCATAGTGGCGTCAAATAAACTAGTGTTTTCCTCAACAATGTTATTCAAATCGTTCAAAGAACTAGTTCTGCATGGTTTGCGGTATGTAATATTTTCAGACTCCATATTGAATTAAAAGTAATGATATGAGCAAACAAGAAAGTGAAATAAGTTCGTAGTTAAAAATAAAATAAAAAACAAATAAAATAAAATCACAAAAATATGTCAATGTTCTGGATCCGATCTCGGTTCCTTGTAACTTGTTGAGTTCCGGTGTAGGTCAACAACCAAACGCGCCATCGAGCAGTATACACATTGCGGTGAAAATAAGGATTTCTAACAAAGTGTCTTTTATTTGAATCGTAGGTCGGTTAGCTGTGACTCATACGCATGGATATTTCTGTCACTTATGTCATTCACTCTGATGATTTGTTATTATTGTCCTTTGGTTTTATAGAAAACTAGCTTTCCGCCCGCGGCTTCGCCCGCGTGGAATTTTGTCTGTCACAGAAAAACTTTATCGCGCGCGTCCCTGTTTCAAAAACCGGGATAAAAACTATCCTATGTTCTTTCCCGGGACTCAAACTATCTCTATGCCAAATTTCATCAAAATCGGTTGCGAGGTTTAAGCGGGAAAGCGTAACAGACAGACAGACAGACAGACAGAGTTACTTTCGCATTTATAATATTAGTTGGGATTGTCACTATTTAAACAAGTTCATTTTTGCAAGTATCACTGGGAGCACATTTGTTTATGAATTAATGATTTTGCACACACTTTTATCAGTCGTTTTAAACGTTTCAACTTCGTCACATTTTCACTTATTTTACTTAGAAATAATGTTTTGTTTGAAGAGATAACGATATAGATGAGGAGTCATAACGCAATCTCACTATTGATTATACTGTTGTTGAAAATAAGTACACTTTTACATATTTTTAGGCAGAAATATACGGACGACAATGTTTACTTCGTGCGTTCCGTTTCAAGTTTCATTTGTTGCGATCGGAGGTCAAAAACTTTGGAAAACAGGCAATACCTACCCCTAATTAGACCGAACCGAGGTTACGTGGTCAAGCTCAACAAAATCGAAAATCAACTCAAATTTCTAGAAAATAATAGCCTACCTATAGGTTATNACAACACTACTATTACTACTACTAGGCCAGTAGAATTAGATTTTAAATCGGAAATAATTCCTACAAAAGATTTTATTGCTTTAATGGCTTCATCGGTTGCCTATTAAGACTCTCCTAGGTTTTCGACTTCGACGGAGTTGTGCTTAAGTGGTGGGGGCCCCCGAAAGTGGCGCTTTTTAGGTTTTCCGGTTATACCGCGTAAAGGACTTACCCTATCGAAAAGTGGTCTTCCTGACGGTTGAAGGGCATTTAATCCTGCATTAAATAAGACCAAATTCAAATGTTTTGGACAAACCGTTCTCGTGCAAATGTTCGGCAAAGTAGAAAATATGTGTATAATTAATGACCCTTTCCACGTCCAAAGGATCGTTACCCGCAGGCTTCCAAGTCTTGAAAAGGAGCGCCTCAACCAGTGTAACCCTATCAAGGCTTACGAGCTGGATGCGCCTATCCTTGTTCGTCCCAGCCGTTCCTTAACTACGGTTGCTGCACCTCTTCCTGGCACTCACCTGAACGACTCTGTGTTACCTACTGTGGCTGCCCCTCTTCCTTGTATCCTCCTGCTCCAGATACATATTAAGTAAAAATCAAGGAATGACTTTTTACCATTAAGTTGTACATTAATGCACTTTAAAACACTAATTTAATTTTAATTTGTTAATTACAAGGCGTCACCGCGGCGGCAGTCATTTTACGAAAATTTCAAAGAATAAAAATCGCAGACTTGACACTGACGCATAAATTAGTATACGAAAGGAAGGTTAAATACAGCAATAAAAAGATTTTTTTAAAGATTATAAGCACTTTGTATTGCACAAATTACTAATAATCCCGTCCAGCCCCTTGTGTTAAGCTAAATAAGCTTGGGTTACGGGTGGGCTTACACAATAGTCGTGCGGCATCATGGATCAAACTTGTTTGAATCTCACTGCTGTTGTTCGTATGCGACTGGTTAGTTAGTAAATCACCCTAATTATTGACACCTAGCTCACGAGATAGGCTAAAGTTATAATAATTGTACAGTGCGTCTGGTCACCAGTGTCCGACCCGTTAGGGCGCAGTAATATGATTAATTTAATCGACAAATCCAGTATTAAAAAATTACAGTTATTTTATTTTTTTTAGTTTCTGAGTCCGGATGGATTCATTTATTTACCAAATCTACCGATGTACAGGACCTATGAGTATAAAAGTGATTCGTTCGACAGCTGAAAAAGTAAGCAATACGTTGTCATCAAAAGCTTCCATTTAACGGAAGACCAGCGTCGTGGCATTATCTACTGAGATGCTACGACACCATGCTGAGTGGATACCTTTTCAGTGTCATTGTAATTACCTTCTCATTAAATAATAATAAGTATTGTAAGTGTATTGTCGATGATACTGAATAAACATTTTTTCTTTCTTTCTTTTTCTTTCTAAATTTCTTAGAAACACTTGAACGTAAAAAAATGATGCTTCTTTTTAGATTTTTCAATGTTACAAAAAACTAGAAAAACATCATTTTGAGCGCCATATTTTTGCCTACACCCCCGTAACATTTTGAGACCCCTAGCACCCTTCCTGGCGATTTTATTCAATTTTTTAGATTTTTAATATTGACTTAGAATTTTTTCATACAAAATTTTATAACTTGGTAATTTTTGGTCGGTTTTTCAAATTTTTTTCGTTTAAATAGGTTATACTTAGTTTCGTTTAAATAGGTTAAGTAGGTAAATACTCTGTAAAGTCATTCCTAGCTCTTGCTATATTGAATGCCTTTCTTGTCTCCCTTCGTAAGAGGCCTATTTCCTTGGTCCACCATGGAAGTTTCTTCGATCCCGCCTCGCGTTCCGGGCATTTATCCCTCCAGGCCAGCGTTGCCAGACGTCCCGATTTTGGCGGGACGTCCCGATTTTTTAATAAAATTTTAATGTCCCGCGCGGGACAGGCTCTGTCCCGCTTTTTGCAAATTGATGAAGAAAAAATACATTGTTGATTTAAATCCCTTTAATGTTATTTAAATGCAATCAGTAATAAAAATGATTGAATAATTGAAATAAAATCGATTAAATTTACCGATTATTGTCTATGACTTAGGGGGCGTCCATAAATTACGTGAGACAATTTTGGTCATTTTTCTACCCCCCCGCCCCCCTTGGTGAGATTTGGTGAGATTTTGCCTGACCCCCTCCCCCACCCCCCTAATCTCACGTGATATTTAATAAAATGCCTATTTTGCAATGTCTATGCTTCGAGCTTAGATTAATCGAGTATATTAGATTTATATGAAAACTAGCTTTGGTCGCCNCATCTCAGTTGGTGCCGGTGGCAGCTGGGTGTCAGGTGCCTGGCGTCGTAATGGTTTTGGAGGCGGTGTTGTTGCCGTCCTCTCCGTCCGTCCGTGCCTCCTGTGTGGGATGCTGTAGATCAGCTGTTCTGGTTGAACTGCAGACCGTCGATGATGGATCCTGGCTCGTACCCATCTTGTTACCTGTGGACCGTAGCAAAATATTAGTAAAACTATTATTAAAAGAGTAATTGTAGTAATAAAGCTAGCTAAGTACGAATGAGACTCTATTTGTGCCCAAACTGTATTATCTAACTGAGTTTGTAAATTGTGTTCTGAATTTACTATGTGTTGGAAACTGTCCCTGGAGCTATCTATTATCTTTTCTTTAGATACATCTTCTATGACAGTTGACGTTATGTTAGAGAGTACAGAGAAATTTAGACCTTTAGAAAATGATTCTAATACTGTAACTTTTTCAGTTCTTTTTGCAGACAATAAGTTATTGATAGTTTTTATAATACAACTTTCAGAGATACGAAGAACACCGACATCGCGAATGTTTACTTCTACTCTTTGGCCATCACAAATAATAGATGCTGTCACTGGCTGTGTAGTTATAAATAACCATGTATTTGCCATGTACAGCTGTTTCCATATAACATCTGAAGTAATTTTATAGTTTTTAAAAATGCATTGAGTATGATTATGACTTTTGGTTTGAAAGAGTTGTTCAACAATGCAATTTTTATTAAATTGCATGTTCTTCACGGCTACAGGACTACAAATAAAATTCATGTCCTTTTGAATACAGTCGTTGAATTCTTCCTGACTAAGTTCAAAGTAATGTTCGTTGTTGTAGTCAATGCCCAAAAAGGTGTGTTGTAATACTATAGTTTGAAAATAGTTGTCTTTATTTTTTGAAGGTACAGGTGTGACGTGTACTAAAACGTATTTCGTGATGTCATGGATTGGGTAATGTGCGAATACTTTAATGTGTGTACTGTTTTCAGTTATTCTTGTGTTAATAAGTTGATTCTGCATGATTCGTATGTTATGTGGTAATTTTTGATTTGCTGAGTCTATGATTTTCTCAACTTGTTGTGGAGATAAAACGTTGTATATTGATGCATTATCTAACAGGATCTTAAGTAAGTTTTCGTAATGATCTATGATTTCNATGATTCCAGTTTGCATTAGGTAAAATACTTTTTATTTCAGATACCCTGTTTGCTACAAAGGTTCGCCAACGTTGAGCGTCTCCTCTTATCCATCCAAGAGTTATCATTGAGTCTGTCCAGCAGTATATTGTGACATCTGGTATGTTTAATGCATCTCGTACAGTTTTGATTAATTTAGTTAGGAGTAGTGTTGAACAAAGTTCTAAACGTGGTAATGTTGTTTTATTTTTCTTTGGTGCTACTTTCGATTTTGCTTGTAGTAACGTGACATAATATTGGTCATTGCACTTTACTCGGCAGTAGACTACTGCACCGTAGGCTTTTTCCGATGCGTCACTGAACCCGTGTAATTCAATGCTCACGTTTTTTGTTATATGACACCATCTGTTTATTTTTAAAGTTTCAATACACTTTAATTGGTTTTGTATGTCATTCCATTGTTTGTTGTTTTTCTCGTTGATAAGTTGATCCCAATCTGTGCCGTTAGTCCATAGTTCTTGTACTAATAATTTCATGGTTATGATGATGGGTGCTAACCATCCTAGTGGGTCAAATATTTTTGCGACTTCTGATAAAATAAAGCGTTTCGTAGGTTGTTTATTTTCAGTAACCTTGATTTTAAAATAGAAGGTGTCTTCTAATGGTGACCATGCCACTCCTAGCGACTTCCTATTTTCATCTAAAGGTATTTTTAGTAGTTGGTCGTCTTTGTTCTCGTTTGGTATGTTTGCTAACAATTCAGCACTATTTGAAGACCATTTCCGCAATACGAAACCACCTTTATTTAGCATAGCTATTAATTGGTTCTGTAATTCCTTTGCGGTTTCTAGATCATCCTGACCTGATAAGATGTCGTCAACAAAGAAGTCTTGCAATGTTATTTGACTAGCCATTGGATATTCATCCTTCTCGTCTTCTGCTAGTTGCTGTAGTGTTCTGACTGCGAGGTATGGTGCACTTGTAGTACCATACGTGACCGTGGTGAGTTCATACTCTTCAATTGGCTGGTCTGGATGAAATCTCCACAATATTCTTTGGCATGTCATATCGTCATCGTGTATCTTTATGAAACGATACATTTTCATAATGTCCGCCATAAATAGGGCAATGATTTCAGATATGTAATTGTTTGCTAGATGATATGTTTGCATCACTTGGATCTTAATTCGATTGGCATCTATTGATTTGTACCAAACGTTGTTGTTGTTCATGAATTGGATGGCTTGATTTAATTTAGTTTGAAACTTTTGTAGTTTCTTTTGTATTCTCTCTTCAGTTTGATTGACCGTGGAGACAGTAGATATCATGAATTTTGTTTGTTGGTTAGCTGCTTGAATCAGTAGACGTTGATTATCTTGAAGAGTGTTTATATCTTTGTAGACCTCGTCATTAACTCCGAAGACGTAAGTTAGGAACTGGCCTAGCAAGCCCCTTTTTCTTCGTGAATGTTCTATGTTTGTCAAAGATTGAATGGTTCTTTCAAATTTAATGCGTTCCTCTTCTAGGTGGTGGTAGAATTCGTTGCAATGTGTTTCATATGTAAGCGTCTGTGAGTTATGACATAGGTTTTTAAATTGAGTTGTGACTGTAGAAACTTTATCGAATTGTTGTTTCATATATGCCCGATCATAATTTGTTTCAATTCTAAATGTTCCGCGATTTATGGTAGCCGTCCCAATCTGTTCTACGTATAAGCCCGGGTCGATATTTTTGATAGTATACGTTAGGTTTGACGTAATATTTTGTGCAGTAGTACTAACTGCTTGTATTATCAGCATTAACATAAACTGCAGTAGTGTGAACGCCTTAGTCCCTTTTGCATATTGTTTCTTTTGTTTGTAAGATATTGCTACATGATTTCGTACAGGCGTTTCATTTGTGACCGTGGTTAGTGACTGTACTTTGACGTCATCATTCTCGTTTACAGGTAGAGGAATGAGCGTGTGGATCGACCTTTTTAACTCAGTACCGGTTGACTTTTGTTGGGTGACCACTCTTGTTGCACCATCTTGTCCAGGGTGAATCTGTTTTACTTTAGCCAATGGCCATTTACTGGGATTGATGTTGGAGTCTTTTATAATGACTGCGGTTCCTATTTTCAAGTCATCGTAGTTTTGTCTCCATTTATATCTTTGTTGAAGCTGATGTTAATAATCTTTTGTCCAGCTATTCCAAAAGTCTTTTTTCATTTTTTGTGTTAGTTTCCACCTGGATCCGAGATTTGCATTTGTGTATGTAATTGGATCAGGAATTCCAACTGCTTCCCTTCCGATTAAAAAGTGACTTGGCGTTAATATTGTGCTGTCGTTTATGTCTTCGTTTAAAGGACACAATGGTCTTGAGTTTAAACATGCTTCAATTTGATGCAATAAAGTTGTCATTTCCTCGTAGGTTAGTGTGGAATCTCCAATTACTCGTTTCAAATGATGTTTCATTGATTTAACCCCGGCTTCAAATATTCCTCCGAAGTGAGGAGATAGTGGTGGATTAAAATGCCAATTTGTTCCAATGTTAGTCATTGCATCCAGAAAGTTCGGAGATTGTGTGATTTCAAGGATTTCTTGATATAGTACGTTGGCTGTCCCAACAAAGTTCGTAGCGTTGTCACTATACATATCTGAAACATGACCTCTTCGCGCCATAAATCTGCGTAGTGCAGCGATAAAGGTTTCAGTTGATAAGTCACTGACTAATTCTAGATGTATGGCTTTCGTGGATAAACATACAAATACCGCAATGTATGCTTTATAAGATTTGTGTCCTCTTCCTTTCATGGATCTTATTTGTATTGGGCCTGCGAAGTCGACACCTGAGTGGCTGAAAGGGTGTGACAATGTTACCCGTGGGCTGGGTAATGTACCCATTTTTTGAGATGCTGTGGTGGCCTTGTATCTGATACATTTTATGCATTTATTGATTAGACTTTTTACTTTCCTTTTTCCGCTAATTATCCAGTACTTTTGTCGTAAGTAAGCTAAAGTCAGCTTGTTTCCTCCATGGAGTGTTTTCAATTGTGCGTCGCGTATTATTAGTGACGTCACATAGTGTTCATATCGATGGGTGCCTGGAATAAAGCCGCAATAGCCATAGCAGCAGTTTTCCGATTAAGTGATTTTAGTAAACTGCAGGTCCCTATACACCTTTTGAATTTTTTTCAGTATTTTATCTTTGAAACTGCCTGATTTACCAAAAGCACTATGGATATTGAATCGTTATTCCCATTCATCATTTAAAATTTGTTGACCTGAATAATCGTGCCATAATACAATGTTGAAACTTTTATTTAAATCTTCAACAAGCAAACGGCTATTACTGTATCCTTCAGATCAGCGCCCGAGGCTGCAATACACTATTCGATGGCTCCTACGTATAAGGGCGAAACTGCCGCTTACGCCTTTTTCCAATTATTTAAGCAATGGTTTCACTTTGCTCTAATCTATAACATCAGTAAGAAAAAAAAATTTTTTTTCCATTAGATACAAAATAAAATTTTAGGCAAATAGGCGTATGTGCAAAACTACGCCACGTATAAAGCCCAATCATACGATTCGTCAATCTATACGAGTAGTTACTTACATAAACATATATTTTTTATAATCCAATGCTTAAATAAAGCCATGAAAATATTTAGCAAATTGTTTTATTTATAAATTATGACACATTATATAGTTATTTAATTTTTAGCGCTAAGAGTCGCATCTCAAACTAAATTGAAAATATTAAATAACTTGAAAAAATCGAACTGCCTAAGGCATCGTGGGTTCAATTCCCGCCTTAGGCAATTCGATTTTTTCAAGTTATTTATATTTTTTAAAAATATGACACATTATGTTAAAAGACCTAACTAAATCTCGAGCACAGTATATGGGCGTATTTGCGTTAAAACGTAAAACGGTACATTAAACGACTTTTTCTAACTGATTTATTATTGATATAGCACATAATAACAATTAAAATAATTACATGCATAAATAAAGAGAATAATCGCTTAAAATATTATATTTGCGTTGTCATTTAAGTCTCTTTACGTTGAACAATATACATGAAATTATAGAAATATGCCGACGTAAAAGGGCAATGCGTAAAATCTCAAAATATATAAGAAAAATATAAAAATTGATAACAGCAGTAGCAAAAGCATTACATGTTAAGGCTAAATGTGAAATTTCATTAAATTCGTTTAAGTACGTCAGAAGATATGACCCAAAAATATGGTTCTGGCCACTAAAATGGCTCTCCTGTAAAATTTATTTTTTTCACTTACGCCAGTATACGTAGGAGCCATCGTATTGCTGTTTGATTAATTGCACACTTTTTACCGGAATAAAACCACAATGGACTCTTACGGAACCGACTTTCAATGTATGAAGCGGCAATATGTATTTCTACCTTTTTTAAAGTATATTCTAAGCACTATAACCTTAATATGCACATTAAATGTTACTCCAGAAAAAATAACGCATCGTTTGATATACAAACCGTTTTGATACGCCTCGTATTTAAGAATTATTCAAAATTGACACTAAATCTCTTCTCCTGTAAAATTGTGTTTTGTCGATTGTGGCTTTATTCCCGGCACCCATCGATATGGTAATAGTATTGGATGTTTTTGATTGTATGGAAGTTGCGAATTGTGAAGTCTCCCTCCAACTCTAATGAGTCCATCGCTGTCTATAAAGGGGTCTAAGGAGTATAGTTTGCTTCCTTTTTTAACTTGTTGATGGTTTTGAAGCATTAATATTTCTTGGTTAAATGCTTCTTTTTGTACTTCTTTTATTACCCTAATTGTGGTTTGATTTATTTCCTCAGTGGATAATGTAGTTTGTGGTTTTTGTTTTTGAGTAAATCTNGTAAATCTATAGCAGTATGATAAAACCCTGAGCATACGCCCCAGGTCTGAAAATCGTTCCCAGATGTCATTTGTTTCTTTTTGATTAATGGTTGTCGTAAAACTTTGTTTTATTTCTATGCATATTTTGGGTATGGTTTTTGTGATGGGCAGTTTCTCGTCTTTCAGCCAATGAGGACCATTCCACCAGAGTGAGAAGTCCTTAAGTTTTTGAGGTTCGATTCCTCTTGAAATTACGTCGGCGGGATTTTCTGCTGATATTACATGATTCCAGTTTGCATTAGGTATTAGTTCACCATTCGCTCTCTTCGATCGCTCATTCGAAAAAAGTGAATTAGTCATGCCCAATACATACCAAACGATTGTAATAATCAGAAAACATAATTATCCATGATTGCTTGAACTACAATGCATGGATTCTGCGCACCTTATTATACTTACCAGAGCTAATGAACTTCTTTAAACTAAACTATTTAAATGTTTTAACGCGATGAATATTGTCATTATAATTAAGCTATTGCAGCACAGCGGACCTNTCTTGCTTCACTGACTCAGGTTTATCGAGATTTGGCGCAGTCAAAATACAGTCATACAATTCCTCGTGTTGTAGGTAAGCTTTGACTGCAAAACTCCAGCTTGCCCAATTTTCTCGACCCGTGAGTTTTGCAATTGACATCATTGGATTGTTGTTAGTCATATTTCAAATAACTATTGAGCTGAAATTGNGAGAGGGTTATTAATTAATACGTATATTTTCGTGCTTATTAAGATGCTCGTGCTCGCTTCAATGATATCAGCAGAGCAGAACTGACTTGACTCAATCGATTATTGGAATCGATATGATGATTCGAATCATTATCATCTGAATCAATATTAAAAATAAGTATAAAAATAAAAAGAGATGGTGTAAAACCTATGATGACTTTCCATTAGTTGAAAAACTGCCGATATTGCAAAATTAGATCACTTTTTTCGAAAAACCGAAATACCGGTATTTTCCCCTTAAATGCCGGTATCAAAATACCGAAAATTTTGACCGGTATACCGGTATTTCGGTATACCGGTATACCGGTATCCATGCCCTAGCCATAAATGCGATTTTGTGTGTGCGCCATCTTAAAAGTATGGTGGCCAAATCGTGTTGCAATCGTGGACCTTTGTATAAGTTGTCGTTTAGGCTTATTTTCAAGTTTGTTTTGCTACTTGCGTCAAAAACAGCTCTCAATTTTGTTGTTAGTGAATCTTCGCGTATTACAGCTTGGTGTGGAATATAATATTTTCCTGTGTTATGATGTTTTTTGTCCACTTTCCTCATGTGACCCATTTGTAAACATTCGTTCATAAAATCGTGATATTGTTTTTGTAAATTTTCATTTTTCTTAAATTGTCGTTCTAGTTGTAATAGTCGTGCCCCAGCTCGTAGTCGGGACACTCCATATTGTAATTCGTGATCCTTGAAAGGAAGTCGTACGGTGTATGTTCCGTCTTTGTTTCGTATTGTCGTGTCTTTGTAGTATTTTTCGCAAATTTCATCTTCTTTGCTTAGTGTATTTTTCTCTGGAACTTCTTCTAATTCCCAGAATTTAGTTAATTGTTGTACTTCTTCCGTGCGTACAGTCATGCTGAGTATTTTTAGCTCAGTGTTTTTGTAGGTGTCACAGAGGCCTGATAAAATCCAACCCAATTCAGTATTCTGGGCGATTATACCGTCTTCTATTTTTTCAAAACCATGTCGTAGTATTTTACTGTATTCGTGGGCTCCTAGTATAATGTCTATAGGTCCCTTTTTGTAATATGTTGGATCCGCAATCAGCTTATTTTCTAGACTCCGTGGCGTTAGCTGTTGCAAATCTTGTCGTGGTAGTGAACTTGTTAGTTTCGGTAGGATAATTAGCGTTACAGGTAAACTATAGTCACTAGAAAATCGTGGTCGTAAGTTTACATCAATAGTGTAGTTTGAAGTTTTTGGATTGTCGTCAGCAATACCTTTTATTTCGGCGTATATTTTTGTTCTTGGGTGTGCTAAGAGTTGTGCCACTTCCTCTGTACAGAAGGATGCTTCTGAACCTTGGTCACATAGCACTCGTAATAATTGTGGCATACCATCGATTGTTGTTGTTTGTACTAACGCTGTGGCAAGTAGTACATTTTTTGTAGTAGTTATCTCGGATACATTTGACTGGAACTTCTTTTTTTCATTTGATTTAGCGTAATTATTTGTATTCTTTTTCTCATTCGTCTGATCTGATCGTATATTTTCGTTGGGCATGTAGTTGTAATTTCGATGCAATAATGCGTGGTGACCGGGTCGTTGACACACTTCGCAGTTTACGTATTTAATGCTGATGCATTGCTTTGTCGAACTGTGATTTAAGCAACGGGTGCATTTCTGTTTGTTTTTAACTACCTTTATGCGTTCGTTTACATCTAGTGTTTTGAATTTAGGGCAAATATGAATGTAATGGTCATTACTCAGACAGTACCAACATTTTTTCGAAGGTTGTTCATAATGTGTTTCGGGTTTGTTCTGATAATTGTTCTGTTTATGATGTATATTGGATGTAGATGGATTCGGAGATGTTTCAAGACATTTGAAGCGTTTTTGTAAAAAGTTCATCATTTGCTCAAAGTCTTGGATCTTAGTGCTGTCTTCTAATTGGTACTCATACTTGATATTTGTCTCAACATCCCATTTGCGCGTGATAAGTCTGATCAGAATAGGGCTCCAAGATGTTGTATCGAGTNACACTTCATCACCCACGAAGACGCGCCAATTTCTGGTCGACGGAAGCGCGGGGTGCGGGGAGTTTGATCCGAGCAATCCAAGCGTCATTATTGTAGTGTGCGTGTGCACTCATAGATAATTTAGCGTGTACTGATAACACTCAAACATTAGCGGAAGAATGGTGGGGCGCATTTTCGTAGATGAAACAATCTATACAAATAACTTAGTAAGGATTCCTAATAATATAATATCAGATACTTATAATAAACAAGTTTAATTGCATTTAACTGTTAGCTTTATTATAATTTATTTCATGATGGATTAGGTACTTATAAAAGATATAAGTAATTTTTATGTCACTCCCGTTACAAATCATTCATTTTATCAATCAATGTTATCATTTGAGTGTTTATTAAAATGATTAATTGAGGTATATCAAAAAACTGTAAACACTTTTATTATAGGTAGGTGCTTCTGAATCTGAATATACAAATGCATAACAAGATTTTCATTTAATAAATTCCAATTAAGATTTATTTATTCATTTCTACATTGCTAAAGACTCTTTATATAGTCTTTATCTATGAACTGATAAAAAAAACATGGTTCCCTAAATAGCCTAATTGGTAATGATGCTAATTGGTTTTCGAACTAAAACAACGCACGAATTTGTTCTTATTACTTCAATAAACATTAAGTTCAATCACAAATAATGATATTTACTTAAAAAATCTTTATCACAAAACCAAGTAAGGTCATTAGGATAAGCAGTGAATGAGTGCAGTGTTCCATCAAAACACTGCACTAAGAAGGTCGAGACCTTAAAATGATAACTCAAATGTTGTGAACAATGACATTTTTCACCACTTTACAACAAACTAAACAATATTTTTTGTCGGAGACAAAATATTACTTGTATCACAGCACAGTTATTTGCTGCATTGATACAAGTAATATTGTATAAATGTCAATTATTCTTATAAATTATTTGTAACATTGTGCTATTAAAATATTATAGAAATTGTAAGAAGGCCCATACTGACATAGACAATAAAACATTTGCATATCATCATTACTTTTGTTTTACCTGAAGCTGTAGTATGCAACAAAGTAGAAACATTTGCAAAATATATCATAACCCTAAGACATCTAGCAATAATACAATTTTCTGAGCATCTGCCATTGCTCTTTATTTTGCATTTAATGATTCATGAACAGGTTAAACTAAAAGTGCTACATGAATTTTTAATTTTATTTTAATATCTTTTGCCCTTTCATAATTAAAAACACTTACCCCATGTGAACCTGATCTTTGTGACATGGTTTCTGATTCCATTTCCGAGTCTGTGCTCAAAGCTTCTGTCGCATCGTGAGATAGAGCCTGAGGAACATCACTGTCCGATAAATTTGATGAGACTCGTATTGGCTCATATGCACCTAGATTTCCACCAAAATTTCTTTCTCGCTTTGAAATATGCTGTTCTTTTGGGGAATTAGATAATTGTATTAGGTCAGCATTCGCTTCAGAGTTCAGTGCCCACGTAAACCTTGGCAGGGGCAGGTCTAAGGGAGTTGATAACAGTTCAGGCTTCAATGCCATGTTTGTTTGATGTGCTGCTATTAGTTTCAATGCGGAATAAAATTGTTTCCTTTTCATATGATTCAGAGAAGCGTAATTGTTAGGAGCGACGCTTATGTCCATGATCTGTAATGGATAATTAAATCTTTATTGGTTTATTCAAGACTACAGTTGCTATAGTCATATTAAAGGCTACACATACCTGTTTGAGGACATCATTTGATACATTAGACGATCTAAATAATTCCATTGCCTTAAGAATAGGTATTTTCCCGTTGGACTCCTCATCGCAACATAAAAACAAATCACCGAAATATCTCATTTCGGTTTCTGTCAAATTCAGATCAGTAAATTCCATTATAGAGTACAACCACGAATTTATAGCTTCTCACACAGTTCTATTGATACACAGTAAAATGGGCAACAAAAATATCCATTATCTATTAATGTAAACCATTATTCATTGATAAAATAGACGGATTTGTAACTTGTTCATCACAAGATTTACACGAAGCAAACGAAATGTCAGTGACAGCTGCCTTGGACAACTTCAGCCATTATTTAATAGTGTAGTGAAAATGTACAAAACCGGTTTAGGCGATATTCAGTGAGCTATAAAATATTTAAATGAGCTACATTAATTTGAGTATTAATTTTCTTATCCCAACTAATATTATAAATGCGAAAGTAACTCTGTCTGTCTGTCTGTTACGCTTTCCCGCTTAAACCTCGCAACCGATTTTGATGAAATTTGGCATAGAGATAGTTTGAGTCCCGGGAAAGAACATAGGATAGTTTTTATCCCGGTTTTTGAAACAGGGACGCGCGCGATAAAGTTTTTCTGTGACAGACAAAATTCCACGCGGGCGAAGCCGCGGGCGGAAAGCTAGTAATTTATATAAATACTTAAATGAAATATTTTTAATGATTGCAAGTGGAGCACTACAGAATTAAGCTTGCTGCATCCCCTCCCTCTGCCAACTTCCCCCAGCAGGGACTTTCGACCATGTCTTTCACACAAAATAGATTTCGATGTCTTTATACCGACGGAAGAGTACCCAAGGAATCACTGTTCGACTGTTCTGTTGCAAAAATGAGTCATACAGAGTGGAATTGTGGTGGAATTTTGTAATGCCACCTAGAGGGAAAGTACTCATAATACTGTAGATAGAAATACCCGCGTGGGTGGTGAATTCCGCATGATATTCAAAACATTCTTATAATATTATACTTTCGATGCAATAAAAATACAGGGTGAAATTTTTGAATTATTTTAGTTGGTAAAGTTGTATTTCTTTTCAAAAATAAAGGAATGTTATCTTTGATTATTTTCTCTCTACAGTACAAAGGGTACTTTCCCTTCAGGTGGCATTACAAAATTCCACCCTGTAGGCCTCCTACCTATACCAAGGGCTGCATCACACTAAATTCCCTACTTTATCAATGATTTCTTGCTTGTTATTAAGTCAATTTTCAGCTTTGTGTAACTTTTTATCTACGCGACGTAGGCAGAATAAATAAAAATACTGAAATACCTACTTTGAAACTTCTCATAGACAAAGTCAACTATTAAAGCTTTTGTGGGCCCTCTAACTCACTCAAGATGGCGACCCCTCGAAGTCGAATCGAGTACCTATTTTTTTTTACTTTCCACCTTTTGTAGGACACTCTTTTTTTCGTTCTAATAATACTTGGGCTATAAAGGAACTAAATAATGAGAAGAAAAGTACCAGTTTCTTTTGAAGGAACTGTTAAAAGGAACTACTGAGGATCTATGAGGGTAGGTATTAATGAAAGCAAAGTTTTTTTATATTGTTGTTATTAGTATTTCACATTCACATTTGCATTCTGATAATTTTTGAACAACAAACGATAAATTACTTATACTTAACACTACTTTCAAAGTAGTAATAATCATGATTTTATAACACAGCTATAACTTAGAACTTAAAATTATAAGCATCGATAATCTCGATAAATAATAATCATCATCGCATTTAAGAATCTACATCTCGTACTATTTAATCCTTGGTCTGGATGTACTTGATCAGATCGATGACTCTGCTGGAATAACCGTATTCATTGTCGTACCAGCTGATGAGCTTGACGAAGTTGTCGTTCAGAGAGATACCAGCAGCAGCGTCGAAGATGGAAGAGTGAGTGTCACCAATGAAGTCCGAAGATACAACTTGGTCTTCAGTGTATCCAAGGACGCCCTTCAAAGGACCTTCAGCGGCCTCCTTCACCTTCTGCTTGATAGCTTCGTAGGAAGCGGGCTTGCCGAGGCGGACAGTGAGATCAACAACAGAGACGTTGGCAACAGGGACACGGAAGGCCATACCGGTCAGTTTACCGTTGAGAGCAGGAATGACTTTGCCAACAGCCTTAGCTGCGCCAGTGGAAGCAGGAATGATGTTCTGTTGGGCGCCACGGCCGTCACGCCACAGTTTACCGGAGGGACCGTCCACGGTCTTCTGGGTGGCAGTGGTGGCGTGTACAGTTGTCATCAAACCCTCGATGATCTCGAAGTTGTCGTGGATTACTTTAGCCAGAGGAGCAAGGCAGTTGGTGGTGCATGAGGCATTGGAAATGACTTTGGCAGAGGGGTCGTATGACTCGAGGTTGACGCCGACCACGTACATGGGGGCATCAGCACTGGGAGCAGAGATGATGACCTTCTTGGCACCACCTTCCAAGTGAGCCGAAGCCTTCTCGATAGTGGTGAATACGCCGGTGGATTCTACGACGTACTCAGCACCAGCCTTACCCCAAGGAATGGCTTTAGGGTCCCTCTCAGAGAAGACGGCAATCTTGTTACCATTGACGACAAGGTTGTCACCCTGAACCTCAATGGTTCCCTTGAAGCGGCCGTGAGTGGAGTCATATTTGAATAAGTAGACCATGTAGTCCAAGCCGATGAAAGGGTCGTTGATGGCAACGACTTGGGCGCCCTTCTCGATGGAAGCACGGAGCACCAGACGCCCAATGCGGCCAAAACCGTTGATACCGATCTTCGACATGTCTGTAAAGAAGAAATATTTTTAATTTAATAATATAGGCTATTTAAAAAATATTCATAGTATTTATAGTATGGGCGGGTAGTATGTATGGAGTATGCTTTCAATGCGATCAACTAAGATAAAATTGTTTTATTATCGAAGGTATCCCTACCCTATTTTAATAAAGTACCTACCTACCTATGAATGTAGAAAAGTGAGAAATATTTTATAAAAATACTTTAATATCGTTATTATATTTAGGTAAATAAATATTTTTGAGCTTTCGAGTAAAAATCACAATCGTTAACATTTATGATTGATTATTGTAGGTAGGTTTAAGAAAAGCAATATCACATTAAAGATAAAGATGACTCAAGTCACGTAGCTTTCCAGGATCAAAATAATGCTTAATATAAAGTAGTATTATGTTCTTCATCTACTGTGACCTTGATTTCACTTTGTTATAAACCACATCCCAATGACATAATGTGGGCCGGGATACAGCCGGCGTGTGGAGGTCACATAGAGGTCAGACAAATCAACGGTGAAATATCGGCATTTATAGAAAATTTCAGTTATTGTTATGTAATCACAACATTTAGATAATAATATCGAAGCGTTTTAGTTGTGTTAAACTATCAAGTTGAGAATTCTAACAAGAAAAAATGTCTCAATACCCGGTACATGTTACGTGGAAATTGACGATAAATTATTGCTAACACAATGCAAGAAACAGTGGTCAAGTCAGTAAAAAGTCAATAAAATTAGGTAGACAATGCAATCATAATGGTAATAAGTCGAGGCACTTACCGGAATAAATTTGATGTAATATTCAAATATCACTAGACACGTACGCTCTCCACAAGACGGAGATTGGAAATGTCAAGCAAACGCTTTGAAGGTCACTAAATACATGGCGGTCGATGAATCAAAGAATAAGTAGGCATCTATGTGAACGTTTCATGAATCTTTGTTACCTATTTGGCCAAGCATAATAAATTAATATTATGGTTAAAATTATTAGTTATGCTTTTATTTGTATGTTTGAAGACTTTGAAGTTGCGTCTAAAGTTCAAAGTCAAATATTTAAATTTGATACAAATTATTTTCATAAAATCAGTTCAAAAATATAAAATAGACCTATAACGAGAAGCTGCTATGAGTTGTACCTACCTACTTTTTATTTTCATTAAGCAATTTATGAAATTAGACATGGCATTAGCATCACCAATCTTAGCTATTAAAATGTGTTTTTTTTTTAATTTTGTTTAGGAATATGCCCCTAAAACGTTAGCTTATCAATTTGATGAAATATTCAAAGAATGAACCTTCTGTCCGCCTTGTAATCTTTTACATCCTTATAATACCGTACATAGTGTGGTTCGGTAGCTCACCAATTTACGGTTTTACCGGTTTTTTATAAATTAGAAAATAAAAAAAACATGCAGACAAATATAAGGAAATAAATAAAACTAAAGTTTTGAATAATATGGTGTGAAAAATTAAGTATAAGATAAATGCAATATTTATCATAAACTTATCCTCTGAGTCTCCAATATATTTTATCGGAACAGAAACGTTCTGAAGTAACAAGCGCGGGTATTTCAAAAATGTCTGTTTTGTGAAATCTATCTTTCTTTCATAAATGTTTTATAAAGTTAATTCTTAGGATTTTACCATCAATATCTTTATAAATTAATTAGTTACAGCAGGAATGGTAGTTAAATTAGGGATAAATGGATTTGGACGCATTGGTCGGGTAATTTTTAGAGCCGGCCTTCAAAAAGCAGATCTAGAGGTTATTGAAACAGTAAACAACAATATAATTAGATTTTTACCAAACCAATATAATAATTCAAAATGTTTGTAGATAGCTGCGATCAATGACCCTGCTATCGACGTTGAATATATTTGTTACTTGATAAAGTTTGATTCAACTCACGGAAAACTTAGTGGCAGTGTTACACACACGAAAGATGAAATTTTTGTAAATGGTAAGTGATAAATGTTCGGTTAATATTATGACGGTGCAAGTTACATTAAAATAATATTTTTACTAGATACTCGAATAAAGATATTTCACGAAAAACTGCCCACGAGTGTGCCATGGCAGACGGCGGGGGTGCAGTACGTGATCGAGGCGTCAGGAATGTTCACAACTTTGGAAAAAGCATCGGTAAGCTTCTGTTTTGCTAATTTAATCATTCTTACGATATTCTCCTAGTTCCTAAAAAGTTTTTGTTGCCCATCGATGAATTCTCATTATGAGCAAATGTACTGCTGCTAAGAGTGCTAAGTGTGAGCCGGTCTTGTCTATACCTTGATGAGAATATGTACTACGATACTCCTTTGTCAACCCTAAAAACCAAAATCGGTAAAAAATATGGTCATGGAGCATCCTCTCTATGTTCCCTTGAAAAGATAGCTTCCAATTAATAAATAACATTTACTGCCAGGTCTTACTTCTGAAAAATGTTTCATGATTAACAAACCATCATACTTACTTAGTTCTTCACTCGTGCAACTTACGCTTTACAAAGGAGGCGCGGACGACGGGCCTCTTTTGACCCTCTCCGTACACATCACAATAAAGTTTATCTGAGGGTGACGTTATCATTCTGTTATTGTTAAGTGTTTATAAAAGCGCTTTGTCTTTATTGTCTGGTTGCCAACATTATTTTCATCCCTGATAGGTTGACGAGAAGTTACATCATTAATTTTATGAAAAAGTTTTTAAGGTGTCACCCTCCGAAGTAAACAGATTTTCAGTTTGAAAACGTCTTCTGCTTTGCTTGCCTTCGCCTGAAGATTGCACCTGTGGGTCTAGACAAAGTGCAAATTATAATCGCAAACCAGTCGAAAAGTGGTCGAAAAGCCCCTTTTTTGTATGGAGTTTTGACGGATTCGATTTTCGATTCGATCAAAAAGTGCGTTTTGTCTAAGGGGGCTGGTCTAGATTTGTTCCCTTAGTTAAGAGAACGTTAACTAACTTTAAGAATATTAAGGAACTTAATCTGACTGAACATTTTAGCCTAGTTGCTATTATGAGGCGCTGCATTGCACAAACACCTAAAATTATAATATCGGTAATTTGGTAGTGCCCGCGGTTTGGAACACTCCATTTAAGATTTTAAGCTTTCGTGTTCCATTTCAACAAAAATAGAAAAACACGGGTCTTAACGCGACATTTATGAATGAGTTACATTATGTACTTGACAATATGAGGGTAGTTGAAAAATGTTCAAGCCCGTCCAAACAGATGACGCCGCGAGCCGCCAGTCTGCTTGTGACCACGGCTGCAGCATAGCAGCCGAAACGTCAAGCCGTGAGTACATAATGTAACTTATCGCGTTAAGACCCGTGTCTTTCTATTTTAGTTGAACACTCCATATACCTAGACCTACCTACTTACCTACCTGTTCAAAATGTCTTTTCATGTTGGTATAACCGCAGGGGCACCTTGCAAGTGACAGCGTAAAGCGAGTGATAGTGACTGCTCCCAGCGTAGACGTTCCCATGGTCATACTGGGGGTCAACGAAGATAAGTGCAATACAGGTGAGCTATGATTAACTTTAGTTTAACTAAGTGAGAGGTATTACGTGATAGGCGAGGACTTTCATCCTTCTAAGTATATCATCATGACACGGACACATGAACATATCCGACTACTATACCTACTATACCTTGTGACAACAAATATACGGATAAATTTTATTGACCTTCCATTTACTTCTAATAGCTGTTTTCATTTAGAGATACAACTCGAAAGACTTAAGTTTTTGTACCATTTAGGACTAACACGAGCTTAACAGATTTTGACGTTTTTCATAGGTCAAAAGGTTATTTCCTGTGCATCGAGCACACTGTATTGCTTGGCACCCATCGTGAAGGTGCTCGAAGACAGCTATGGAGTGGCTGAGGGCTTTATAACAAGCATACACGCGATGACACCTTCTCTAAAACCTTTGGACGGGCTTTGCTTACGGGGAAAGGTAAAAATTACACGACACAACCTGACCATAAAAATATGACTCAAAATATGACTGCGATATTGAATAAATTTAAAAAAATGTCATGTCGCTTTCGCTGCTACCCGACCTATAATAGGCAGCACAGCAATCTGCCAAGTCCTCAATGAACCTTCGCGATACGATTAAAAAAAAGTCTTGCAACTCCTCGATGTACGATACGCACCTAATCTTATTTTCTTTAACCTCTGTACAGCACTGGCGGGACCACAGAAGCATCCATCAGAACATCATACCGGCAACGACCGGAGCTTGCAAAGCGCTCGGGAAAATCATACCGCAAGTCAAGGACAAACTTGCAGGCCTCGCATTTAGAGTGCCCATAGTCAACGTATCTGTGTTGGACATCACTATAAGGTATAACTTAAAACAATTTAAAATTTTTGAAATTCAATTACAAAAAAATATATCATCTACTAGGTACATAAATATTTTGTCCCACAGATTAAGCTCAAACACAACAATGCGCAACATTATTGAAAGCATAGAAAAAGCTAGTAACACCACGATGCGAAACATAATAAAGATTTCCAAAGAAGAAGCGGTATCTTCAGATTTCATTGGAGAAAACCACTCTTGTATCCTAGACGCAGATTCAAGCCTTCAGTTAAAACCGAACTTCTTTAAACTGGTGTGCTGGTATGAAAACGAATACTCTTACGCATGTAGAGTAATTGATTCAATTTTTCTTTCCGAAAAACAATTGCAAGCACATTCACAACCTAAAATACCATTAAAAACCAGATCACTCAAAAAACAAGACATGGTTCAACAAACCGAATGCTGCAGAAAAGAAATACTGTGCAGTGCATCCACGGATACAGGGTTGAAATCAAAACAACGACTACTTATGCTAAGAAAGCAAATATCATCAAATCATTCTGGGACGACGCAGTCAATAAATATCACCAAAGACACCAAAAAAAGGAACGAAATATTTAAAATATGGAACGACAAAGAAAGCGTTACGACTACTCCTCGCCAAAACAGAAACTCCTTCTTCCATAGCTGTGTTGCTATCACACCCCAAAGTCAGGAAGAGATTGACTGCATCAAAGCGCATGAACGATTAGAAATGCTTAAAAAAGAATTCTCTAAAATGGTGAACATCACTGAAAACCTGCTGAAGAAATCGTATATAAGCAATATCCAAGTAAATACGGAAAATAAGACCATGCATGAAGAAAAAAGTAAATCGGCAAATGTTCTACCAGACATTAACGTAGAATCGATTAAACGTAGCTGTGAACAATTTTCAGAAATTTACGATAGAGCTCAAAAGTCTAGTCGCACGCTTGACATGGGCGGTGATAACACAACTAAAATTAGTATACAAGATACCAAACTATTTGAAAGTCAACGTCCAAACTTATTTCCCAAGAATATAGCACAGTTGCACTTAAATGCACATAAAAGAGCAACTTCCGAAATACAAAATAAGTTGATAATATTTGAAAACATTCCTAAAGAAAAGTCGGCACCTATGGTACCTATGAAATCCAATCAACAAGTTGGAATGAATAACTCTTTCAAAGCTCCCGTTTCTGGAAATCAAGAACTAAAATCTATCTCAAAGGAGACGACAGTTCAATGTGTATTAGTAGGAAATAAAAAAACTAAGAGTGAAGGAAAGGAAAATGATACGACAGACAGAATTAATGATTCAGATAGGGTGAACTTCAATAATAAAGTAAGAACAACAGAAAGTAGATTTTTCCCTTTACTTCCAAGTAATAATGGAACGGAATTCATTCGCGCCAATGAGGTGACGCCTGAAAATAATAAGGAAAACGTGCCGCTTAAAACAATAAGCGCCACTAATGATAAAAGTTTTGTAAATAAATTAAAGAAAGAAATTATTGAACTGGATGAGGTGAATAAGGTATGTATCCATGATAGCCCTGTGGAGATAGAATCCGGGCCATTAGAGAAAACTTCAATTGTTAAAGTAACAGAATCTGACAATTATCAGGATGATGATCTCCCTAAAAGCTACTTGGAAAACGTTAACAGCTTCTCCCCTGAGCACATATACACAGAATCTGAGCACACATCTAAGTGTGAAAGTCCCGACACCACAAGTGTTACTGTAAGTAATGTCGAAGTTAATAAACACAAGCAAGATATTTATGATAAATTGGACAGTATCAGTGGAACAGATTCTAATAACTCTTTTCAAATTCATGAGAAAAAGTCTCAAATAATCAGTTTGTCTGATTTAACAACTTCTTTGGAGGATTTAGCACGACTGGATAAGATATGTAAAATTATTGAAATATCTGATGAGTTATCAAATAAACTATTTTCGGCTCTTGATACCGCCGAAGGCATCGATGTAAAGAAAAGGAAATGGTCATTCAAAGATTTGTGCGAGAGAATTAAACTTGATGATTTCTGTGACAAAATATTTGGAAAGTCGAGTGGTTAATAAATTTATTGTGAATCTTGATAAAATTGTTTTGTTAATTGAAAGAGTTACGTTTTTTTATTAAAATAAACTTTATTGCAAGATCTCTGTAGAAGTTTCATTCATTCAGTAAGTACAAAATATAAAAAAATCTATAATATCAATAAGGCACTGAGTCACCCTTTCAGATTATTTATAACATTTAAAATAAACATAATGCAACATATCACAGAAATTATTTTGTAAATAACAGGTACGTAGTCAATAAAGTAGATTCTTAAAATAGCACTTATTGTTATGTAGCTACCAAAAGTCCCATCCAACCTATCCCTATTTATTATCAGAATGTACTGTAACATTTTAATATCTCACCCGTGGTTATGATAAACTTGATCTGTATTCTTCAGGAGTTTTAGATTCATTTGTATGATAGTTCTCGGGAAGATTGCATCTTCCATTTCGACGAAGTCCGCTATAACGACGTTGACTGGCGTACGTGCGCCGGCGATTTGAGCGAGAGGAGGCCCTGGTTCGAAGTCCTTGGCCAGTTTGGGAAGGATTTCGTCTTTTACAGGAGCAGCACACTTGTCCCGTAAAGTTGATCTCCATCTGAAATGTTAATAGCAAAATCATTTAATGTTGAATATTTACCAATAATGAGGGCGTAGTTTAAATCAAATTCAAAATAACTAGGCTGAAATGTTTTTAGATTTGTTACAAAAATAAACAAGTCCTAGCCTTTTACTTTTTAAGAAGTAGGTATACCACAAGGATCATTTTTGAGTCCACATCTATACAATATTGAAAGTATTGAGAAAACAACGTTAACCTACCTAAACACAATGAACCGAGGTGTCGGCGTGAGTACGGCCTGATGCACGAACCCCATGCCAGGATGGCGTCTGACGTTCGTGAGGAAGTGTAACAGGTCATCCACGGTATCCTTCTGCGGCCAGGGTGAGGGCATCATCTGCGGCTGCCAGAACTCATCTGTCGCGTATACCGATTGGTGGCGGTACACGACAACTACCTAGAAAAGTCAATTGTGATTGTGTGATTAGCATTTTTCATTAGGACGCCAAGGTGGCTATGTCTTGAGCTACCAAATAGCTACAGCTTTGGTATTTCCACCAGGTTTGGTCAGGTCTCATATAACTGGACTTATACATTTTATTGGTGGCGCGAACTGTTGGCGCCATGGTGTTCTTATGAGATATGATAATTATGGCCCTTATGTTTTATGCAGATGTAATCTTGGCAAATGTGCCTATTTACACTTGCCATAAGCAGGTCCAAGTCTTGTTGCTTGTGGAATACATCAGCAGTTTCTTGAATGTTTGCGTTTTGTTTCAAACTTGACTTACTTGTTGCCTAAGGCGTTCGAGTGAGTTGAGGGTGATCCTTTGGAGATCCATTTGCCTCGGGACCAATCGAGGACCATATAAGTTGAGTAAATATCGCATTAACTTCTGGTGGTCTTCAGGCTGGAACCCATAGAAGTGCTGGAAGTCCAATATCACCACCTGAAATTGAAAACAATAATTTTTGCTGATTATTATTTATAGAAATAAACAGAATTTCTTAATGTTTCTAACTAATATTGATAATAATTGATGCACAATTAAATTAACGAAACTTTGATTTATGTGTGGAGTGGGAAAACTGCTGCAAGTTGTTATAATTACCTCTCCAGGATGTGAGTCAATAAAACTTTTGACTTGATTCAATCCTTTCGATATTTCGTCAGCATACAACCCATGAGTAAAGTAGAACTTATCCGTGTCTTTTTTTGTTGCAAGCCTCAAGTCAAAGTATCTGAAAAGTCATTGAGGCACTTTTTAACGTCTTAATAATCCAATCAGATCAATTACTAACATTAAAGAAATTACAAGCATGAGGTACAATATTGCATACTTACTTGTTTTCGAAAAGAAGTGTAACCTGTTTTTATTTATATTGATAAAAAAGTTAATTGATTGAATACTTTGAGCCAAAGCAAATGTTAAAGAAATTTTGAAGGTACCTAATGCCTATAAGGAGTTGCTGCATGGTATCAGTGGCCTGTGTTATGGTCCAGCGTAAGATCGTACCTCGGAAGAGAGGAAACAGTCGGTGGAGGATTGGTTCTGCATCGGGAGCGAGTTCACTTGATCTGTTGATGCCAAATGTCATCGAGTCGTGACTACCTGAAATGATCAAGTGACTATCTAAATTAATACAGAATGAATGTTTACAAATGAGCAGAGCTACTTGAATAATTAAAATAACTCTAAAAAGTAACATATTTAAACTGTTTAACCTAATAATATATTCAAAGATAATCACTTCTTTCACACACTGAAATAAATAAGGGACTGCAGGTTTCATGAAATAAGTTAGACTTATTTCGATGTTGTTTTTCATGCATTGTGTTAATTCACTGGGAAATATTACTATTTAATCCATTAATATTATGACATAAAATAGAACCACCTCATGAATTGATTTGGCTTTAGATACAATTTTATTTCAATACTCATTGGTGATACAATACATTAAACAGTGTGAAATATTTTGGTGTGCAGAGAGCTGTAATAGACAGGTAAGAAAAGAAAAAAAATTTTGTTTTACAATAAATATTTGATGTGTAAGAAGTCTCATAGTTTTGATAAAGTAATTAGAAATATTATTACCTGGGATAGCCAAGTAGATAAGTGGTACATTCTTCAACGGCTCTGGTAGACTTTTCATCCAGTATTCCAAATTGATAATTTGAGCAGAACTATCCTTCATGGTGATTGCAGCTACTAAGAAAGGACATAACTTTTTATTTTATATGAATTATAGTGTATCTTATTACCTCTAAATGACAATATTTTGTAACTAAAACAGTGCAATAAGACTTACATACACTTTTACAAGCAAAAGACGAAACAATGAATTACAGTCACAAAGGATACAGTATCACGTCATCTAAATGGTATAATTTAACCTTACCCGCCCTATAATGGTCCCGTTGTAAAAGCCCTTCATATTGTGAACATTATTTGTTGATTTGGTTACAATAAATTGTCGCATTTTATGTTACAAATCTATTTTAATTAATGCAGCAATTTCGGAGCTTTTTCTTACCCAAAACAATAATCCGATAATTATGATTGGCACCGGAAGCAGTGTTGTTCCTGACAAAAGACAATGCCGGAAATTGGCGTCTTTTTTTTTTCGCGCGGCCATCGACCAAACTTTGTTTTTTGATTACAAAATAGTGTATCAAACCAAACTTACTATGACTAGAGATGGGTTTCCACCCGGGTAAAAACCCACATGAGGGTAAAAACCCAATAAAAACCCGTTTCATTCCACCCGTGGGTGTTTACACCGGGTGAAAACAAATAATTTTATAATTATTTCAATTGGTATCTTTTCTTTATTTTTATTGAATTTTTCTTATTTAAGTTTATTGATTAATAAGTAATAAGTCAAATTTAACACTAATATGCATTTATATCGTGGCCAAATCGTAAAATTGATCACGTTATGATGATGTGTTTTTTGATTACAAAATAGTGTAATAAACCAAACTAACTATGACATGTATACCTCTAAACTCAGTCTGAACTGAGTTACGAGCATTACAAGTTTGATGATTTTCATACTAGATTTGCTTTTTGCGCGCAAAGTTTTGTAAGAAATTGCAACAAAATAGTGAGATTGTATGTGTAAACAAACAATACCATCCATTAAAGGCTCCAGACATCAGTATGGAGCAGAATCAGCGCAATAAAAAAATAGCGCAACATTTTGTTGCAATTTCTTACAAAACTTGCGCACAAAAAGCAAATCTAGTATGAAAATCATCAAACTTCTAATGCTCGTAACTCAGTTCAGACTGAGTTTAGAGGTATACATGTCATAGTAAGTTTGGTTTATTACACTATTTTGTAATCAAAAAACAAAGTATGGTCGATGGCCGCGCGAAAAAAAAAAGACGCCACTTTCCATACAAAATCTGGCATTGCCATTTAGGGTTGCCGTATTCTAATTCTAAAATTGCCGGATTTTTAAGGAAAACTTAGAAAAATTGCCGTATTGTACAACATGCTTACTTGGAAGGTTAAAATTAAAAAAAAAATGTTGATGTATTATGTACTACTAGCGGCCGCCCGCGACTTCGTACGCGTGGATCCCGTTTTACCCCTTTCATCTATCTTACGCGGCTTAGATTTTTTCATACAAATGTTTTTTCCCGCTAACTCCCGTTCCCGCGGGAATTTCGCAGTATCCTGTTGTAACTAAGCTTTAAGTTTACTAAGATACCTGCATGCCAAATTTCAAGCGTCTAACTTAAGCGGTATAGATTTTTCACACAAAAGGATTTTCCCGCTAATTACCGTTCCCGTGGGAATTCCTAAGTATACTATAACCTGCCCAGGAGTATGAAGAATAATTGTACCAAGTTTCGTTAAAATCCGTCGAGTAGTTTTTGTTTCTATAAGGAACATACAGACAGACAGACAGACAGACAGACAGACAGACGGACAGACAGACAAAAATTTTACTGATTGCATTTTTGGCATCAGTATCGATCACTAATCACCCGTTAATAGTTATTTTGAAAATATATTTCATGTACAGAATTGACCTCTCTACAGATTTATTATAAGTATAGTTAAGTACGTAAACTACTTTTAAACTTACTTATTTTATTCTTCACTTTTAAAGGTTTTGAATAGTTTAGTCCTAGAACCTACCCGAATAAAAGTTAAAAATCTACCAAAATGAGGTTTTAGACATTAATATCTCGGGATAAGGTTGCATTTGGTTGAATTCTGTTGGCGTTTCTTTTCATGACGCTTCTACTTCATCTATGATTTACAATTTGGTGCGTTCCATTAGACGAAATATTTTTTTTGTTTACTAAAACTCATGAAAAACTCATAAAACTCTACATTAATCAATTGCCGTATATTTTGATACGGTAATGAAAGAGCTGCCGTATACCGTATTTATGGTGCCTAAGATGCCTGAATGCCGTATATTACGGCAATTGCCGTATCAAGAACATCACTGACAGACAGACAGACAGACAGACAGACAGACGGACAGACAGACAAAAATTTTACTGATTGCATTTTTGGCATCAGTATCGATCACTAATCACCCGTTAATAGTTATTTTGAAAATATATTTCATGTACAGAATTGACCTCTCTACAGATTTATTATAAGTATAGTTAAGTACGTAAACTACTTTTAAACTTACTTATTTTATTCTTCACTTTTAAAGGTTTTGAATAGTTTAGTCCTAGAACCTACCCGAATAAAAGTTAAAAATCTACCAAAATGAGGTTTTAGACATTAATATCTCGGGATAAGGTTGCATTTGGTTGAATTCTGTTGGCGTTTCTTTTCATGACGCTTCTACTTCATCTATGATTTACAATTTGGTGCGTTCCATTAGACGAAATATTTTTTTTGTTTACTAAAACTCATGAAAAACTCATAAAACTCTACATTAATCAATTGCCGTATATTTTGATACGGTAATGAAAGAGCTGCCGTATACCGTATTTATGGTGCCTAAGATGCCTGAATGCCGTATATTACGGCAATTGCCGTATCAAGAACATCACTGACCGGAAGTGCATGAAAAACGTTCTGTATAAAACCTTCAAAATTTTGCAGGATAATACAAATGTCACTTGTAAAAAATTGACGTTCGGTGAATGTCAAGAAGCGTTTCGTTTTCATCGGTATGTCATTTTGTTTATCACAATTCGCACTCTTTTTTAATTAGGTAAATAATAAACTAATTATAGCCTGACCAGGAACATAAAAACCCTCGCCATGTTGCGGAAAACTAATGGTACTAATTTCTTTTAATGGCAACAGTAACTGAAAACTTCATTGACATGAGTCACCTTGCATGTCAGTCTATTGCTGTCAAAGTGTAAACAAACTTTATTTTAAATGTGCGCAATTGATTTTGTGAATTACATAGCTAAAATCTTTTTATAGTCGTGAAGGAAAAGTGGTTCACAATGTGTTAAAGTATTTGTCGAAGAGAAATACTAAGGGTTCGGACAATATTTTCATTGAATATTTTTTCCGACAAGGGTGTCAAATTGATTGACATGTTTATCGTATAGTACAGTCCACTATAAAAATTAGCTGTGGTTTGTTTCAACTACCTATTTTAAAGTTTTTTGTCACTTTCTAAGTGTTGAATTTTATGGAATTGGAAAAGAAGTACCGAGTTTGAAGCGTTCATGAGCAGACATTGCAGTTGAATATTCAAGTTCTGAATTTGATTATTGATGAATAATAAAATAAATCCTACTAGCTCGATTGATGTTTTCATTTAATTTATTTAAACCAGGTTACCTATAATAACATTTTTTCGTTAATTCATGAAAATATCAAATTAGCCCGTAATCCTGAATCCTGATACATAAAGTTAGCCTATTAATTTAACACAGGTACGACTGTACTCAGTGTTGCACTATCAAATGCAATTGACGCGCCTCTATGCCATGTCTATGCCAGGGTTTTTGTGTTCCTGGTCAGGCTATAAACTTAGTTTTTTGTTTTTACTACTAATGCAAATAAGTATCCCCAATATTTTTTTGCGAATATTGGTAGGTCATCCCTCTTTCTTTCATTTCGTGTGTTGGTTGGTCGCATTCTAAAATAGGCAGGGGCAGGGTGCGGGTTGTGGTTCTGGGTGCAGGCACAGGTGCAGGGTTCGATTCAGATATTCATTGAAAGTATTTTATTACAAAAGATCACGGCTGGAGCCCTTTGAAAGAATGATAAGTTCGGAACTTATCTATATCTATATATATAAAAGAAAGTCGTGTTAGTTACTTCGCTTATAACTCAAGAACGGCTGAACCGATTTAGCTGAAAATTGTCAGGGAGGTAGTTTAGAGCCAGGAGAAGGACATAAGATACTTTTTATCCCGTTCGAAATTAAAAAAAAAAGTCTGCTTATTTATTGCCATTAAGGCGGAACAAAATTCGCCGGGTCAGCTAGTAATAAGTATATAAAAGAAAGTCGTGTTAGTTACTTCGCTTATAACTCAAGAACGGCTGAACCGATTTAGCTGAAAATTGTCAGGGAGGTAGTTTAGAGCCAGGAGAAGGACATAGGATACTTTTTATCCCGTTCGAAAAAAAAAAAAGTCTGCTTATTTATTGCCATTAAGGCGGAACAAAGTTCGCCGGGTCAGCTAGTTTATTATAATTCTTCAACGAAATGCGCCAGGTGCCATTTCGTCTTATGGGTTTTATTAATCTAAGGTCTTATGTATGAAAGAATACGTAACAAAAACGGTACTTTCGGTTAAATATGAATTAAGCTTAGATTAATAAATAATAATTCTTGTTACTGATATCATTCCCGTATTTAATTTTTGAAAGCCAAATTCAAGCAAAATACGCGTCGAATCGTAGCCTACTTACTTATGATATGTAACACTAGTCACTTTCTTTCGTCTTTCTGATGTATTTAGACACCCTTTCACAGCACAAACCGTCATAATTAATTAAAATTCGTCAGACGTGTTTACCAATTTTTCACTTTTACAGTTCATGTGACGTTTACGAGTGAGCCGTTCCGGCTCATTAAAAGCTGCCTCATCTTTCGTGCACTGACTATCTATCTCAGTGGCGGGGCAAGACCTAAATTTGATGTGGTCAAGACAGATTTCGCGAGGCCTTGTTCTGTGGCGACCTGAAGACGGATTTTATATAAAAAAAAACGGGTCAACGGTCTATTCATTGACAGTTTCTGATTTCTTGATTCAGCGATTATTTTTAAAGGAATATTGCGCCAAAGAATAATGTTCGTCACTTAAAACCGTGTTGTTGCTTAATGTTGTGTCTGATTATGGATGAATTTGTTTGAAAAAAAATATATTTTTTTAACTACATTGTTTAGCTATCAAGAATTTATATTTAATAGTCAATGTTTGCATTTATTGTCGTATTGTGATATTGTCATCTCCACCTTGTATACATTTTTTCAAAATTTTTGTTGCGCGAGGCCCCTTGTTCCGCGAGGCCGTAGGCGGTGGCCCACGTCGCCTACGCCTTACGCCGCCACTGATCTATCTAGGCTTTATTAATCAAAGGAATTAAGTATTAAATATTAACTTCTGAAATAAAGATTTTGTTCTATGAAAGTAGTTGGAAAGCACATGGGAACATGGAAAGCATTGGGGGAGGCCTATGTTCAGCAGTGGACGCCCTGTGGCTGAGATGATGATGATGAAAGTAGTTTACCTAGATATTGATGAGTTACCTAGTAGGTTGCAGACAGATAAGCAGCTGGTAGAATAGCTACTTAAGGCTAGACAAGTAAATAAATAAATAAATATCCTTTGACATTTACACTGCGCTTCTAGTCCCAAACTAAGCAAAGCTTGTGCTATGGGTACTAGACAACGGATATAAACATACTTAAATACTTTTTTTTTGTAAATACATACTTATTATACATAGAAAACACCCAGTCCAATACAAACAAATATGTTCATGCACACAAATGTTTGTACCTACTGTGCGGGAATCGAACCCGCTACCTCCGGAATAGTAGTCTATTCCGGATTATTTGGTTTATATTATTTGGTGTACCAAACGGCCGAAAGTTAGATTCATAACTAGTACCTACTTAGTCTAGTAGGTAGCAGGTAGGAAGGCTATAGTTCACAGAGATCAATCTAACATAACAATGAACTACCAAGTACCTTGCTATAATAACTATGACAATATTATGAATGTGTTACCTATTGTGTTTTGTATAAAAATATTTTATAATAAATTAACTTACGATAAAATTGCTGCCATAGGTTCATATTAAGTTTTGAACATCCAAATACTAAGTACCTACTTTAGCTATCAGCTTATTTTGACTTATGTGACTTCAGTAAACGATAAACAAAAAACATTACAAGATAGGTAATCAAATGAACTTAAATAAAAGAACAAATAATACGATTAAATAACCTAGATGAATATGTAATGTACTTAAATTGGTAATGCTCGTAGGTGCGCTATAGATTAGCCAAGTTCAAGAGTTCAATCTGGTTCAATTAGACCACTGGATCTACTTAAATCTACAGAAAGTGGGTAAGTATACCCTACTCTCAAGAATGTTTATGACGAAGTAAATACTAATGAATGAGGCCTATACCTACTAATAATGGAAATGTATGTTAAAATTTTATTGAACGCACGCACTGTTTTTCTTTCTTTGTAGGTAGGTACCTCCTTTGTTTATATCATCGATCACTGATTCACATAGGGCACTGAGTATAGAATGCAGGCTGTTAACCAAAGCTTCCTTCACCACTTGAATTTGCATAACGTGGAATGTTAGTTTGTTGAAACAAAAGCACGTACCGGTAAAAAAGAGGACAACGCCGAATTTCATTTTTTTAACTCCACAAACACTCATTAAGCAGCACGCTTGTCCTGTAAATATTTGCGACTACCCACAATCCTCTTCACTAAAACCGTTAGTTTGTATGTGATCGTAATAAGAATTATTACACGTATGATCGTCGAGTCGAGAGGTAAACTAATGAACTTATCATGCAAGTTCCGAGCAAATACCGACTAACTAGTACAGTGCGGTTAATAAAAGCAAAATTAAACACACACTTGATAGGGATTGCTTTGTTCAAAACTGTGATCCGACTGATTTTCTGGCAGATTAGGTGAAAGGTGGGTAAAACGAGTCGTCAAGTTTTTGCACTCGGTTTTACTTTGGTGCGTTAATTTTATAGCTGACCTTGATTTTTTTTATCAATGTCCCCATGTTTAGTTAGTACTTAGCAAATCAGATTTATTTACGCACGTCCTGGTTCATAAATGCCACTCATAATCACTCATTTCACGCCATTGTGAGCTTGGTATTAATTAAGTTCATAATAAATACCTGTTGTTTAACACCAAAACATAATTACATTAAGTAGACGTCGATAAAGTAAATGAAATTGTCCTAATAATATATTAAAGTATGTAATAAACATCAGCATTTGATTGCGTAGACCCAGTTTCAAAGATTTTTCAGTTCTTTTGTACGCATTACCATTGTCGTGGTCAAATTGAATGATGTATCGTAACTAGGAATTTTTATCGTAGCTTTTTTGTTTTGAATTTCAAAAAGATACAAAAGAAAACCGCGCACCGACTGTAGCAGTTGATTCCTAAGTTATATTTCGGAATCAAGATGATTTAACTGATTTTAAATTACTTTACGTAATTACACGCTCATTAGATGAATTTTATATCAGCCTTGACTTAGGTATCAAGAACCTCTTTGCTAAAGGTCAATAATTACCTATGCAGTTAGTACAACAATTAAGGAATCATTAATTACCTAGGTTGCTTAGGTTTTTTTTATTTCATAAGAGATGAGAGAGGTCCCATAAATACTGACTTGATGGAAATACTTAGTTTTCTTTACTATTTTCTTTATCTTAATCAGTTTTAATTGGCAATTAAGAAAGCCAATTACTCAGACACTAATTTTCTTTGTGTTTTTCTCTTTTAGTTTTTGCTAAGTAAACCTTAAGTAGGTATAACTAGTTAACTGTACTTGTGATATAATCATATAAGACATATTGTTGTTTAAGTATACTAACTTAATTTTTAAGGAAGGATACAATAGTTGACTGAAATTATAATTTTCATATGAACCGCATGTATGTCGGTATTTTCCATAATGATTAAGTTTGGAAACAACTTCCATATTTTCCCGTTGAGATGTTTTGAGGGGCTTACGAATTGAGTTGCTATAATTTGATCTTAATCTAATTTTCACTGAAGATTTTCAGTTTTTTCTATCTATGTATAAATTATTGTGATATGGGATATATGGCCCACGCAGAAACTGGGCTTCGGGCTAAATGTCTAAGTAGGTACTTTTTACTGGATAGGTTTACTATAGATATATTGTACATACCTAAGAAGTTCAATTTGAAAACCTGTTACGTGTAACTAGGTACTTCGTTCTAATATAATTGGTACAAGCTTTGTGTACTTTATGTAAACATTTCTTTACCTATGCTCAAATCATACATTATGTCAGTATAGGCTGTGGTATAGGCAGGTATGGCACAGCTATGGCGTACATGCAATCAAATTATTATTATTATTAATATTAATTACCTTCATGAATACTCTGCCTACCTGAATCATTAACATTTAGGCATACATTAAGTAGTCATTATGGAGAATTCCTGAATCGATCAATAAGGATATATTATAAAACTATCATTTTAACTACCTATATAAGGAAAAACTACATTGTGTATCGAGAATTTATTAACTGTCGTCAATTAGTATATCGTCATCAATGTGCAATCCATTGAATATTAGCCATCATTATCAATTAGCCCATGTAGGTAATAAGTCATAATTATTTACTTTCATTTTGAACCTGCTATAAAGGCATTGTATCCCGAAATGACTCTACTCAGTGCACAGTTAAAGTGTAGAGCTGAACCTGTCTAGTTTTAGTTGTCAAGTATGTAGAGTTAGAAAACTAGCTTTTATTAGTTATATTATTTAACTGACATCAATGTTTAACAATGACCAAGGTAAGAAAAAAAGATCCATTGAAATTAGGTAGAGGTAAGTTGCCTACTTAGGTAAGTGGATTTATCTATACTGACGATTCTTCAGCGCATTTCATTGGCCTGCATCCTGTATGAATGTGTGGTGTGGACAGGAAAAGCCACGAAAGGCACACAGGCAGGGCACGGCAGGGTGCCCACATTACACCCACATGCAAACAAAACAGCCGAGTTGCCACGAAACTTGCCGAGCAAGAATCGATGTCACCCGAGCCCCGCGTGTTGTTGGCTGGCTGCCTCGCTCCCTACCACATTATCTCGCTTTCGCCACGCCACACAACATCACACGACCTCGCAGTCCACGCTATCGTTCACATTGGTACGGCCATTCCGTCGCACTGCGTAAACAACCTCCAAAAAATCCTCTTCAGAATCCTCAAAAACACAACTCGAACATCGAAAGTTCATTAATTTATCGTTAAAATGAGCAAAATAAGATCCGGTGTGAAGTAAACCAGAGAAGATTTTGTTCGGACTGTGATATAAACAGAACGCGTGGAATAAGACTGCTTCAAACTGTATAATTACTGTGTAGTATTCCCAGTGAGATGTTGGGGGAAAGTGTTGATTGACAAGTTGAGTTCAGTTGTTATTTGGGACTTGTTGCGAATGTGTATTGAAACGTTCACCGCTATCCACGGGCGCACTGCTATGCGCCACGATTTGGTGCATTTTATAAGACACACTTCCTCTGACCACTATTGCGAAGGAAGAATTTAGTTATCCTGGCGGGTAAGAATTTTTATTTATTTACTTTCACTAATAAAAATCACCCAAAAATACTACGTATCTTAAAGACCTGGAGATAATAAAGCACGCTGGACAAAGGATCCCACGACTAAGGAACATCATAACTATTTATTAAATGCTTCATTCATCAGCCTCCATTTTTTAATTGACTTAAAGCAAAACAAAGGAATTTACCATCCACCTCCACTAACTAATGGTTTAAACTTTGCATGCATGGTACAGACTGCATGCAATCAAACAAAGGAATAAATTAGTATCTATACTTGACTCGTCTACCTTGCACGCAAGTTTTGCCAGTAGAAGCCAATTTCTGCACTTTTTAACAAAACCAACACTGCATTCACCATTTAAAGGCGCAGAAGTAAAACTAGAATACTTAATGCAAATAGTTATGTAGGACAACTAAATCCAACGTTCCATTCAAAAGAATGGTCTAGAAGATCTTAGTAGATTTCTACTCCTATTAGATAACTGCAGCTTTAAATTCATCTACTTTACGTCCATTATGAGATTCATCTACTTTAGCTCCGAGAAATTGGAGCGAAAAACTAATCAGTAGGTACTTATTTAGTCCACCCGACTAAACGCGTTATTTTTCGGCCTCATTACGAAATAACATTTAAGATAATATCGAATAATACCAACAGAAGACGATTGATCTTTAAAAGTAGTTTCAAACCAGTTTCAGCTTGATGTTCTGTTACCAGTTCGACAATTTCGGTAATCATGCATGAATAGAAAGCTTCCTAATGAGATCCTGTTATTATCTGTCTGGTATCTGGGTTATCTTCGTAACCTATGATAAAATTCATAGACTGGACAAGGCACAATCTAAAGAGGAACAACTGACACGCGTGTAATAGAACGTGGATCTGTCTGTTCACTGGTGCACATAAAGAAAGACATTATTCTATGCCCCCGAGACTAGATGGGTCTATGTCTAGTCTAGACGTTTCTCAGCTCAATGACTTCAACGTGTACCTAATGCACATGTGCTATGATGATGCCAAATACTGTTTTTAACGCTAGAGTGATAACACTGTCTACTTAAGAATACCTACGATATTTTAAAATTATGCTTGAAAAAGTCATGAATGTTCTGGAGAAATCTAGATAGGTGTTTCTACACATTATGTTAGGTTTTGAACTCATAGGCTGAACTCTTCGTTGAGGATTTTTCCAACCTGTGCCTCACCTTATGCAAACCTAAGTTCATTTTCTGAAGGAAAATGTAGTTAGGTTGGATATTCTAACTTTTATGTCTGAAGGAAGCAAGTCACAATCATGAAAGTGCATGCATTGCTAGCCTCAACGTTCAAACAATATCGCAAAGTCGCACTGTTAAAAAGAAATGGCCTACATAATTCAACAGAATACAAGGACAGTTAGAAATCCTGCAGAAATACCAAGAACTATTTATAACGCTGTAAAAGTAGAGTTTTGGGACTAAACAACAGGTTTCAATTTAACAATATAGTTAGTGTTTTTGTTCTTTGACAACGGAGTATCAACATCAACTGATTATGATATTTTTCGAAACTGTAAACTCATAATTTGAGGTTTGTCACAGTAAATATAACTGTTATTGATCATTACTAGAGCATTAACGTTTAGAAATGGGAGCACCGGCTTCAAAACGTGACCCGAACACGTGTAGTGAAAAAATATTTTGGCATCGTACGATACCTATCTAAAATACCTACGTCATGTTCAAAATGGAGATCTCCTCCAGGCGTCCCATCCAGATGGACTATGGACCAAAAACTTAAATTTGCATGCGCATGCATCGCGCAATCTATTTTTATGCTGAAATAAAACGTAAGCAAACAACTCTTAAAGTATTTCCGTACAAAATTATGTGACTACTCTAAAATGTTGGATTGAAGCACATTTTCCAGCTGTAAACATGTAAGCTGGAATGGTATAAATTCAGTTATAACTTCAAACAGAACAATGTAGATAGGTAAAAGAAGAAGAACAGGACAGGTTGAATGAAATGATCATGTACTATTAAAGTACTATTTGGTTAGTCATATTGTAAATGATAGCACTTCGTACACAAGTAGTATATTATTATATCTCTAGTTCATTGTAACCTAATTACACTGTACCTACATACATAATGATAAGAATAGTAAAAAAAACTCAATCAATCACGTTAGATGTGGGCGTTTTATTTGAAAATAGTAGGTGCTATAACGTCTTTGGATTTATGAATGAATAAAAATAAACTGCATCGATAAATATTGTTCGTTTTGCATGCATTTAGTTACACAATAAAACCCTCTTTATCATGTAAAATTCGATATAGTCGCTTACTTTAACTATTTTGTGTAATTTGGGAACTTCACTAAATGCAATGAAGATTCTATAAGATTATTGATTTTTATAGTAATGCTGATTATGGCTATTGCGAATCAGTTATCCTGACAACTGGGTAAACACTTCAAGTGAACTAATTACCTGTAACTTCAATGTAAATATTTATCTTTTAGTATCAGTTGTAGATCGAATAAATGTAGAGCGGAAAGAACCTAGGTGTTTTGCCTACGTAGTATTAGAAGCCGGTCGATCTATTCTCATAAATAAAACACTGGATACTCATCTTTCACATTATATTGCCTTATTTTAAATACAATTCATCACTTAGCACAAAAGCGCGCGGAGTCGTCTCCGCGCGTCCCTCTATTCTGACGTTTGATCCTAGTGTGACATTGACGTATTGTCAATGTCACTATGACAGCAACTCATTGGCCACAACTATATCGTTATTTTAACGTTTTAGATTTTTCATAATTAACAGTTGTTAATTGAATTGTCCTATTAATATCGTAATTTGATGCTCATAGCAGTTGCATAAACATGTTATTTAATAGCAGTCATCTCGCATTTCAAACAGCATTAACAGAAACAGAAATATAAAATACGCAACACGCCTTGACCTAGTACAGTTATGCGGGTAAACACACTTTTTATTACGAAACATAGTACCTAATAATGCGTTAAAAATACTTGTATTATCTCTAAATGAGCTTGACAGAGTAATAGCCATAATATGTAACACTTCCTTTGGTAAACAATATTGAACTTAATTGAGAAGTTATCGATGAGAATTGTTTTTCAGGTTAAATGGCTACATATTATAACTATGCCACCTTATATGGTTATTAACAACCATACGCTATGCATTATAATCAACTACCTACACAACACTAAATAGCTGTCAAGTCTTGATTTTCCACAATGAACTAAAAATAAAAATAATAAGTTAGTTAATTTAGAAGTTTTTAGTCGCTGTAACTGACGTAAATCGAATCGTTTAGTCGCACTCGTTTTGTTAAAAATGTATAGGGTCATTAATGTCTTCGCCTTCAAGTCCGTTTGTTGCGTCATCTAGCCTTAGCTAACTACATAGTTATGCTTGTAAAATATGTAGCTGATACGGTAACGCCTGCTACACATTAGTGTCTGACTTGTAAGCTAAACAAACATTGGTTTATGAGCGAATAAACATCGTATACAGCTGGTATTGTAGAACTGGTAATTTTAGTCCAGACGGTTGTTGTAGATAGGGGGAAAATGGGGTAGTAATTCAAATTTTTGTACTTGATTTGCAAGCAAAGCAAAACAAACAAACGGATTAATCAAAGAACAAGCAAGAGCTAATAAAATGCGCAGTCGTTGTAACTACCTGTCGCAATGAAGATTTACTCCACACAGTTGTTGTAAGTAGGGGGAAAGAGGGTAGTAACTTAAACTTTTATGCTTGACTTGCAAGAAAAGCAAAACAAACAAACCGATCACTATTAAAATGCGCTGTCGTTGTAACTACCTGTGGCAAAGAAGATTTACTAAACACAGTTGTTGTAATTACTTAGGGGGAAAGAGGGTAGTAACTTACTAGTAACTTACAAACTTACTTTAGTGCTTGACTTGCAAGCAAAACAAAATTAAAACGGATCAAAACAAAAAACAAGCAAGAGCTATTAAAATGCGCAGTCGTTGTAACTACCTGTGGCAAAGAAGATTTACTCCACATAGTTGTAAGTAGGGGGAAAGGGGTAGTAACTTAAACTTTAGTGCTTGACTTACAAGCAAAAAAAACTTAAACGGATCAAACAAAGAACAAGCAAGAGCTATTAAAATCCACACCTGTAACCAACCGTCGCGAAGAAGTTTTTCCTACGATTTATCTGTAGTAATAAAAATATCACCAAGCCAGCTTCTGCAATCGTACCTCTATTTACATCAGCTGTCCCTGAGCGAGTTTACTGAACTGCAGAATGTGAACAGAGAGAGGAATAAAACGGACAGATTGTACGGTATCCATCCAAACTCGTAATATCATGCTGATTTACATAATTAATTATATAAAACGTATTCATGTAAAACATATAGCCAGAATCTACCTTCGTTAAGAAAATAGATAAGGTACTTATTTTTCATTACTATATTCTTATCCTATCACTCTAAACTAATACGTTTGCTATTTATTTCAGGAGCGAATGTTGAAATTATAATGGACTTTTTTCCTATTTATGGCACCTAAATATTTGAACGATATTTATGCCAGCCAAAGTCAAGTGATGTATTTTTTTTTTAAATAAATTAAATCGTTATTCAATAACTTATTTGACAGTTTAAACTCTAGGCTAATCGTATGCTACAAAAGATAAAATTATACATGTGCCTGAACTAGGAAAATTTTCCTGTATCTCAGTGTTTGATATAAATTGGACAGTAAAACTCAAGTGCTTTCTTTTCATTAGATTTTGTACAGATAATCTCTTAAATGCAAGTTGCAAAGTTACAAAAAGCCGTGAAAATATCTTCATTTAACAATGTCCTGTCGAACGGTGGAAAACAACACGTTTAGTAGGTAGGTATTAAGGTATACACTAAATATTCAACATCCGCGTTGCACAAAGCGGCGGTGAAAAAAGTAATAATGCTAACAGCATATGAATTAAACATCGGCGATTATACAATAATGTTTTTACTTTTATCACAGAAGCATAACAAGAATGAGTTGTGGTTGCAGAATGACTCAAAGAATAAAAATTTGCTGACTCGCGATTTAGGAATTTTGAAAACTGAAGTTTATCTACTGAAATATACATTTAATTGTCTCAGTGGTTTCTTAGACTGATTCCACATTATTTTTCTTTCGAATCAAACGAGTTAGAAGACACTAACACAACCCAGGTGCATTTATTTATGACTCTACATTCGTCTACTTGTGGCAGTCTCTACATTTTTACCAAACCACGCGATGCAACTGATCATTGGGACTATTACATACGAACATAATAATATAACGTTGTTTATTCTAAGAAGGCGAATGTAAAATATTGGAATTCTTTAAAAGCTTTTTTTTTCATACAAAAGACTTCAACTGCATCCTTTCAAGGCGTTTTTTTCCGCCAACATTTTTAGCTGTGTTAAATCGAATTTTATAGCCGGTACTAACTAGTGTACTGATATAATTCGAATCAGCAATTTGATCATTTATCTAGCATTTAGGCAGACAAAAATGATAAGATACCTTTAAATAATTTATGATCTCATCACTAGCTGATATTTTTACCAGATGCGAATAGAAAATACTTTTTAAATTTTACTTTACGTGATATATTTTGAGTTTATTAATTCAAATTACTAACAACTTACAGAGGTGTTAATTTATAATATTTTGTTTAATTTTCATTTCATGAAACTATAGGACAAATTAAGGACACAATATCGCTAAGTAAGCGTTTTCACCGACCAGCATAATAATATTGCGTCGCTCTTTGGGTTCCATTTCTTTAGACAGTTATTTTGGACTTGGTTGTGACAAAGAAAACTTAGTATTTTTTTTTTATCTCCAGCCGAAATTACCGGAGTTTGGTTTTTGCAAGGTAATGGTATTTTAAATATGCAGACAAATGAATGTACATATTTAGAGAGTGCGTTTCATTTATAAGCTTAAATAATTACCTTTCATAAAAGCTTCACCAGCCGCATGTTACTGAATTAAGCTCTACTTATTTTAGAAACTCTTTGAAAGTATCAAATCTTCCACTCTTAGTATACAACTCCCTGATGACTCCTTGTATAAAAATAAAACATACTTAAATGGATCCAGGCAGTTAATCATTCAATATAAATATTTTATGTCACGATCGGATATTTAATGACAATTATCATGTTCCTTGTGCTCTAATTTGCTTGAAAATAATATTTGAATGAGTAATGCGTGTACTTAATTACACTTCAATGAATTAATCACGTCGTGATAGATAACTTAGGTTAACTGGCAAGGCAAATGCTATGGTTTTTCATATACAGGGTGTCCCAAAAAGTAGTGTCAAGCTGAAGCCCAGAGGTAAAACACCACTATAGCTACCCGAATCACCGCGATGCTCTACCTCTGGGGTTTGGCTTGACACTACTTTTTGGGGCATCCTGTATATTTGGTTATTAATATCGTGTACCTACACATTAGTTTTACGCATTTCTGCCTGTTCTCGCTGCAGCTCCAAAGAATAAACACACTAAACCCATGTCGTTTTGTTTCAGGTCGCTATTGATGGCGTTACTCCGCATCCAAGGCGATTGGTATATTTATATTTGGCTTATTTACTGCAAAATCTATTCGGCCATTATATGGGTGTTCGGTAATCACTGTCGCGGAGCTGATAAGGTCCGTTCGGTGATAACCGCCGGGGCCGGCGTACAGTCGCCCGCAGGCCTTCACCGAGTGCGCTCGCGCCGCAGACGATCGCAGCACCAGACCCGAACCAAGCTCGTCGCGTTAGCCAGGAGACCTTCGCTGAGGAGAATCGTGATGGCCCCAGGAGCGAACGCCGCACACGCTATGATGGAGGACAAAGAGAAGACTCTTCACGGAGCTTTAGCCACCGGTGAGTTCTTAAAAACAAATTTATTTTCGCACCGGTTTTTCGAAGACATAAACATTTGGATGTGCAGTTGCGGAAGTTTAGGAAATTCTGTGAAACGTTGGTCGCTGCCCAAATCGGTCAAGTGATTTCTTCGCGGCCCTTCAGTGCTCTGCATCGAGAGTTTGCTCGTGTCATTGACACACATTCTGGAGCCTTTAAGTTTTATAAAGTGAAAACAATTTACTGGCTTTAACATTGATATAGCTGCTATAAATGCCCAAACATACAATCTCTACAACAATAACGACTATTTTGACCGATGAATTGGCATAGCGAATACTTAAATCACATAAACATCATCAATCGCATGTGCTTGATTTTTTGAGTTGAAGAAATAGAAAATACAAAGAACTTTTTCATACCTTGCTAAATTCGAATAATTTGGATGTCTGTTTATTAAAAACTATGCCGCTCTCTTCCGCAACCACTTCCTTACAGTCACGTCACTGCTAAGGTCAGCTTATAAGAATCAATTATAATACTTTTAGAATAAAATCGGCTTTTGACAAAAAACAAACTTGATTCTCGGTCGGTACATTTATTTATAGATACTTGCACAATTTGTAAGTGGATTTACACGACGATTTTCATGATTAATACTTGCTTAATATCTACTATCATTTTTTAAATAAATCAATGCGATTAAGGGTATAAAAAGATCAACGTTATTATACGAATCGTTAGTCATTCAGTGATAAATCTATGTTGATCAACTTGTTGCTTCGGTTACCGGTAATTAGCACTAGTTTCTTGGCACCCGCACAATAAGAGAAGGTCCAAGATCGGGGCTAAAAATGCTATAGCAACATTCAAGCAAAACTCAACCAAAAGTACAGCACATAAGAATCATTGTTATGTGCAAAATGGTATGCTGTCTGGTGAAACCAAAGGCATTGTCTCTGAGTGGGTAACATATTGACACAAAGAACATCTTGCTGTCTCCAATCACAGAGAGGCGCATCATCATGGTTCGAGCCAAGAAAGCCCTTTTGGCCAATTTCTCCAAAGAAGCTGATCATTAATTTGCTACTTACTTCACAACACCATACAAGAAGTACCTAGGTATTTTAAATATTTTGAGATATACCTCTACAGTGATATAGGTATTTATTTTTAAAATAAACAGTTAAACGAGTCCGAAAATAAAGCAAAGACTCACCTTGCCGAAAGAAACGTCTAGATTTTATGTGAATGCACAAAGCCTTGAATTATTTCACAAAAAATTAGTTAATGCAACTTTTAGTAATGATATTAATTTTATAATTAAAAAACGTTATTATAATGGATAGACTACATCGTAAAGACAATTCATAAACATTTGGCAACGACACGTTTGCTCATTGAGAAACCACTTTCTACCTTCTAACGCTGTTAGGCGGTCAAGTCACTGAATTAGACTTAAGATTAGAGAATTTTAAACCTTGGAGCATTTTCTTTAGCAGTCACAGTTAGATTCAAAATTACCGTTTTCAGCAGTGTATGGTTTTAACCATTTACCTGCCTGAAAAGAAAAGGCTAAGGGCACACAAAGACCAGCTAATCTAAATTCATCTTAGAAGTTAACTGTTTCTTGGATCTGGATCTATCTAGTATTAAAACGAGCTTCAGGAATATAACAAATGAAATAGTGTTGTTTAGAATCTAATCGTAAATGATCACGTTTGTGGGAGTGTGGAGTTTATGATCATTCCAGTATCTTGTGTACTTTTCCATGCCATGAGTAGGCATAATGATACTGCCCAGCCTTCTCTAGATGCGGCGGGTGATCATATATCAGCGGCTACAAAACAATGTTACGTAGGTTCCCGACCTCTGAATCAATGGCCTTAAATGAAGCCGAGCTGATTAAAACAATAAGATAGCCATCGGGAATATTCTGAAGATTAATTAAGGAATGAGTACCCAAACAAAGTCTAGAAATAGTCTTATTGTTAGCCTTTCGTTTTTGGATCTTCATTTTTTAGTCGTCTCCTTGACATTTGCAACATGTTTCTTTGTCATGAGTTCACTCATCTCTCACAAAAGGTCAGGAATAAATCTTGAATGTTCATTTTTACTTCTTCAGAAAACTACATTACCAATAAACTACCCTACTCTCAATTAAAATTTTTAAGTTTCATAGTCTTGTTCAGACTTTATGTTACAATTTTTTGGAAGGATAATCACTGAAAGAAACCTCATTCAACAAAGCGTAATTAAGTGTGAACATTTGTAACTAGAGTAGGTAATAGTGTATTTTTACGTTGAGAAATTTTAAAATAGCAGGGTCGCGACTCGCATGTTGAAATACGCAAAGTCGCCATTTTTTTGTACTGTTCATGCGAATACTGAAACCAGTCGATCACTCATCTTTGAGGCAGAAACACAAATGTAGAGGTTTACTGAAAGTTCTTAATATTTTAACCAATATACGTCATAGGAAGTATTTTTAATGTGAAACAGTGTAAAATAAAAATATGTTTATAGAAACAGTTCAACTATCAAAACACACGAGTACGTATAACCATTATTATTGCGTGTAACAAGATAAGCAATTGCGTTCGCTTATTTTCAGCCTAATAATAATTTTGGTTTCCATGCTGAAATAATTATTCCGGCGACGTGGAAGCACGCCGTGTGACGTAGAGCCACGCCCCCGGGGCCTTGCGCAGGCGTCGATCGTCGGACAAACAACTGCCTACCTATGTGGCCGCCGATTTATCACGATAACATTAATTGCCTATCAAATTCCTATCTTAAACGAACGATAAACGCGAAAAATATTACAATAAATAACAAAATGACATCATCTAAAAGCAGTTTTGATTAAATGTCATACACACTCGATCAAACAAGTTTGTTTTCCTTTGTTATCACGTTACCCCCTATAAAGCTATCGGTGGGAGTGTTGCTACGTACACTATCGAGCCTTCGGTAATTATAAACTGTTTGCTCGGCCAGCATAACAAAGACATTGACGAAACTTAATATTTTGCTATTAGAGGCGTGACCTAACACTGATAAAAGTGGTGTGATAAACAGGTTTTGTCAATATGTTAATACTATTATGGTACCACTCCAGCGCTAGCATTTCGGGTTAAGTTTGAAGCAAGTTGGTCTTTATCTAGCTAGAGGCTTAACATGTAAACGAACTCTTGTTTGATAATGAAAACTTCTTTACAAACAAGCGGTTATTTAATGAAGATAGCATACTTGCCTGTAATGCAGGCGAGAGATACAAAGCCTTAGCCAAATACCTTGGTCGATTTTTACAGCCTGCGACTTATTCATCCTTGTACAATGTACATTAATTGGGTATTTCTCATCGCCACGGTTCTCATCGTCACCTTCGTGGCGAATTTTATTTCTAACTTATTTGAACTTTTTGTAAACAAAAATTGTAGCGCTTGATGTGAAGAATGTATTCTCAGTAAATCAGTCAAATAGTGAGTCTCGTTTGGAAGCTTTAACGTTTTGAATTTTTTGATGCCACGAAAGTGATTCTGTATTTCACAGCAATATTTTTTTCAAACTTTACTACTGTAAATGACTCTTAAGTGTTTATATAACACATATTTTGTCTTATTTTCATAGATAAATAGCAATAACATAATATAAATAGGTACCTACTTAAATACAAGATACAATTTTACCGATTAACTCATCTACTAAGTTACAAGATTCTACGCAATTGGTTTTAAGGGTGACACTGGTGGCATTCTGAAATGCTAAAGAAGCAAAAAACGGATTATCAGTACCTCAATAAAAAAGAACTCTTACTGATTATCAGTCCCTCAACAAAAATATATTTTTTATTTTGGCCAGAGGGCCTCGTATTTTATTATTATTGCAAGCTTTTATTTACTTTCACATGTCTGGTGTAGGCAAATCTTGCAACTTAAAATTGACCAACTTCCCGGTTTCCCATTGAGCTGAAATTTTTCATGCATGTGTAAGTCGGATGACAATGCAATATTATGATGACATGGAGCTGGAAGGTAGCCATAGGAGCTCTGCAATAAAACGACATAACCCCATAGAGTTTGGGCTCATTTGATTTGTATTGATGAGAACTTCCATCCTATATGGTAACCGGGGTCTGATGATGAAGCCGGAAGGTGGCCATAGGAAATCCGCACTGAAACGACACAACCTCATCGAGTTTGGGCTCATTTGGTTCGTATTGACGAGAACTTCAATCCTATAATGATAACTAGGGTCTAATGATGGAGCTGGAAGGTAGCCATAATAACTACGTAATAAAACGACACAACTTCGTCAAGTTTGGTAATTCGTATTGACGAGCACTTCAATCACATATGATAACTAGGGTCTGATGATGGAGCTGAAAGGTGGGCATACGAATTCTCCGCACTAAAGCGACACTACCTCATCGAGTATGACTTCAATCCTACTTATATGTTAACCAGTCTGATGATGGAGTGGAAGGTGGCCATAGGAACTCCGCAATAAAGCGACACAGCCCCGTTGACTTTGGGCTCATTTAATTCGTCTTAAAGAGTACGTTGGCCTAGATCAGTGTTTTTCAACCTGTGGGTTGCTCTCTCCTCATTTGCACAAGTAAATCTCGCGATTAGCTTTTAGTCATATAAATTGAGTAAAGTAATAAGTTGATGGGTTTGAAACAATTTATATTTTATTTTATTCTTTTTAGCGCATTAAAAGCTTGTTTTTCAAAAATAATTTTTATTCCAATCTTTTATAACTCAAACTTCAGATTAAATTTATCTTACAAACAGATACCTACACAGTCACATATACAGACATACATACAGACAGACAACAAAAATACGAGGCCCTTATTTATTTATTGATGTACTGATCTCTACCAACCACGTATAATTTATTAGTTATTAAAATATTGTAAAAACATAAACACCAGTCACTATATTTTAAAATAAACCAAAGCAAGAAATCACTTTCGTGGCCTAAAATCACCTTCGTGTATAAAACACCACGAAGGTGATGCCACGAAGGTGACGAAAATTTTAGTTTTTTATGAATTATCCTTAAATTTGAATTTAACGGTTCAAGTTGAATACTACACAAATAAGTATAACATGTTGAGTTTTCAATGGCAAAGTTTCAATTAAATTGTTTAAATTTTAGAGGTAGAAAATATTGTACAAGCAAGCGACGGTATGTCTAATGGATAATCACAAAAAGTTACGTATTTTTTTCGCGGAGCGACGATCGACCTATCTCACCTCCCCAATGGTCGAAGCGCGACTGACGTTAACCGAATAGAATGCTGTGATTGGTTGCTGGTGTTCGGTTTAACGGCAATTTTGTATTATTACTCAAAATTTTAGGTACCTAAAATCGTGTGACCAACGTATTTCGCTTTCTCAATTCAAAATAATTATAAGAAGATATTTTTTTGACTGTTGTGTGGAAAGTATATTTAATTACGATGATTTTAGTATATGATACACACAAATTGAATGAAAATTGTGAATGCAGTAACCAAATGTTTCATTGCAACCGAAGGTGTGACACGATGAGAACGCGAAAAATGACCCCGTTTTTTATTGTTTCATGTGATTTTTTCGTATTATTTTTGCTTCTATTACGATAAAATTTATTTTGTTTGTAGCTAAATAGATATTTTATCATCTGATTTCAAAGTTATTGTTCTAACTTATACCGTTTATGAACTATTACAGTGTGACCATCAAATTTGAGTGTAAATGAGAAGTACCCAATTATTAAAACCACATGAGGAATTATTAATTCATTAATGATCTTATAGTCATTATTTGCTAATCATAATCGTTAAAGATTATGTTATGTTTAATTTTATATTAAAAGCAAAAAGTTGCAAATCCCGTTTTAATTTTTGATAACATAGCTAATGCAGATTGTTATTATAAAATTAATTAACAATTTAAGCTTTGTTTAAGGCCCATTAATAACCAGCACTTCAGACTAGCAATGATATTGCGACCATTCTAGACGTTGACCACAATTTACGACGTCATTGTCTTCTGAAACTGCTCGATTATAGATGACCCACGCTGAACTGTCCCACCAAACTCAATGACAGGGGGGCGCTACCATCGTTCAACTATATGGTTTCCAACATAGCAAAAATCTGAACCAGTGATCCGGTATTGAAGGTGGCGCCCCACTGTCAATGTCATGGATAGGACAGTTCAGTATTTTGGAACTATGCCTTTATTTATTGTGATGACAGTTATATTGAGAAGTGAGGGTATAAAATATTTCTCCTCACTATTATTTTTAGCCATTGTCCAAATATCTCTATCTTATTAACCAATCGAATAAAGTATTTACTTGATGCTAATCATGCCTTAATGATGTTTTCATATGATGATACGCTCGGGTTTATTTATAATGATCATGTTTTCCAATCTTAATCAGCGATTGATCCTAAGGTCACTTCTAAGGAACTACGTCAGGAGCTGAATGATTGAAAATAAGTGCGCTTTATTGATAATGACACGGTTTTACGGCGTGCTCTCCAACGTCATCGAATGGTCAGGTCACTGCGTGCATCATTCAGGGGTCTAACTATTTCACGAATGATTTTATCTGTAAGGCAACTTAGTCATTGCTAGGAAACTGCTTTCATTTAAATCTCGAAGAATCCACTAATGATGGATGAAAAAAAGACTACGGACATACACTTACTCGAAGACAGTCGAAAGATAGATATTTTTTCTTCATATAATTGGACTAGAAGTAGACGAAGAATGGTGGGGACGAGAGGTGGGAATAGTCCCGTGAAGTAGACGAAGAATGAATAATATAATACTCATATATTTTTGCACTCGGTGGAAAAACATACGACTGTCAACGTGACTGCTAAATCCAGACCAAGCACATTTAAACAGTTTGGGTCGACGGTATTGATCTTTTTTATCAGCTCCAAAGGCCATAGAGTCGCGTGGATCGTTCTGCTAAATATATCCAAGCCATTTCGGTCGTCAGCTCTATATCTTAATCAATCTCTAAGCTCTCGTTTCAATTGCAGTTCATGAGTCTAATTGAGATGGTTACAAAACTGCGAGGTTATAACGACCGCGACCACGTGTGGCGTTGACGTCAACATGTTGGAACATGGGTTATTTTAGAATTAAAACATTATGAGAAAACACATTAGCGAGGCATTTTTAACTTTAACGCGATTGTGTGTGAAGATCGATTTGAATTGTTATCCAGAGAATCAAAAGTATCAGTCCTATCTATCCTACCTACGTGTATGAATCAAGATTTATCATAAATTCTGATGTGAACAAGTCTTGGGAACTTCTTGTAACTTTCCCTTATGACCTTTTATAAGCAAGCATTAAAGGATAGTGTCGTTGCGTGTGCTAAGTAAATCGATCGCTTCCTACACTACACGGAGAGAGCAAAGTCCACGCGCGTTGGCAACGATCGTCCACTCAACGCGCTCCATCGGACCTTGTTACGATGCTAGCATACTATTTCTGGACCTAACCTATACCTTTACTAGCTCGACCATCTATGAACCATCATTTGGCATTATATTCAATAAAAATATTACAAAACTTTGGCTCTCACCTAACAGGTTAGGTAATAACTAAAAATATTTGCATTACAAATTGACGTAAATTTTCCATCGAATGGTTCAATAGAATAGAATCTGCAAATGGCTCTTGGTTATAAAATGATGTGATGGCTAAAAGGTACGTCATAAACGACGTGTAACATAAAGAGCATGAATGAAAAGCAATAATAGTAATGATAATATTGATAGGTAAGTAGTACCTATTTTCTCAAAACAATCTGTGTTGACCATCATAATAACTGAAATGGCCACGTGTATGTAATCTAAAAGAGAAAGAGGGAAAACCTATTGACTTTTACGGGTATTAAACTGTTTGTGTTGGCCGCTTGATGAATAAAACAAGCGAGACGAGGGCGCGCCAGCACACCGCATTTTTATTGGCCGAGCGTGCAGAACGTGTATATTCAAGATACGAGTGTTGCTGATGACGCAAACGCCCAAGCCCAACCGGTTGCAATGAGGATCAGTACTGTTGTAGAAAATTCAATAAAACTAGTATCTACGTTAATCTTTAAGACATAAAAAAGATATATCTTTTTGAATTATCCAAATCGGACCATTACTTACGAAAATATTAAGTAATAAACATAGGCCGTTTTTACCGCTAAAAGTCAACGTACGCAGGGCCGCGTGACGTCACTATATCCGAATCGAGCGCAGCTGGCGTACTATTGGGATGGAAAATATTTTTTTCCAGCTAAACTATCAGTTTTAGAATAAAACTTTTAATAACATTTATTCATCAAAATAAAGTAACCTATCGATCAGTAATTTTTAAAAATAAAAATTGTGATAAATAAGTATCGCTATGTCCAAAAACCACATTTTCATAGGATTCGATGCAATGCGGAGACGTGGTTGGGGTGAGTGTAACTTAATGATTGTTTGTATTGAACATAATAATACATAATATGATACTAATAATACCCAGTTTCTGGCCTGGGGAGGGGGGGGGATGGGAAGTCATGCCCAGCTTATGACCTGGGGAGAGGAGGGGGGCGGGGGAGTCATACCCAGCTTGTAGGCTAAGATTAAATAGATTTCCAGGAGGGAGCAGCTGGCCCGCCCATGGGCACGGCGAATAGTATACGTAGGTTTAACTCATTGTAGGTATTGCGTGTACATCGAAATGATCTTCATAGCAATGTCTTGTAGCCTAGGCAGAGTGTATCTGCCTCAGCTATACCTTATTGTTAGAAGTAAATAAATTAATACTTATACATTTTTATATTTTACTTGGAAGAAGACAACACTTATGAACACTTTATTTGAATAAATCGCCAAATATACCACCGCGGAGACCCCAATCGCGTCTCTGCGTTCCATTGAATCGTATGAGCGTATGGATTTTTTGCGTTATTTTTCACAATTTCTATTTTTAAAAATTACATATCGATAGCTTACTTTATTCTGATGAATAAATGTCATTACAAGTTTTTCTCTAAAACTGATAGTTTGGCTAGAAAAAAATATTTTCTATCCACGCAGTACGCCGGCAGCGTTCGGATCGGATATAATGACGTCATCGTCCTCGCGCCGGGCGGTCAGTGAACTTTTTTAGTAATTTGGCCATAACTTCGTCAATTTTTGTCGTAGAACAAAAATTTTTTGACTGTGTATTAAGGATTTCTTAGCCCTATAAATCTGCATTCACAGCTAAAAATCGAAATGATCCTCATTGGCACTTGATATTCTACATCAAGTTAAGTTTCACATTCAGTCTCAGCTTATCGACAAATGAGAATTTTCAATAGTTTTTACCTAGTCGAATGTTATTTCAACACTGGGCCGGACGTTATTACGACGTTAACATTTACAATCGGCATTTTATTTTTCAGTTTTCTCACATACTTACAGCTGTTTAAATTTTGAGTCATTGCTAAGAATTTCAACACAATGCAAAAGTGAAAGACGGATGATTATTTCATTATTTAAATAACCTTACATGAGTATAGGGGGCAGATAGTTGTTTACTTGGCTTTGAAATATTTTGAACTTACCATATCGTTGTGACCCGGACAGACAGCGACGGTCTTGATTATAAACTATAGATAAAGTTTGACAATGTTGTTCTATTATAATTCATTATGCATAACATGTTAGAAATGCGAACACATACTAATTAATCTAAATAGGGTAAGTGCGCTAGTTTTCGTCCAATTAGCGGAGTTGCCAACTTTGTGATGCGAAATGAATATCTTAAAATACCCTTACTCATATGTATCATATGTCGTTTTAGTCCTTATATAGTCTACTTTACGTTAATATTATATNAGGACAAATGGACGAAAACTAATCTACAGGAATAGCTAATTTTGGTTTTCGTCCACCCCAGTGCTTGCTCATGACGTCATGGACGAAAACACAACAACGTTTAAAGCTGTTTTTTGTTTTCGTCCACATCTTTTTAACGGTTTTTATGGGTTTATCACTGTTAAAAAGTGGACGTAAACTAAAATGTTTAATGTAATAGCAATAAAGATCATATTAGAAGTAAAAACATTGTATTTTGTAGGTCCATTGAAGTAAAATGATTATTAAAAATATTAACTAGGTGTCAGGGTTTCCGTCCACGTGGACGAAAACCAAAATCTTGCAAAATTGTTATGCTAGTATTAGTCCACTTAATTATCTAAGATTTCTATACAAAAACTTTAATAAACCCTTAAAATAGTGTTTATTATGCTAATAATTAGACATACGTGCCAAAAACATTACGTAAAGTAGCTAAAACAGTAATTAAACATACCATGAAAGTTCCCTACCGGCACGTTTTTTTCTAACTTGACGACGTTTTCCATTCACCTGTGTGCAGCAGCAACTTCCGTAGATTTTTTTGGAGTTATTACTTGTCAAATTACATTTTCATGCAGACAGAACTGTTACTTAGATATTATAGAATGTAAGAAGTCCAAACTTTCACGGAAAGTTAGGTTTGTATTAAAATTTTCCGTATTTGTTTGTGGCAAGTCGGTCAAATGGACGAAAACAGGAGCTGGACGGAAAACCGGCGCAATTACCCTAGTAGGTAACTACAAATTGCTAAGTGACTGGCGGAGTGGGCGGCGGCTAACTCTATTATTTTATCAAGAACAAATAAAACATAATAATAAAGAAGAGATAACCACGTATCCTTCTTATCGAACCAAGAAGCCTTAGTTGAATATTTTTCTATCTCAATGCAATATGTTATCCATATTATCATTTATGTCAGTTTTATAACTACCGGGTACTGAAAAATCTACACACTCAAAATTTTCTCCGAACCACCAAAGTTCCACAAATTCGCTAAATGAGTACCTAGTTAAATTTATTTTTCAGGAGAATTCTGAATTTAGCTTCAACACGCGCACGGCAGAATCATAAAAATATTATCTAAAATAAAGATTTCATTATCGTTTCAGTGGATGAGTCCGAAAGGCAATATAATTCTTCCTTTATAGGAAGAAAATATGGTGATTCATTTTGTCCATTCATGATGAATGCAATTTTTATTATAATTATAATCACATTTCATACTATATAAGTAGTAAGGCAGTAATTTATGGCAGTTTACTGTTTGACTTAAACCTAGAAACACCACAATGCGGGATCTCCAAGTTTTTTCATCTGCTACCAGCCATCTTTCTGAACATCTACCAAGTGAGCATTATGCTACGTTTGAGGATATGGTCTTTATTCGCGAACCCGTTTACTGAATTCTTCTTTTATTTTACTTATCCCAAATATCGTGATCTAC